>NC_133396.1:83266004-83569034 GCF_047511655.1 Castor canadensis | reverse complement strand
CCAAAAGACCTGGAGGCCATTGTTCAGAAACAGGTCAATCTTTTGAGCAGCGTCAAATTCAGATCAGGAAATGTGTTCATTAAGAACTTCATAATAAAAGTGAGGCATGGCCTCATCTTGACCAAAAATGGGGTTGTTGGAGACTTACTGTAGGGTAGGAAAAACAAATCTGTGAGCTTGTCCAGAAAAAAGATACCTTTCATGTTTTCTTTTGCAATAAGGAACTGATAAAGAGCTATGTGCTTCATACAGCACAAAACACCCTGACTTTTAGTGAATTCCTTACAAATTCAACCAGGAAATACTGAATTTCAGTTTCTGCTTAAATAATGGCCTCATTCCCTGCCAACATCTCCATTTCCCTGTAACTCTGATGATTTGGCTTTATCCTCATCAAGGCTTGGGCCAGATTAATGCTCAAAGATTTGTTCTCCATTTATGGAGAATGCACTAGATGGTAGGCTGGGGATGTCTTGCTTAATTTTGATTTCCTGGAACTTTTCTAAAAAGGAACACAATTTTGTCTCACTGCATCATCTGCAAATGTAACAGCCTTATATTTACTCTTTTTGTGTGTGTTTACTGTTTATTTTTGAGGCCCAGGCTGGCCTCAAACTCACAATCCTCCTGCCTCAGCTTCCCGAGTGCTTGGATTACAGGTATTTGGTACAGGTATGCACCATTACATCCAGCCAGTTTGTACTATGTCTTTAAGATGCACCTTTTCTATTTGATCTCATGGTATAATGGTAAATGCTTTGACATCTCAGATACACCAAATGACCTTCACATTGCAGTCATACACCAAGTTTAGATGACCCCAACATGAAAGCTAAGTACCTGGGCCTCCTTTTCCTGACAGTCACTGCTTTGAATGCATAGATTTTTCTTCTGTATCTCCCCCAGCACGTTTCCAAATGTTGGGCCATACAATAACAGGAAGTAGTTGTAGTGGTCATTTTACAAATACTACTATTAAATACCAAACACCCCAGATCGTTTGTTCTTAGAATTTTAGCAACATATTTAATTTTAATAAAATTCATTATTCATATCAACTACAAAGCACTAATAATAATCTACTATTTTAAGCCATGTGAAGTATAAAAACCCTAAGCTGAGAAGCTACAAAACTCCCTGCTCAATTTTGAGCTCTTCCGTGATGTTGAGTTCTGAGAGCTAACAACATAACAGACATATTACAGTTATCTATGAATATAACAGATATATTATACTGCAGTCATGTCTGAAAGCCAAAGTACATGCTTAAATATATCAAAATATTTTTTATTCCATTTTCTTGCCCATGTATCATGTAGCTTATTATGACACGAAATAGAACTGTTTGTGAGTGCCACAGCAGTTCTGTTTAATTAAAAAGAAAAATGAGTGGAGCACCAGTGGCTCATACCTGTAATCCTAGCTACTCAGGAGGCCGAGATCAGGAGGATTGTGGTTTGAAGCCAGCCCCAAGTAAACAGCTTGGAGACCCTATCTCAAAACCATCACCAAAAAAAAGGTTGGCAAAGTGTCTCAAGCATTAAGAGCACCTGCCTAGCAAGCATGAGGCCCTGAGTTCAAACCACAGTACCACAAAAAAAAAAAAAAGAAAAAAAATGTGGCTGAAATATCAACAATGATCTTTAGTCTAACATGAAACCTCTTAATAAAGTTATAATCTTTAAAAATATAATAAATATTGGTTGAATATCCCTTATCCAAAATGCTTGTGACCAGATGTCAGACCTTTATATTAGGGTTGTTCAACCTGCAGGACCACCTTACAGTGCTATGAGTACTCAGTCAGCTCCCAACCTAAGGAATCAAAATTTCTATAGACTAGATTTGCATGTAAGGTGTTTCTTGGTACACATCCTTGGAGTACAGCATTCTCTAATAACTTTAAAAAATTAAGGGGCATTGCCAGGCGCCGGTGGCTCACACCTGTAATCCTAGCTACTCAGGAGGCAGAGATCAGGAAGATCATGGTTTGAAGCCAGCCCAGGCAAACAGTTCATGAGACCCTATCTCGGGAAAAAAAAAAAAAAACCTTTTAAAAAGGGCTGGTGGAGTGGCTCAAAGTTCAGGGGTGAACGCAGGGTGAAGGCCCTGAGTTTAAACCCCAGTGTTGGGGGCAATAACATCAACATCAAAACATTCTCAAAAGTAGGTCAAAGTGAATTTTCACTTTTTAGGAAGCGCTTTTCAGTAGTGAAGGAGTTTTTCATTATGGCTAATGACAAACTCTAGTCTTCATTCAATTTAGCAGTCCACACAGTTTATTCAGCAATGTAACAGGAGAGAAACTCCATCATGATAGACATAAGGCAGACACAGGAATGGATCTCTGGGGTACATTCTTTATACAGACAAGTAACTTCAGGTTTCACAACATGTGACACATATGATTTGTTGCATTATCAACAGCCTAAAAAAAATCCTAATTTTATCAGTGTGCTTTACCAACGGCAAGGCCAACTCCATTCTCCTTTACAGGCTTTCCCAGGCTCCCTTGTGAACCAGTACCTTTTAATGACATACAAAAAGAAATCTGCTAGAGACTTTTGGGAGAGATTTTATTCCCAAATGAAAGAACTGCTTGAAAGGAGAAAGCCTTTTGCTTCCTCCTTTGAGCCTCTGATGAGGATTGAAAGGTCTGACACAAAAAACCATATTGTACTCATTGAAGGAACAACCACAAGGACAAAAAGCAAACGTCATAAGGATCCCAGGAGGGGGAAGAACAGAAAGAACCTGGATCCTTGATAACACTGTTGAGCTGCTATACACAAGACCGTTTAGTATCTAGAGTAGAATTTAAAAATTATACAGTGGCCTCTGAGATGTCTTCAACAGCTTTTTCTAAGTTGCCGAACTCTAACTGTGGTTCCATGATTTTCATAAGAAGGCCAGAATATGGCTAACATACAGCAAGACTTTCTTAATTCTAAGAAAAAAGCTTCCACTAGACTATTCATAAATTATATGGAGTCAGGCTTGATAATACTTTTTGTCATAAATCACATAGTAAATGTTCTATGAGATGTTTCATTTCAGGGGAGGGCATTTAAAGTCAGTCACCACAAAGACAGGACAGTCTTTGGTTATATAGAGCCAAGTAAAACAGGCAGCATTTTTACATGTTTTTTGTAACCTATGAAAAGTGTTGCCTAACAGGATGTGACTTCTCTGACAGTGACCGGTTATCAGTAACAATATTCTCTGACAGTGGCTGAGGATGGGCTAAACAGAGTTAATGAGGAATAAATTGCTTATATATGAATAAACTTCATGTATGTATATAGAGATATATACATAACCATACACACACACATATACATGTATCTCATTATCACTGATCAATGTATAAGAGTGGTAATTTAGAACAATATAGTTTATTATTAAAATTTATTGAAATAATCTAGAATCCAACTACAAGGAGGATGCTTTCCCACAAAAGTTACTGCTAGAAAAACAATTATGGAGCACACAATATGGGGCATCCCCTCCAGGGCTACATTATTTTATGTCAATACTTACATTGCGGAATTTTCAGGAGGGGCAAGCTAGTTCCAAAACTTCAATTATAGTGATTATGGATTAGTCTGGCCCTAAATGAACAGTCTGGCTGGAACACTGACTAAATTCATGCTGAACAAAATATGCATAGACCACAGAAGCAGACCTAACAATTTAAGCAATTGCCAAAGTAGTGACAGTCTAGTCAGACTTAGAAATGAGAGCTGGGAGTGTAGCTCAGTGGTAGAGTACTTGCCTAGCATGCATAAGGCCCCAGGTTCAATCCCCAGCACCAATCAACCACAAAAAAGAGAGAAATGAATTATTTTTTCATATTCCCTGGGCTACTAGCACAAAACCTTCTACAGTCTCCACGATTTTGACTGCTAAAAAAGTTACTTGTTTTGGCCAAGTTTTTTGTTTAGGGTTTTATCTGTTCTGGTCAAAATTAATTGTAATGCAGGGTTAAAACCAGCTACTCTGGAGTCATGTATCCTTTTTCTAACTAGTGGAGGACCCAGAAGAAATGGATGGCAAGCTTTTTCAAAGGTCCACCTGGTGAGATTTTGGGGAGCCCACTCAAGTGGGAAAGACCAAGGAAGAACAAGGCTTCTGTTGGCAGGATTATCAGGATAACATTCAGGGCAATAATCAGCTCTGTTAATACGGTCTAAGAAGACTTGGTAACACTCATTTTCCACAAGTTCAGTTTGGTACAACCAATGGCCTAGTTCTAAACTAGGGAACCACTGTTGCCCACAATCAGGGCAATGTGAGTTATCAGAGAACATCTGGACTTAGAAAGACAGCACAGGAGCAATATAATAGAAAGAGGCAACAATGACAGACACACTCAAAATAATCAGTTCTGTTACAGGCGTGGCTTAGCAATTTCTCAGTTCAACCAGCATTACTTGAAGATTTTTAAATTTGGCTTGCACTTCAGTGCAATTCTTCAAGATTTCGTTGTCTATTTTTCACTCAATTGCAACTCAGTCTCTGAACTCAGGGACCGATCCAGTCTATAATGTTGTCACTTACTAGCAGCACGGACCTCAAACAGCTCCTTCTAATCCCAGCTTCTCAAGAAAAGACAGGACTCTATACTAAATTATTTTTTTCTTGCACGTTATCAGCTGGTGGTGGTGTCACACAGAGGCACTTGACATATTCTGCTTTGTTGGTAAGGTTATTATGCTTGGTGAAGCAGAGGAGCTGATAGGTCCAATGAATCTTTTGTTGGTGCTGGCACTCTTGCCGTTGCAATACACGTACCCAAGTCTTAAGCCCTTGGCACTTTACAGCAATGTAGCAAGGCCAGGAAAACCTGGTAAGAGTCCTCTTGAGTGTGGATCCAATGAAGTCTGTCTTGAGAGGACCTGAATCTGGATCTAGTCAGAGTGGATGGTGTTGCGTTGGCTGGAGGGTCTGGGAATTCGTCATACACCTGTAAATGATAAAACTTCAGACGACTCATATGGGCTTTGCAGTTGCTCACAATATTGTTAGAAACATGCACTTGGAAATTATTTGGGTCAGTCAAGGTGGATGAGAATTGTCTCATGGGTTTCTCATGACAATTTAATATGGGTTCAAACGAATTTATCTATTGGGAATTACTGTTATGTTCATATGGGCACTAGGAAGGGTTCTGGATCATTTAGGATTTATACTAGGGTTAGGTTAATTTATTTTTAGGACTGCATTTCTTTTTCTACTCCTTTTGTACTTTGGGAATAATAAGGTCTATATAATCATGTTGAACCTGGTAAAACTTTGAAATCTCTAATATCTCTTCTGTAAAATGGGTGGCATATATGTCTTCCCACATGTGGGATAACATTAACAACAACCGTCTTTCCATCAGAGGCTTCAATCCAAATAGGAAAAAGCTTACGATATCCTCAATAGCCAACCAAAGAAGACTGGACAAAATCCTTTTGAAAGCTAAAAAAGAAACTGATGGGACAGGTCTCATTACCCACGTTTTTTTTTTTTTTTTTTGTGGGACTGAGGTTTGAACTCAGGGCTTTGTGCTTACAAAGGAGGTACTTTACCTTTTGAGCAACACCTCTAGTCCATTTTGCTCTGGTTATTTTGGGGATGGGATCTCCCAAACCTATTTGCCTCATCTGGCCTTGTGCCTCGATCCTCCCAATCTCAGGCTCCCAAGTACCTTGGATTAAAGACGTGAGACACTGGCACCCTTGTAATCTCTCTTTAATGGTTGACACACACTATCAGTTTGAGAAGGCACAGTTCTGAGCAATGGACCTGAATTATTCCTGGGAAATGCAAGTAAATCGGTTGGAATTTACAGATGCTATCATCATCTCTGCACTCCCTCATGGCACTGAATATAACACATAAACAAAGTGGAACTAGATGGCGACCTAGAAAGCACCACAGATTATCAAATTACAGTATGTGCCCTGCCTGTCTCCAGTATTCTTTTCACAAATTCCGAGGCTCAATCATGGAGAACAGTAAGGGATACTGTGGATATTATAGGGAGTAAAACTGTGTAAGGAACTGGTAAGGAGCTACAGACTTGGCTGTAATAAGCCAAAGTGTTTTCCTTACAAACTCTCAAGAACAGCTGTGATACTCAGATTTTAAAATAGCAAGTTAAAAAGACAACTGAAGAGCCTCTAATAGTGCTATGAAATGGGGCCATATTTTGATGGAAGTCCTAGAAGAGATGAAAGACGGTCAGTGTAGACATACTGATATGTTTTTTGAGGTTAGGTAACAATGCATGGGTGAGGGCTACCAACTCAGCTTCTCAGGCAGAGTGAACACCGGGTAGGCAGGGTTCCTGACTCAAGGGGTTACTTGCTGATAGTATATGGAGTAACAGATTTCACTGAAGGTCTCTTCACATGCGCCACTACAGTAAAAATTTCAGTCGCTAGATTAAATCTTAGGTATCTAAAGATAGTCATGGGACAAATAGGTAACAAAATCTCCCTAATCATAGAGCCCATTAAACATGAATGATGAAAGTAAAAGTATATGACTAAGTGATATTTAAAAGGTAGGTAATTTTGGATTTTTAGAGTGAAATAGAGGAAATGCAATTAAAACTATAGCAAGATACCACTTCCACTGGCAAAAAGTTGACAGATTTGACAATGGGAGCTCCACATACTCTAGGCAACACTATCCCTCCCCAGGGATTCCCTATCTCCATGCATAAGAGTAAAGACAGTCTTAAAGTCCACAGCTCAGAGTAATTCTACCCTCCTCCCAACTTCAAGGGTCAAGCAAGCATCAGACCACCAATGTTCCTGAATCAGGATAACCACACTGTTCTGTATGTTTCAGATAAATGTCCTATCATGGTTCTTCAAACCACAATAGGCTAGAGTCAAAAGGGGGCTCCGTATCTCCAAGTGCTCAAAATACCACCCATTCCCAGCCTCCTCACTCATTCTTATTACTACTAGATTAAGTAGAAGTGAAGAGAGGGGCTCCTAGCAGGATCCCACCCTTCAATGTTCATAGCTTCACTATCACGTGCTTGAGCACATCAGAACCAGTCTCATACCTGCATCTCTGTTCATGTCAATCACCCCAAGTTCAGTTCTTAAGGTTCTACTTCAGCCCCTTAGACTCTAGTCCTCCATATGGTTCTTCTAGGAGCAGTGAAATAATATCCACTCCCTTAATTTATTTTTCCCCATAAGACATGTATCACTTTGCTATGTTAGGTATTTTAGCTATTTTTTGTCACTAAAATCTAAACTACCTGATAGCAGGCCTTTTTGTCCTTTTATTTACTGCTATAAGTGCCCAATAACTATTTCTTAAATAAATGAAAAAAATAAAGAGCAACTTTAATCCTTTTACTCTAATGATAGAAGTGTGTATCAGTACAACCACTTTTGGAATTAATTTGCCAGTATCCAGTAAAGCTAGAGATGTGTATTTCTTGTAACTCAGCAATTACTCCTAGGCATATACACTACAGAAACTTGTGCATATGCATTTAAAAGTATAAATAAAAACCTTCATGGTAGCACTGAAATAGCAAAATAACAGCCAAAATGTACATGAATAGTAAAATGGATGAATAAATTGAGGTACTGTTACACGGTGGGATATTGTACATATGGACATAGATAAAACTAAAGAATGCTGAGCCAGAAAAAAAAAAATCAAGTAGAAGAAAAATAATACACACCCACACTCACTCTCTCATATAAACTTTCCATTTACATGAAGTCTCAAAAGCATATAAATTGATATATTGTCTAAGGATAAATATGTAGTAAATCTAGAAAAAAGAAAGCTATTCCAACAGGCTAATTATTACCTTTGAGAGGAGAGAGTAGGAAATGGGATGTAGAAATATACTCAAAGAATTTCAAAGATAATCATATTTCTTTTAACTGAGTGGAGGAACAAGAATGCTCACTGTATTATAAATCCTAATAGCTTAAGGCATCTTTTTTAATATTTTATAATTAAAAAAAGAGTAGAGTGGAAATAGCAAGAGATAAAAGAGGTTAATAGGCAAAACAAAACTTTCATACTGTGAACAAGAGGAGCAGCAGCAGTTACCCTGCTCAGAAGTAATGTGAATATCAGATATTGGGATAAAAAGAAGCCCTATAGCCAGACATGGTGGTGCATGCCTATGATCCCAAGACTATTGGGTTTTTGTTTTGCTGGTAGACTAGGTTTGAACTCAGGGTTTCGAGTTTACAAAGTAGGCAGTCTATGGATTGAGCCACACCTCTAGTCCTAATCTCAGGATTTAGAAGGTTTATACAGGAAGATGGAGTTCTAGGCTGGCCTTGGCTACATGGTAAGATTCAGTCTCAAAAAAAAATTAAAAAATAAAAAGGTATCTCATAAAATTTGTTTTTCTCATAAAATTCTAAGCACCATCTCTTCATAGAAATAAGGTAAGAGAGGCCTATTTAATACTGGTATGAAAAGGAGTTTATTCTGACATATTCCCTGAAGGATGACTCTGTGAATAAAGACACTGTGTGCCTTTGCATAAATTAGAAAACCACACCCATCATCCAGGCAAGATGCAGCCTAGAGAACCTCAATTGGCAGGTATTCAACCACATAGTAACCCTGCCAGATAATAATACTTAATAACAATAGCTAACACTTGTGGAGTACCACTTTCTGTTCTAAACACTTTAGGTATATTAATTATTTAATCTTTACACTTATCCACTAAGTGATTATTATCCCCATTTCATAGTTACAAAACAGAGTTAAGCAACTTGCCCAATATGCAGGTAGTTGTAGAGGTACCAGATCTGAATCCAGGCAGACTGGTTCCAGAGACTGTGCTCTTAGCCACTAGGAGACGATGCCTTTCTTAAAGTGACAAACTTTTTTAGGGGAGCCACAGGGAGAAGGGGATCAGTACTAGAGGTTGAACTCAGGGCCTTGTGCTTACTAGGCAAGCGCTCTACCACTTGAGCCACTCCAACAGACCTAAGTAATTATAAAGTTTAATAATTTTATAAACTGTTTGCAAAGCTATAGGATATTATTCAACTGTGGAGTGGGGGTAGGAAAAATCATTTCTAATAAGTTTCTATCTCACAAAAAGATACAGAATACATTTCAAAGAGTCCTGAATCCTCTGAAATTACATGTAAGAATTTACATACATCTGAGTATTTTTCCAGAAAGATAGTATATTTGGACTTCTGAAGGAATCTAAACAGAACCATTAGGCATTAATGGTTCCTAATTATTTCACTATCAAAGGCAACTTTTTTTTTTTTTTTTTTGTGGTTCTGGGCTTTGAACTCAGGACCTGCACCTTGAGCTACTCTACCAGCCCTTTTTGAGATAGGGTCTCATGAAATATTTGCCCCAGTTAACTTTGAACCTCGATCTTCCTGATCTCTGCCTCCTGAGTCACTAGGATTACAGGCATGAGACACCAATGCCTGGCCAAGGGCAACTTTCATTCTTAACATCACCACAACACCCAAGATGTTATTGTGGAAAGCTTCCAAACAATCTACATTCTTATGGTAATTTCACTCCAATCAAAATTTCCAATAAAACAAGCAAACAAAAAACAAACAAACAAAACCAACCAGTGTTACTATCTTTAGTTTAGAAATATGCAATATTTTAACTAGAGATAATATTCAAAATGCCTATAACATAATGCTGGAAAGAATTAAGATATCTTAGATTTGCTTTCTATCTCATGTCATTAGTTTAGATAAAAAGCAATTGATTTAAGGTAAATGATGACTATCATTTGACTTTTAGAAATGCTGAAAATACCTTGAAAACTATCATTACATTACTGATAACTAAGCATAATTGTTAAGGGGAACCACCAGGTGCCAGGCCCAGTGACAATTACTATAGCTAGAGAGAGAGAGCAATCTTTTAGGACTTGTAGATGTTCAGAGAATTCAGACTGGAGGTGAAGGCTGAAGGATTTTTAGATGGATATTAAAAAGATCACCTGCCCCAGGTACAATAAAAATTGAAAGGAAAAAAAAAAAAGGTCACCTGTCAAGATCACAGGGCCTTTAGGAAGGTACATGGAAAAGACTGGAATGCCTGTATTTTCAAACAAAACATCTGACCAAACACAATGGGCAAAATCCAAAGCTTAAAGAGCTGACATAGCAGCATAAATGCTATACAAAAGAAAACACAGATTAGTTTTGTTTGTGAAAACTAATGTAAATGTAAGGTTCATCCTGCTACCTTATTAGGAGAAAATTTAAGGAAAAAAATAGCACTAAATAAATAAACACTAAAATAGAAAATGTAGTTCTAGCTGGGCATGGTGGTACATGCCTGTAATCTCAGCATTTGACAGGCGAAGGCAGGAGGACTGCGAGTTTCAATTCAAGGCTAGCCTGGGCTTACATAGTAAGACCCTGTATCAAGAAAAAAGAAAGAAAGAAAATGTAGTTTTATTTAATCCACTGAAATTTATAGCAACTAACCATGGCAACTTTAAACACATTAAATAATTACCTCCTTTAAATATTGATTCTACTTCATTCCTTGATATTTACTTAATAAAAAGTAGTATGAAAGCTCAAATTTGCCTTTGATAACATAAAAAATTCCTTCTTTTTTTTAATGGTAGGATAATTAAGTTTCAGACTAAGGATTAGGGTGACTTTTCAAAGTATTATATCCCTTAGACTCCAGCCTACACCAAACTCCTCATATGATATATTAAAAACCAAAAAACACATTTAAAAACTAAATGCTTTGATCCTTATTTTTAAATATTTTGTCACTTAAAAACTTTTCATTTAAATATTTTCTTCCATGGAGTATTATAGTCTAAGTTAATTGATAATGTTAAAGTACCTTTTGTTTATAAGAAATAAGTTTCTCAGAAGTTTCACATACAAAATGAAATCATCAGAGCTTCATATTTCATAATTATTTCTGAATTAAGATGATGGAAGACTAGGGAGTATTTTTAAAAAGTAATCATGCCTTTTTGAATTCTCATATTCAGGCTGGAGGCATGGATCAAGCCATAGCGCACCTACCTGCCTTTCAAGTGTGAAGCCCTGAGTTCAAATCCCAATACCGCCAAAAAAGAAAAAGAAAAAAAATTCACATACTCTAAAATAATTCTTTGTTGAAAACATAGTGTTTTAAGTGCTCTTGGGCTGGTGAAGTGGCTCAAGTGGTACAGCACCTGCCTAGCCAAGTATGAGGCCCTGAGTTTAAACT
Source organism: Castor canadensis (assembly GCF_047511655.1). Classification (NCBI taxonomy): domain Eukaryota; kingdom Metazoa; phylum Chordata; class Mammalia; order Rodentia; family Castoridae; genus Castor; species Castor canadensis. The sequence continues at coordinate 83,557,805 of NC_133396.1, read as the reverse complement.
CCAGTACTGCCAAAAGAAAGAGTGCTCTTGAGGAAGCTCTTCTATTTATTTTGTGACAAGCTACTTTTAATTAGGCAAAGTCTTGAGATCACTGGGAGAGGACATGTGGATGACAATCTTCAGTACTAATTTACCACACACTTCCCTCTTTGAAAGAACAGATAAATTGATCAAAACATATGATCCACTGGGCACTGGTGGCTTGCACCTATAATCCTAGCTACTCCAGAGGAAGAGATCAGGAGGATCTCAGTTTGAAGCCAGGCCCAGGCAAATAGTTCACAATACCCCATCTCAAAAAAACCCATCACAAGAAAAGGCTGACAGATGGTTCAAGTGATAAGAGCTTACCTAGCAAGCGTGAGGCCCTGAGTTCAAACCCAGTGCCACAAAAAAAAAAAAGTTAGTAAACAGCCATACAGCCAAAGAATATCTCCGTTCCATGTTGTCCACCTCCCCCTACCCCCCACCCTGGGTATGGAACTGTTCCTTATGGAACAGTTTTTTACATAGAAACTGGATGCCTGGAGCAGTTGAGATACTAATACATGTTTTCCTTTCTTTTCCTACTTACTCTCCTACATTTCCAAATCCCTTGACTCACATCTCTGGTTTACAGTGACCATAAGTACTAGCAAGGAACCAAGGATGTAAGAGTTTGCTAATTGGCTTTGTTTTTTGTTTGTTTATTTGTTTGTTTGGTGCACTAGGGTTTGAATTCAGGGTCCTGCACTTGCTAGGCAGGTGCTCTACCACTTGAACCACACCTCCAGTCCTTTTTTTTTTTTTTTGTAAGACAGAGTCCTCACTATGTTACCCAGGCTGGCCTTAAAGTTGCAATTTTCCTACCTCAGCCTGGAATTACAAACAAGACTCCCAATTTTAGCACAGCTTCCCTAATCACTGTTTATAACTAGTTCAGGTCAACGCATATTATTAATATTTTATTTTGAACTAACTGTAGACTTGCAGAAAAGTTGTTAAATGGTGTAGAGGTCCCTTACATTCCTTATCTAGTATCTAATATAATTAAAAAACAATTACTAAATCCAAGAAATTAACATTGGTACAAATCGATGAGTGAAATACAAGCCGTGTTCAAATTTCACGTTTTTTCTGTTCTAGGATCCAACACGGTAATTCCACATTGCATTTAGTTGTTATTTCCCTTCTGACTCCAATGTGACAGTTCCTCAGTTTTTACTTGTCTTTTATGACCTTTCCTTGTCTTTGTGACCTTGACTCTGGAACAATACCTGATAGTTTGGAGAATGTCCCTCAGTTTGGGTTTTTCCAGTATTTTATCAAGATTTGAAAGATTAAAAGGTTATACATTTTTGCCAAGAATAACAAACACCAAAGAAATGGTGTGTCCGTCTCACTGGATCCTCTCACTGGGTTCGTGATACCCTATGCCTTATGTCTTATAAACTTTGACCTATTGGTTTACATGGTTTCCCCACTGTCAACTTACTGTTTTTCCTGTAGTTAATTAATGATGTTGGGGCAGATACCTTGAAACTCTATAATATCCTGATATTATAGAGTAGATCTTGTCTGCAATAATCATTATGCTGCTACTTGCTAATGGTGATTTGCTATTTTCCTTGTGCATTTATTTATTGGAATTCTTCTATGAGTTATCCCTTCTCTACTCAGCTGTAACAGTCTGGATTCATGAATATTTATTTTATGTGTTAAAGTTAAATTTTCTCATTACTCATTTTGTTGCTCACAGTGCTCTAAGTTGGCCCTTAGGCGTGTCTTCAAGTTGGTTCCTGTCCTTACAAGTTCCCAAAGTTTTCTGAGCACTTCCTTCATTTCACTTCAAGCACCATGTGATGCTCCAGGTTCATATTGTATTTCCTCTGCCCCAGTACTGGAATCAATCACTTCCCTAAAACCTTCAAGTTCCTTCAAAAACCAAGACCTGGATGCCCGCTGCTATTGGGGTGTAACTGCCAAGCCAAAAACTGGGACAACCACAACTTTTTTCTTTTCTTTTTTTTGAGTCACGGTCTTGCTATGTTGTCCAGGCTGGTCTTGAACTCTCGAGCCTCTTGCCTCAGTCTTCTATATAGCTGGGATTATAGATGTGTGCCCACAGCCATCTTAATATTAATATTAATATTTATGTCCTTACTCTATTCAACTTATTATCTGGAAATAATTAGCATCTCTTGGGGGCTTGTTAAAACTACAGATTCTTGGGCACACAACCTCCCAGACACAGTAGACCAGAAGTTCTGAGCGTCTCCTGCTGGAATTTGTGATTTAACAGGTTTGCCAAATAACCAGTGCTCACTATAAAGTTTAGTGTTTAAGAAGTAACTCTTTAAGAAAAGTTAGTTTTCCCTTACTATAAACCCCATGTCTAATTTACCTCTTATTTTTAAAAAGAAAGTTTATTCCTAACAGCTTGTCTTCAGTATAAATATTTTTATTACCATAATTAATAAAATTATAAGTGAATGGCCTCATCTGTTAAGGCACTGAACACTTCCCTATTATTCTGTATCATTTTCCTGTAATGTTTAAATCTGGTGATCCAAGTACTATTCTGTTACACAAAGTATTGTTTCTTTTACACAAAAAAGTTGTAAGTAATCTCCCAGGATCAACTCCTGCTTACATATATGATCTAGCATTCACAGAGTGAATCTATAAATACAAAACCCAGTACAGCATTCTCCTGTAAAGTCACACTGCTCCTGCTTCTGACCTGAATTTTCTCTTTATGCCTTTGGTTTTCTTAACCCCCAAATGAAGGCAGTGTGAGGGCTAAATGAGATACTGTCCACTACCACTGTGGGGCACAAAGAAAGTCTTCAAAGCTGTTGATTACTATTATTATTTGAACTATTAAAGTACAACTAAAGGTTTTATTTGGTGAATGGCAAAAGCAAGTAAAAACTGCACTGAAGTTCTGCTGCTTTTTCACCAGGAGATCAGAATAAAGGCAAAACCAAGCAGCTCGATTTATATAGTTACAAGAGTCTTCAGAAGTTAAAAAATATATATATATATATATATGTGTTTTAAATTTTATTTTTTTTGTACATCTATTGGTCAAGGATGGAAAATATATAAAAAGCAAAACAGTCTGATCTATTAGGTAGTGGAATTATGGATTTATTTAAATTTTAAATAAATAAATTTAAATTTATTTATTTAAATTTATTTAAATAAATGTTTTAAATTTTATTTTTTTTGTACATCTATTGGTCAAGGATGGAAAATATATAAAAAGCAAAACAGTCTGATCTATTAGGTAGTGGAATTATGGATTTATTTTCTTCCTATTTTGATTACCAAAATCATGTAATATAGCTCCTCTAATAAGGTAAAAAGGAAAGTATTCTTCTCAGTAACAGCAGCTTCCACTTATCCTAAATCCTTTTTTTTTTTTCCTTTTATTATTCATATGTGCATACAAGGCTTGGTTCATTTCTCCCCCCTGCCCCCACCCCCTCCCTTAACACCCACTCCACCCTCTCCCTCTCCCCCGCCACCCCCTCAATACCCAGCAGAAACTAAATCCTAAATCCTTAAATTATCCCATTTAATACTCCAATTAATCCTGCAAATGGCCACTTTACTAATGAGGAAATGGGTTCAGAACTAGATATCATCTGCCAAAGTCACATGGGTGACACCCTAGGAATTCAGACCAGACACCTTTCCTTATTCCCAAAAGCTTGATTTTCTGTGCAAAATTTATGAGAAACTATAAGCACCATGTTGAATTCCCTCTTGCAAACAAACTTTAATAAGGGGTTCATATGACATAGAAATATTTAGATACAAAACAAAAACAGCAGTTTGTTTTCTTTCTTTTTTTTTTTGCAGTACGAGGGTTTAAATTCAGGGCCTCCCCTTGTTAAGGCAAGACATTCCACCCCCAGCTTCAGTTATTTTTCAAATAGGACATCACGTTTTTTGCCCAGGTGGGCCTGGACCACAATCCTATTTATGCCTCACAGAGTAGCTGGGATGACAGACACACACCACCACACCCAGCTTATTGGTTGAGATGAGGTCTTGTTAACTTTTTGCCTGGGTTGCCCTCTGACCATGATTCTCCTGGTCTCCACCTCCTGAGTAGTTGGGATTACAGATGTGAGTGACTGCACCCAGCGAAACAGCCAATTCTTTATTCCTTAAATTCACTGGAAGCTGTAGAACTTCCAAGTGTATATGCTTTCACAGTGGGTGTAAGTGTGCAACCTCAAAGTGATAGGCAGAGAAGGCTTCTCTGAGCCAACTTTCCTTGGGAAATTTAAGTGCCACTTCAAAGAAATATGATTTTCATGGAATACAGTTTAAAATGACACTCTAGACTAAAAAAAATTATGTAAGGTACAATGTATTATTAAAATAGTCAATCCTCAATTAGCTAAAACCAGTTACTTTATTATACAAGCTCTCAAGAAAAAAAAGAGCTTCAATGAGTCATTAAGGTCACATGATTACCCTGCAGCAAAACTGGCAATCAGGTTGTGAACTCTGCATTCAGCATAAACATTATTTGAGAGGGTCTCACTTAAACGTTCATAGCAAATGTTAGTTTTTCACACTGTTCTAATCCAAAGGTTTCCAGTAACATTTTTAATTCTACCATGAAGTTCTTTTTTCATTAAATGAGTTTCCACTGACAATTTACAAACAAAATTTAATCACGTGCTTAAAATATAAAACTTATAAACCTATGTAGCTGCCAGTGTTAATTCTTAAAAAAAAAACAAAGGATCTGAGTATAATCAGATCTAAAATAAAATACTCTAAAACCTAAAAACAGGTAAAACAAACGAGTATGTAATCAGAGTAAGCCCACTACCTCTGGATCTGTGTAACAGTATAAAGTCTAAAAGCACTACTGATAAAAGTGTACTACCGATTTTGCTGACAGAAGGGAAAAGGAGTGAACTTTTTCACTCAGTGAAACACAATTAAGAGTAAAGTACATAAATATGTAGGCAAAATGCTAATTATGTGTCTTGCTTAGCACCACAAAGACAAAAAAAAAAAAAAAGATGAATGTACTATCTTCAAATGATGAAGATGGTGAATGTTGGGATCCTATATGGGCGTAAAGGAAGTAATCGCAACCTGAATTAGTAGCATAAATTCCAGTTAGGGTTTCGAAACTTAAAGGAATTCTGGTTCTCATCTTAAGGCTCAAACCAATTATTTACTCTCCCCTTAATCCATCTAATGTTTGAAAGACTCCGTCTCTTTCTGCTACTACAGAACAAAAATCTACCCCAACCTACCTTGTTTTCTGTTTGTGCCGTAGGGAGGTGGGGGTGGGGAGGGTTCGGTTCTCAAGACCTTGTGAAAGGAGAAAATACCAGTTCAGGCACCACAACGTGGGAAAGCTGTATGTTCATTCTGCGTACTTACAAATTCCGGCGGAGTTTTAAACCGTGGCCTGTCAGTACCACCGGTGAAGCCCCTCGGGTGTCGCTTCAGCTCCACGACGCAGGGCTGCACCCAGGGTTGCTGCGGCGGAATGTCGCCCGTCCCGCCCACGTGACCGCGACCTCCGCAAGAGGCTCCAGCAGAATGCTGGGACCCGTAGTCCTCAGCCCGCCTCCTCCCGCGGTGCACGTCTGCACCCGGATCCTGCCAGCTCCGAACCCAACCGGCGCCTCGGGCTTCTCGCACTCAGCTGCCGCAAAACCCTTAAGACGACCCAAAATTCATACGCTAGAAAAACCCGTGTCACCAACACAGCAAGAGGCAGTGCCCAAACACAGTGCAGGCACTAGTCAGACTTGACTTTGAACCCAGCCTCTGCCACGACTACACTTCCTGGAACCAGTTGTCCAAGCTAAACCCTAGTTTGCTCAGGCATCAGTAAGGACAATGCTACATACGGTGTACCACATAAGGTCGTACGGATGTCTGCTAAATGACAGTAGTAAAGGATGGACCAAAACCAGATGTTATTTAAACAATGTAGGCACATACGAATAAATGATTTTTTAAAACCAACTTACTCAGATCTAATTTTGTAGCTGAAAAGTGCGGGGGGGGGAGGGGAAGGGGCCCACAAGCACCTTACCCAAGAATGTATAATTGATTAGGAGCAAAGTCAAGTATAAAATTACTCTTCCTGACCTATACCGGCCCAAGACAACACAGAAGAAATCCTCTGTAAATTTTTCTTTCCCTTTTCTCATTTTTTTCATTACATTTCTGACCGACACACTATTTTATTTACTTTGATTTTGCCCCATGGAAAATAAACCCCAAGAGATCAAGAAGAGCTGTCTTTTGGTTTGGTTTGTTCATTGCTATAGCCCCAGCACCTGGAACAGGGACCACTCATAAAAGCTGAAATGTTTATTGAATTAACAACTTCACACACACACACACACACACACACACACACACACACACACACACACACGATTTTGGGTGTGCCTTCACCTCTCAATCATCCCTTTTTGGCAGAAATCAAAGGATTTGGGAAGACTCTTAGATGCTGTTTATCGATTGACTGCAATTTGTAATTCAACAGCTGAAGAGTATTATATTCCATTTACTTCACTGAGTTTAAGTTTCCTTAATTTCAGTGTAACATTTTCAGCTATACATTTTCATTTGTATAGTCTTTAACATATTAGCTGGGCCTGCTGGTATATGCCTGTAATCCCAGCACTATGAGGCAGAGGCAGAAGGATCATGAATTCAAGGCCTGCCTGGGTTACACAGCAAGTTCCAGACTAGCCTGACTAAATAGCAAGACACTGTCTCCAAAAAAAAAAAAAAGCTGAGCACTGATGGTTCCTGCTTGTAATCCTAGATATTCAGGAGGCAGAGAACCTGATTGCTGTTTGAAGCCAGCCTGAGGGCAAATAGTTTGTGAGACCCTATCTTGAAAACACCCAATATAAAGCAGAGCTGGTAGAGTAGTTCAAGTGGTAGAGTACTGGCCTGGCAAGTGTGAGGCTGTGAGTTTGAACCCCAATATGTATGCATGTATGTATGTATGTGTATGTGTGTGTGTTTTCTAGTACTTGTAAGAATGGGGAATTGGAGCCAATTATCTCATTAATTTACTGCCTATTAAAATTAACAACTTGCCCCTTTTAATAAAACCAATAAATCAGTTATTTCCAAAGTTATTTATCTCCCTATATAACCAGTTACTTCCCTATCTAGCCAGAAATTTGATTATGCACAATGGATTGCTTCTTTGTGGGGGGGGGGCGCAACACTGGGGTTTGAACACAGGGCCTCACGTTGGCAAGGCAGGAACTCTTACCACCTGAGCCACTCCTGTAAGTTCTTTTTTGTGATGGGTTTTTCAAGATAGTGTCTGGTGAACTATTTGCCTAGGCTGGCTTCCAACTACGAACCTGATCTCTGACTCCTGAGTAGCTAGAATTACAGGTGTGAGCCCCTGGCACCCGGCTTGAACTAATGTTCTTTAAAAGAAATTTCTGCTTAAACATAAAACTCCTGTATGGTAATTTTTTAAAATGAGTTCCATGTAAAACAGCTGCTTTATTTAAAAAATCCAATGTCTAGAGCACAGGATTTCTAGATCTAGCCCTAATAGCCAGCTATGTAAATTAATGCAAGTCATTACTCTGAATTTTATTTTGTGTTATGTCTTCCTTAATGTATGGCAGAGTCCCTCAAACTAAAGTCTTCATCTGTTAACACAGAATAGATTTTTAATAGACATGAATCAATGAGTGGATATAATTTCTTCTCTTGATTCGCTGAATTCCTCCATTTTTCTCAAATTCCATAACTGTTTAAAGTCCAGAGCTCAGGTCTCTTTTGGCATTGTTGACTCAGCAAATCCTTTGTAATATTGGCTATGAGTCTCTGTAATGTTACATCTCTGGTGAGCCACTCTTAGAGTTTGGAAAACATCCATAGAGCAGAATATCTGGTTCGACAAAGAGTTTGGCTTTAACTCACAGTTAGTAATGAAAGTTTGGTATTTGTAAGATTCCTAGGTATGGGAGGCAGTTATGTTACAGCTAGGATTATGTATCCTCATAACCTACATGAAAGTGAGAAAATCCTAAGCAAACACATGTACTAATACTAGTTACCATTCCTCTACTCCAATTTTACTTTACCATTCTCATTATTTCTCTGAAAAGCCATTCCTAAGCCTTTATAAGCAGTTTTAATTACAAAATAACATATACTAATTATCCAATAATCTGTAGATCCTCTCATCTTCCAATTGTTCAACAATATGTAAAACCTCTTGTCTTTTTTAATATGTCCCCCAAACCGCAGTTACACAAACCAGTATCCACGCCATCTGTGTTGTAATGTTTTAAAGAGGCACTTCATATGTGTTCATCCTATAAACTTTATATCCTTTAATAATTACTGTACATCTAGTAAATAAATTTTACTATTATGTGTTCCTAATAAGTAATGTAATTACAGCCACCTTACAGAAAAAGCATTACTAAAAAAATAGTAAAAGTCAGATATTATCAAATATCAATACTATTCTGCATTTTGTAGAAAAGAATTAGTCTCACAATTCTTCCAAATACCCATCTAACCCAAGCTGTCGAGAAAAAGTATCATTTTCATTTTCCCAAGTAGCAGTGTTTCCTTCTTGTTATTCCTTCTCCAGTTTTTTGATATTGTATGTAACAAATCAAACTAAGTTCCTAGCAGGCTAAAACCTACCTGACTCTAAATCACGTAATTCTTTGTTGGAGGCCAAATTTATGGACTATTAATGAAAACATAACCAAAATTTGTGCACTCTTGAGCAACAAATGAGTTACTCAAAAACATTAAGTTAATTATTGAAAATATCTAAGAGACTGGTGGAGTGGTTCAGGTGGTAAAGTGCCTGCTTAGCAAGTGTGAGGCCCTGAGTTCAAACCCCAGCACCTCCAAAAAATAAATATCTAAAAAAGTAAAAAAAGACTCCACATTTTTCAGGATCAGTTACTATCAAAATTATAACTTTAAATCTATTGATTTAAATCATAGAAAGTCCTCCGTGAAAACAAACAAGTTGTATAGTTGAATGTAACATTAGGCTTTTTTTTTTTTTTTTTTAGCAGTAACTAGGACTTTACACGAACTTAATCAGTTGTTCCTCACTTTGTCTAAATTTGGTTAAATATTTGCAGATTACCCACATCTGTAAATATGGGAGACAGAGCTGAAACAAACAGCTTTGGTCATGCTTATCTTATTCTGTAAACTAAACGTAAGAACCCTAAATCAAACACAGCAATATCATGGCCCAGAACCAAAGCAAAATAATGGATTCCAACTTAAAATTACAAGGCCGCCTTAAATCAAAGTATCTCCTCAATCTATCACTGTGCACAGCGCAGCACTAGCCTTCTTCCTAGAGCAGAGCTGCTGGCACAGAACTTTTAGGGAAAAGACCAGGAATAAGGTTGTTTGTTATGGCTACATTTCGCAAATGGAAATCCACGGGATGGTTATGATTGTAGATTCGATGCTGTACACCCTCAACAGGTGATTTTTATTTATTTTTTTGGTGCACTGGGGTAGCAGGTGCTCTACTGCTTGAGCCACACACACCTCCAATTCATTTTGGTCTGATTGTTTTGGAGATGGGTTTAAGAACAATTTAAGAACTATTTGCCTGGGCTGGCCTCGAACCTCGATCGTTCCTTAACTCAGCATCCCAAGGAGCTAGGATTACAGGCGTGAACCACCGGTTCCCAGCTTCAACAGGTGACTTAAAAAATGGGTGACAGTCTTCCTAAGGAGCTTTGAAACTATTGATTTTGGCCATGAAAAGATGACGCCTGCAAAAATCCCTGTCCGATCCCTACTCCTACTCCGGACCCTGGCGAAGGCCGGGCTCTAGAGGAACTGCGCAACAGTCTGGGCGCGAGGACCGAACCTCGCCCTCTCCCGGGGCCTCGGCACCCGGACGTGCGCCTGCGGCGCGCGGCAACAGTTGCCACGAGCAGCTGGACTTGGCACGACTTGGCCCCCACCCTCTTCTCCCTCCCTCAAGGCCAAGGACAGCGATGTCCTCCTCCCCCTTCTCCTCCTCTTTCGTGCCTCCAGCCAGGAGGCGGGGGTGACCCACAGCAGCTGACCCAACCCGGGCACTGCCTCTCCCACAGCCCTCAGGACACACCATGGGCACAGAGGCGGGTTTGCGGCACAGTAGCGACTACGCAGGCGGCGGGCCCGGCGACTCTCAACTGCCTCCCTGACCACTGCGACCATCACCCAATAGCCCCGAGAAAGCCATCGCCACCACCTACAGGAGAATCTACGGACAGCTAAATCACCTTCGCGATCGACTCCAAGCTACGTCAACAACTATGGCGGGCGAAGGGCGGAGGGAGGAGCCGGTAGGGGAACGATGGGGGATGTACGTCACCCCTAGAGCCCCCATCCGGGAGGGAAGACACCGGTTTGCCCCTCAAAATGGCGGCAGTGACGCGCCTGCGTATGGAACGCCTCCGTCGCGCCAGGGCCGACGGGAAGTGAGGTTCTCAGAAGAGCCTCCAGAGGTGTACGGCGACTTCGAGCCCCGAGTGGCCAAAGAAAGGTCCCCGGTGGGAAAACGAACCCCGCTAGAAAAGTTCCGGCTGGATTCTGCGAAAGAGGAAGTGAGAGAAAGCGTCTACAACCTTCGGTCTCGGCAGCGGAGGCAGCCGCGACCCCAGGAAGCCGAGGAGATGAAGACGCGAAGGACTGTTCGCCTTCAGCTGCAGCAGTCTGTGCTACAGCCGTCTCCGGTGACGACCCGGAGAGGGTTACGCGACTCGCTGTCCTCTGAAGGTGAGGATGTTGGAGGTAAACAGTCTGAGCCGTACGCTGGTCGGCGCGCGCAGCGGGCGCTTGGGGAGGCGGGGGTGGCGCGTGTTCCCCCCGGGGCAGCGGTGGCCGCTTGGTCCCCAGGGCGTGCGCCCCCGTGCGGAGTCCTCCTCGGGCGGCAGGCAGGGGACGGTGATGACATCGCCCACCCCCAGGCATCAGTTTAGGGGAGTTTGGGGCGCCTCTTTCTGCAAGCTTTCATGAGAGGACTCCAGCTCACTCCAGGCCAGGTTTCGTTTCCGTTCCCTCTGCAGATGCTTATAGCGGAACCACTTCCATTTCCCTCTTTTAGTTTGAATGGCCAGAAGTCCCCACTAAAGCACCCTGGTTTCCGTTCCCAACCGGGGAGGGAGGAGAAGGAATGGTTAGTGAACTGACTTGAGCCCCCACCCCATGTCGACATGGGGTAACTCAATTCTCCCGAATCGAAGCCCCCAAATGTCTGATAAGCTTCTTTCTCAAGGGTAGTGGTCACTGCCAAAAATTCACCCACCTTGGAGGCCATCACTGTAACCTCGAATAGCCAGACCAATCAAGACTCAATTAGGAAGTTAATTAAAGGACCAAAGTGCTGACAGTGTGTGTGTTATAAAGTCACAATGGCTCAATTCCTTTAAAGTCGTCTTTTGTCACCCTGGCCAGTCTCCTGCTACATCTTGTTTGGCTATACTGGGGTTTGAACCCAGGGCCTCATGCTTGCCGGGCAGGTGCTCTACCACTTGGACCACACCACCAGCCCCTCCTCCTAGATCTAATCACAGGTGAAAGTTTCATTTTAGCCCCGTGTAAAGCACCGACCTATGAGGTAAAACCAGGGGATTCCAGAGTCACAATGGGATGACATCGTTCATGGTACACCTTTGATGCAGGTAGAGACCTGGATTTTCCCTTTAGAGCACAGGAAAAGGCTGCAAGTTTACCTGCCAACGCTTAAAAGTACTGACACTTTTGAAGACTTGGGTTTGGAAAGTCTATGTTAAAGATATGTACGTTGCTTTTGGAGGTAACAACTCAAGCCCAGGTGGATATTAGTCTTATCACTCTTTTAAGATGGCAAGTTTCTTGAAAACAAGGAACCCTGTCAAGTTTACTTGGTAGTAATTTACTTGCTTGTGTTAATTCTGTATTGCTTTCAGTAGCTGGTAGAGTAAATATGTTATATTGTATTGACTCTTCCACTGGAAACCTGATGCAGGCTAATTTAAAAAACAAAAGGAAGGAATTTACCTTAATTGTAGTAAATCTTTGAGGATTTAAACATCCCTCACACTCTTCCACATCACTTTTGACACCCAAGCCCATCTTTTAAATACTACTTTATTTTTGAAGTAGCATACATTAATAATACAAAGATTTCATTGTGATAGTTCTATGCATGCATACAGTGTTTAATATCCTAAAGTAATATTTTTGTTGTAAAGCAACAAAAATTTTTATATTTGACGATTTAGTTATGCTCTGTCTTAGAAATTCTGACTACTTCAATTCTTACTTTTTGATAAACCTAATTACACATTTCTAAGGAAATGAATTACCTGCATTTTTGCTTAGAGCTGTTAAATTTGTGTGCTCTCCCAGTTTGTATATCCTGAATTTTAACCTTTCTGATGTCTGTTCTTTAGAGGATGAACCACCTTCCCAAACTGTTATAAGCCAAACAGTCTCAAAGAAAACTGTCAGGAGAATACAAGAGGCTCCAGGTAAGAATAGTTCATTTTTTGTTTTACTTCTTTACCTGCCAACCTTTTAAAGGACACATTAATCAGTGGTTCCTCAAGGATCCCAAATCATATCTTATTCAGAGTTTAACGAGTCTTCTTTATTGACTGTTACTGAATTAAGCAATATATGTAGGTGTCAGGAAAAGACAGGGTACATCCGAGTGTGCAAGGTACCAGCCACTTTGTATGTGCTAATTCTCCTAACCTTTCAGGGTAGCTATTATGCCCCTTTAATAGGTGAGGAAACTAGAGCTCAGAGCATCTTAAGATTATTTTCTAAGATCACAGGATATATGACTCAGCCACAATTAAGACCCAGGCTTATCTTTTCAACAACCCTTTCATTTTCCCCAAGAGCCTCACTGTCACCCTCCCATGAAATAATTAGTAAAGTTTTAAGCATCAAAAAATTGTCACATTGCCTCTGCTTAAAATTGTTTTCTGCGTGGTAAAATCTTGACATAGTATGGCTCAATCTTGTCAGCTTAATACCAAGTCCAAGATGCCATTGGTTGTAAGATACACCACCATTGTTTTCTGTACCACCTAGAAGGAAAAAAATTTATGGTGATATGCTATAGACATATAGATATATGACATATATCAATTTTAGAGAGGTAAAAAATCACCTTAGAATCGATGGAACATGAAGTTTTTAAAACTTAAAATATTTATTTAAGAAATAAAATATCCTGAAAAGCAGGGTAAAGATTAAATTCAATTCAGTTTTTAATGCTTTGGCTTTTCCACTTACTTTCAGTGTTTTTCTTGATATTAGGAAAGTCCCTCCTTAATATATGATTCTGGTTTTATTGCTCAGATCCTGACTTATTTATCTATTAATTCTAATAAGATGATACACTGTAATTCAAACTATTCTGTTCTCCGTTTAGGATAGAACATGTCTGGTTGCAGTTTAGTGTCAAACACACCTTTAATGCTAAATTCTTTGAATAGCCTATTATTACTATATTAAGAGCTGAAGTATTTTAGCAAAATGCTTTGAGTAATGAATGTTGTAATCAGATTTTCCAAGCCATTTGTAAAAACCATAATTTGAGTTTATTTACAGTAGATTTAATTTTATGTCCTAGAAAAGCAGGAATAGGTCATGGGATGGGAAGTATTTTTCAGATAGGGTCTCACTATAGTACCCAGGCTGACCTCAGACTTGTAACCACCTGCCTCAGCCTCTCGAGTGCTGGGGTTACAGATGTATGTCACCATGCCCAGGTTTTAGTTTTTAAATCTAGACTAAATTTATAGAGATTACAGAGTTAAGTAAATTGATAGAAGACTGGAGTACCAGCCTATAGTATGAAATTATCCTTCAGTAGAATATCTTGAACAGTCTTTTTGGAATTTATACTAAGCCTATATTGGCTTAATTATGGCTGCATAATGTGGTCATGTTGACCACCCATCTTGCACCTCAGGCTATATTATTTGCCCTACGTAACTCACAGAAGCACTGAAGAATTGAGATAGTGCAGGTGAAATCACTACACAGTAAAACATTTCTCCCCTCTCCTGGCACTTTCCAAGAGATGTAAAGTTCATAAAATATTCATTGAATACCTTATTTGTGCCAGTTCTCACTCTTGACAGCGCTAGGTGTGCTGTGATGAGCAAAAGCAGACACATGAGGGACACCCCTAACGAGAAGAAGCGTCATTGCTATTTTATTCCCTCACACATCTCTGGTTCTGTCTCCTTCAAGCACCTTGCCTAGGGCTATATGTGTAGTTGAAAATACAGAGAATGCTTCTTAAATGAAAAGGTGAGAACTGAAGTAATAGTTGATTCAGGTAGGGTTTTTTTCCCCTTTAAGCATATCTCAGCAAAAAAGCAAACAAAAACAGATTTTGAGTTGTTTTGGTTTTGGTTTCTAGTAGTACTGGGATTTGTTGAGGGCTTTGCACTTGCTAGGCAGGTGCTGTATAACTTGAGCCAGGCCTCCAGCCCTTTTACTTTTGTTATTTTTCAGATAGGGTCTCGCACTTATTGCCCCAGACAATTTCAAACCATGACCCTACCTCCACCTCCTGTGCAGTTGGGATTACATATGTGTACTACCTTTTTATTTGTAATAGGGGCTTGCTAACTTTTCTGTCCAGACTGGCCTGAAACCATGATCCTCCTATCTCCCCCTGCCAAGTAGCTGGTTTTATATGAGTAATCCAGCCAAACTTTATTTTTAAAGGTACTTATATGTGAAATGCTAACAAATGAGGAGCTATTTTATAGAGTCTCAGAGCTGGAAGATTTAGGGGGAGTCATCAAAATGGTTTTTGCAGTTACAGTGCAGAGCCAAAGGATAATGCCTTTATGGAGATAAATGAAACAAAGCATAATATTATCCAAATTAGATATATTATTGGGTTTTAGAAAATGTACCTTTGTATATGGTTTTCCAGACTAAAACTAGAATGTTATTTAATAGAATTGTTTTTACTCACAGACTTATGCCCTTAACCCATAGACTATTGAAGTGCTCCACAGCTAACATTGAGACTTTGTTTAAAATTACCTGAACACACACAAGATTAAGTAGAGTATATTAACTCTAAAATTAAAATATGCCATAAACCAGGTGTCATGGTATACCTGTAATCCAAGCACTTGGCAGGCTAAGGTAGGAGAATTGCAAGGTTGAGGCCAGACTGAGTAACTTAATGAGACCCTGTCTCAAAATAAAATTTAAATAAAGGCTGGAGATGTGATTCAGTGGTAGAATGTTTGCCTAGCTTATGCAAGGTCCTAGGTTCAATTCCCAGTACCGGGGAGAAAAGAAAAAATCCATGATGACAGTAAGTAGTAAGTGACTCATAGAGTATGAGCTGGTCCTGCGGTCCAGAAATTGGTTCTTAACTGAATAACTTAGAAGAGCTTTATTTACTACTCCTTTCCTTTTGTACAATATGATCTTCTTTTCTAAGATCATAAGTTTTATGTGGCGGGAAATTTATCTCTAGTTAACTGTTGTCACTAGTTAACAAGGGATTGTCACTGAGAGAGAACTTGCCTTTAATTCTCTAGGATAATGAAAAGCTCCATAAACCTTTTTTGACTAAATAAAAGGATGATTGCATAATAAATCATGTTTTATTTCTCTTAAATGTTTTTCTGTACCAGTGGCAGGTGAAGATCCTGTGATTAGCCTATGTAGACCCCCTCTAAGAAGCCTAAGTTCTGGTAAGAGATTGTTTTGTCTGTTGGTACCTTTGTTTTTTTTAAATAATAGATAAGTTTTATTTTTAAATAGAGTAGTATATGTATTCATATGGTTCAGAATCTCAAATGTTACTATGGGGGTACAGTGAAAATTCTCCCTGCATCCATTAACCACCCCCTCTCCTCATCAGAGGCAACCAATGTCAGTTTCTTAAGTATTTTTCAAAGATAACTCCTCCCCCCTCCTTTTTTGCAGTAGTGGGGCTCAAACCCAAGGCCTTGCACATACTAGGAAAGCACTCTGCCCACGGACTGTATCTCCAGCCCTTCTCCCTTTCCAAACACAAATTCTGGCTGCATAAACTTTTTTCTGTACCTTTTAGTTTGTTTGGACTTGACTTCATGAATGTGCCTACCCTTTCTTTAAACAGGCTGTTTCTTGCATGTTGCTATGGTTCTTTTTTGCCAGTTTGATGCTTGCAAACTAAAGTCAGGGACTTTAGAGTAAAATATTCTTCCCAGTATACTGCTAATAAAAAAAATTTGAGATGGAAGCTTTGTGGCATGGGGGATACAAAATTTTCATTCTTTTTGACTAAAACCTTAAAAAGTACTGTCCTTAAGTTGATTTCATGACTATAGAAGAAAACGTAAGACCATTCCAATGCAGTCTATACTTGTACTTCATTTTCTGTGTTTGTTAGCTCATGAGGATGCTTTATCATTGAACTAAAAAGGAAATTTCTTTTTCTTTATATTAGTTTTCTCCTTCGCAGTCATTCCCTTCAAGAGAGAATCGTGTTTTTTGTGTTTTATAACAGTTGGTTTCCTGAAAGTATTTTAAAGATCTGTTAAGGTTTTGAAGCTGTGGTAAAGAACCATTTGATGCATTTCCTTTTCAGTTCTAACTGTTTTCTTGCTATCTCTCTTACAGATTCAACATACAAAACAAATGGAAATACTAAAATGAGTGAATTAGGTTCGTTTATCTCTAATTCTTACAGGTTCTTATCGAGGGTTTTGGTTATTAGTAGAATACATGAGTACATATATTCACAAACCCAGGTACTTTTTATTTAGCCCTTGTTAAATTCATACTGTGGAGAGAAAGATGTCAGCTTGCCAGTTGAATTTTTTCCCTTGATCTAGAAAATGAATTTGAGATGTTTTTCATAGAAAATTCAGTGTCCATTGCCATGTTTGTTGAACTAATTTAAATTCTTCTCACTGTTTGCCATGGTGTAGGACATGAGGTTCAAGAATCTGTGGCTTTAAGTAAACCTACACTGAATGTGGTAGGACTAAGTTTTAAGGCGAGAAGAGGGAACTTTTGTTTTCCTTTATAAAAGTGCATAGCTGCAACTTCCTCTATTAAATTCATTTTTTACTTAAGCTCAGGCTGATTTTTTTAGAGACTTCAGGATTTATAGTGTCTGGTTACTGAAAATGATCCTCAGGATGCCACTTATCACATGTACTTTTTCCCACCAGTTTCTCAAGTGTTCTATTTAGTCAGTCAAGGTGACACATGCCTGTAATACCAGCACGTGGGAGGCTGAAGCAGGAAGATTGAGTATTTGAGGCTAGCCTGAGTTCCATAGCGAGACTCCAGGGTCCTACATTCAATACTCAGCACCACAAAAAATAAAATAAATATATAAATATTTTGAAAAAAGACTTTTTAAGCCATAGACTCTTAATTAGAAAAATGGCCTAACACTCTTACTTTGTATGCTAGACTTAGAAATAATTTTATAATAAAAGCCTTTTTAAAAGGTGCTTTCCAGTTTAAAGTAATTTTCTATGGAATTCAGAGAATGGTACCCTCTGCTTCCTTTAATAGTAATGCTGGTACATCTTGAAGTACATGAAATGCCATTCTTGGAGCTTGAATACTTGTGACATCCCCAAGCTGTGCTTTACTCTCTCCTTCCTGCTGCCCCCACTCTGATTCTGTTCTCAAAAGCAAACTTGGTATAGAGCAGTGTTAACAGCATCTGTACTAGGATCAGCAAACTAAAGCCTCTAGGTAGAACCTGGCCCATTAGACTCAATTTTCCCATTTTTGAAAAAAAGTTACATGTGACAGAGACCTTACAGGACTCACAGAGCCTGGACTGTTTGCTCTATGGCCTTTGTGAAGGGAGTTTGCTGACTCCTGGTTTATACTGATGGCAGGGACAGATAGCAAGTCAGCCAGTTGTCATTTGTGTATTCCAGGAATAAACTCAGGAGTTCACACTTTCTGATATACATTCATACTGATATATCCGTGCATATAACTATTTAATACGTATTTTATAAAACACAGTAAATGAAGTTTATATTTTCTTGAGTACCCTACACTCCTTGCACTGCACACATCCCATAAATCTTTAGAAATACAAAGTCTATAGTAGATAGACTTGGCACCTGGGCTTTGAAAATATCTGGAGACTTTGATGAGTCTTATGGGCTGAGATATACCTGGAACTTCTTATTTCCTTAACCACCTGTGGCTAAGCAAAAGAAAGTGGTACAATTGGTTAGTGGTCTCCACCAGAGGAGATGATTATAAGTTACCTATTCTTAGCCAGTTACGGTGCTGCACTCCTGTGATCCTGGCACTCAGGAGGTTAAAGCATGAGGAGTGTGAGTTCTAGACCAGTGGGCTACATAGTAAGACCCTGTGTCAAGTTGTTGGAAAAGTAAGGCCTCTCACAGCATGGTTTAATTATTATCATTTCTCTACCGGTTGAAGCCACAGCCCTAATAACTTTGTTTCAAATACGACTTTAGTTTCTCAGAGCTTCAGCAAGAACATAGGAAAAAATAATATCCTTTTTAAAAAATATGTCTTTTTTGTGTGTTTATCTTCTATGTGGAGCAGTAGTGTTTAAAATAAAGGAAGCTTCTAGGTACTAGTGGCTCATACTGATAAGGCTTACATGAAAGGGTAAAATCATGAGGATCACAGTTCCAGGCAACCCAAGCAAATAGTTCATGAGACTCCATCTCCAAAATAACCAGAGGAAAATGGATTCGAGGTGTAGTTCAAGTGATAGTATACCTGCTTTGCAAGTACAAAGCCCTGAGTTCAAACCCCAGTCCCACAAAAAATAATAATAGTAATAAAATAAAGCTGAATAACAAAAGAGGGAAATGAAATTAAAGCAGGAAGTCCTGTGTTCTACTGATTCATCATCAAATTATATTTAAATATCTATCTGTACATTCTTTGCAGCTTAG
This sequence comes from Castor canadensis, assembly GCF_047511655.1. NCBI lineage: Eukaryota > Metazoa > Chordata > Mammalia > Rodentia > Castoridae > Castor > Castor canadensis. The sequence continues at coordinate 83,538,864 of NC_133396.1, read as the reverse complement.
GTTAAAATGATGAAAACAGGTTGAATGTTTAAGCCATTGCATGGAATCTAATTATTGAGAACTAATTTCAATTATTTTTCTCAGGTTACTAAGTAATGTTATTTATCATGTAAGAAATTGTAGCAAAAATCTTAAACATTTTCTTCTATGATCATAAAATCTATTCATTAAATAAACTTTCTTTTTAGCTATTTTCTGTGTGTCAGCGACTGACCTAAATGCTAGGACCATTAAGAGCCATGAAAATTTTTTTCTGTCTCTTAGGAGTACATTATCCAACAAAAAAAGAAAAACAGATTTAAATATTACTGTAGTCTCAGCTCTATAGGAGCTGATTGTGTGTTCCAGGCCTGTCTAAGCTACATAGCAAGACACTGTCCAAAAAAAAGGAAGAAAATAGTTGTAATTTTTTTCATTTCTATAATTTTATTTATTTTTTGGTGGTGCTGGAATTTGAACTTGGGGCCTTGTGCTTGCTAGGTAGTTGCTGTACCACTTGAGCCACATACTCAGCCCCTTGTAATTTTATTGGTGCTAAAATAGTGGTGTGTTTCTAGAGAGCCTAGAAAAGTTGGAAAAGACATTTGAACTGAATTTTGAAGTACAAATAACAGGCAGTGAGGAGACTGGAAAGTATTATAGTTTATCTTGTAAAAGACTTTACTATTTTACCTGTAGATATAATGCAATATGAGAAATTAAACATCTTTACATTAGCAATAATACATTAACTGTGATTCTTTATTGGAGATATGTTATTTTTAGAATGACATTCTAAACTTGGGTTTCTTAAGCTTCATTTAATAGATTGAAAGTCATGTTTTAAAATGTATATATAGAAGTCAGGTGGTGGTAGCACATGCCTCTGATCCCATTTGCTCAGGAGTCAGAGATAGGGAAGATCATAGTTTCAGGCCAGCCTAGGCAAAAAGATAACAAGACCCCATCTCAACAAACATGCCAGGCTGATGACATAATCCCATCTACATGGGAGGCATAGGTAGGAGGATTTGATGTCCAAGGCTAGCCCCGGGCAAAAACCTAAGACCCTATTGAAAAGATAACTAAGCAAAAAAGGGGTGGGGGTCTGGCTCAACTGGTAGAGTACCTACCTGCCTAGCAAACATTAGACCCCAAATTCAAACCCTAAATTAAAATGAAATGTATATGAAGGTATGGGGGTGTAGCTCAGTAGTAGAATGCTTACCTAGTATGTTCAAGATCCTGTGTTCAACTACAGCACAGCACATCAAAAATTTAAAACAAAAATAATATATATGACCACAAGTCTGATTCTGTAACTTTTTTTCTTTGACAGTATTGGGGTTTGAACTCACTTGTGCCATACTCAGCCTTTTTTTTTTTTTTTTTCTTTTTAGTTATTTTGTGGATAGGATTTTTGCCCAGGGACTGCCTCAGACCATGATCTAACTACCTACAGCTTCCCATGTAACTGGAAACACAGATGTGTGCCATCACAGTCAACTTACTGATTGAAATGGGTTCACACTAGTTTTGCCCAAGCTGGCCCCAAACCAAGATCCTCCCAATCTGTTCCTCCCAAGTAATTGGGATTATAGAAATGGGCCACCATGTCCAGACTAGTTTTTGTTAAATCTATAGGATTTATTATTTTAGACTTCTAATTCATAGATCTTGTTGGATAATAAAACAATATTTTTGTTTTAATGATATCAAGACTGCATTACATAACCGGTTTTGATGTCTTGAATGCTGTTGATAAATATTTAATATTAGTAAATATTGTTAAGAACATAGAATTCTCAGGCAGGTGTGGTGGTGGATGCTATAATCCCAGCATCAGGAAGCGGAGGCAGGTGGGCCAAACTTTCAAGGCCATCCTCAGCTACATAGCTAATCTTTGTCTCTGCCCCACCCCCACATCAAAAAAAGAGCATAAAATTGAAAAGAAAAGGTCTTTTAGACACTAGATTTAAAATCTTAAAAGTGCTCAGAAATAAGTAGCATAGTGGCATACATCTGTAATCCCAGCAGGAGGCTGAGGCAGGAGAATTGTGAGTTTGAGGTTAGCGTGGGCTACGTAGTGACATGCTGTGTCAAAATATTTTTTAAAGTTTTCATATATAGTAACAGTAGGAATATTAAAACTGTGGGCAACTCTCTTACATAAACTGCCTTCCCCGGTGCAAATTAGACAACACAGATAAATGGGAAAAAAAAGGAGGTTGAATCTTACGTAGATGTAGAATTGACTGTTAGATGAATTGGCCCTAGATAAATTGATATAAAGCTTCAAGTATATGCAGAAATAAAATACAACAATGAAAAAAGGAGGACTTACTTTACTGCTCTTTTTCTCTGAAAGTTCAATGAATAATACATCTTCAACATACCTTCCTTTGTAATATCAAGTCAATTTTTTTTTTCTTTTTTTTGCAACAGTGTCTCTTTGTAGCCCAGGCTGGCCTTGAACTCTTGATCCACCTGCCTCAATCTGCCTAGGGGGTTACAGGCATGCATCACCATGCCCAGCTTCAATTCAGTCTTTAAAAAGTTTTGCCATTCTGAACTAGTGGAGTTGCTCAGGTGGTAGAGCACCTACCTAGCAAGCATGAGACCTCAAACCCTAGTACCAAAAAAAAAGTTTTGCCAAACAGTATTTGAAGAGTTAAACTATACAAAATTTAATATCCTAACATAGACATGTCTTTAATAAACCCTGCTCTATTACATCACTTATACTTAGGAGTATTAGAAAAAGTTCAACTCAAATGTTTTCTTCACCATTCATCTATTTAAAAAATTACTGGCTGAGATTGTGGCTCAGTGGTAGAGTGCTCACCTAGCATGCAAGAAGCCCTGGGTTCAATCCCCAGCACCCCCCCCCACACACACACACAAAACAAATTATTGACTGCTTGTTATGTGCTGTTGTGAACAAGATTAATGTGGTAGTAGAAGGTCAGTAAGCTGCAACTCAGAGAGTTTGCGTTCATATGCTTTTTATTTTGTTAGTACTACTTTAGACAAGTCATTTCATATCTGTGACTCTTCCTTGTGAACACATTCCCTTATATTGTTTTGGGAATCGGTTAACTGTTACGGTTTTTTAACTGATTTAGCAGCATGCAAATATTAAGGTCTTAACTATTATGAGATTGTAACTAACTGGGTGCCAGTTGGCTCACATCTATAATCCTAGCTACTTGGGAAGGCTAAGATTCAAAGGATCAAGGTTCAAGCCCAGCCAGGTAAAGAGTTGGCAAGACCCCATCTCAACCAATAGCTAAACTCGGTGGCACACACCTGTCATCCTGTGCTACAAATAGGCTAAGATCAGGAGGACTGGGAGGATCCAGATCCAGGCTGGCCTGCACAAAAAGCAAGATCCTATCTCAGAAATAACCAGACAAAAAAGGGCTGGAGGCATGGCTCAAGTTGTAGAGCACCTGTCTCACAAGTACAAATCCCAATATCACCCCCCCAAAAAAAGTAAATAAAATATGATCATTCTCAAGAAAGCACCTTCCATTTATCACTATGTGGATAGTTATGTACATAAGTAAAATAAAACTGTTGTTAAAAATGTGATGTACTATCATAGGCAATTAGGAAATAAAACTTCAAAAAGGAAAGAATTCCTCCAGTGAAGAATGGAAAGGCAAATTTTTTTCAGTACTGCAGTTTTAAAGTTCTTAAGGAAACAGAACCAAGAGAAGTTTGTCCCTTCTCTCTCTCTCTGTCTCTCTCTTTCTCTCTCTGTCTCTCTCTTTCTCTCTCTGTCTCTCTCTCTCTCTCTCTCTCTCTCTCTCTCTCTCTCTCCCTCGTGCTGGAATCTCACTGTAGAGTCCAGGCTGTCCTGAAACTCGAGATCCTCCTGCCTCATCTTCCCAAGTGCTGGGATTACAGATTTTCACTACCATGCTCAGAACTTTCCATTTTTGTCCTTCAAAAAAGAGAAAATGAAGGGAGCCTAAATTAAAATAGCATATACTATACTTGATTCTGGCTTTTGAAGAGAATCTTGATGTTATCTGCAAGTTTCTCAGGGTTAGGTTTTTTTTCCTAGCAAATGTATTTCAGATGCTGATTTGTACTTGCCACTATCAAAGAGGAGTATTTTCGGTGGAAATCAGACTTTGAGTAGTATGTTAATCTAACTAAATTGCCATAGAAAAAAATTTTCAAATTCACTGTATAGTGTGGTGGCAGTTGTTTTCCACAATCCTGTTTTCCCTTGTCAACTTCAAATGAGCAATAGACCAACTCTCCAAAATAAAGTTTATTTGGGAATCCCAAGGGATTGCAATCCAGGATACCTATGTTTTATGGCAGACCATAGGTAATGCCCAAGGAGGTTAGGGCAAAGGGAATCTTTTTTTTTTTTTTTTTTTGGTGGGACTAGGGTTTGAACTCAGGCTTCAGGCTTTCAAAGTAGGTGCTCTACTGCTTAAACTGCACTTCTCGCCCTTTTTTGCTCTGGCTATTTTGGAGATGGGGTTTCAACAAAGTATTTGCCCAGGCTGGCCTCAGATCCTCAGTCCTCCCGATTTCAATCTCCCAATAGCTAGGATTACAGATGTGAGCCACCGCCGCCCAGCTAAGGGGAATCTTTTTAAAGAAAAAGTAGTCCACATGAGTTATTTTGAAATAAGCATCATTGGCTACAGGAATTACTACAGGAGTTGTTGACTACCAGCTGTTACTAAGGAGAGATGTATATAGAAGTGACTAATTTGGGGGTCTTGAATATGGATCAGTGATAGAGGGTGTGGATACCATCCACAAGGCCCTAGGTTCAATCCCCAGCACCACAAGAAAAGGAAAAAAGAAATGACTAATCTGGAAGTTTTGTGGTTTAGAGACTCATTGTAATTGTTTTTAGCATAAGTGCACATGAATGAGGACCCTTGTTTTATGGCCTTTGGCTGCATTTTGTTTAGGTTTGACATAAATGACTCCATTTTGGTATTGACAACTTTCACACCCTTTTAGAAAGCAAATAGAGGTTAAAACCCATAGGGAAAAAAAAGTTTTGTTGGCATATGAATTATGCTACTTTTCTATAATGATCATTCAATGTTTTAGCCTAGTCATGCAATGCCTGCATTTGGGTATATTTCCCTTTCTTTAAAAAAAAAGTTTCAGAGTAGCCCATGAAAAAATACTGAGATTAAAGTTTGGTATATTTTGCTTATTTTCTGTATTCAAGTTCCCTGTTGCTCTGAGAAACAGTGATGTGCATGAAAAGAGAACTTTTTTTTTAACTTTTCTTCCTCTCTGACACATCAGTGCTTTAAAGACCAGATTTGTCAGTTCATCTGATATGGTAGGCTTTTCAAGAAATAGGAGAATGAAAATATATAAACCTGTAGGGACTAGAATATTTGTTAATGTAGAACTCAATGTTCTCTGCATATACAAGTTGTACTTTAGAGTAGGAGCAGACCTATGACTAGAAGAAAAACAAACACTTTTTTATTCTAATTTATATCAGATTTATTTCTGAAATATCCAGAAGGAAATAATAGATTCATATGATTTAACAGAAAAAATATTTATTTCATGCATCTTTGCTCTTATTTATTCCTAAACTTTAACTTTTGATGTTAATGTACGTGTATGCTTTTTTTTTCTAGAAACTGCCAGTGTCCAACAGAAGGTCAATTTCTCTGAAGAAGGTATCTGCTTTTTAAATATCATGTAATATATTCTATTTTTCTTTACATTAGAAGTAATTTCAGATATGTAGTTTTTTATTAGAATTTTTTATAATAAAAATATATGGGGGGGATTCATAGTGACAGTTCTGATTAGGCTTATATTGTACATTGGTGCAACATTATCCCCATCCACACTGACAAACACACATACGTTACACAGTAACTATGTCAGTTCCCTCCCATAAAGTAAAAGTTTTCCACTTTTTGATGTTCATCTGTTTGTTTCTCACTCTATTTTAAGGCCTCAGAATATGTCTTTTACATGTTACCCTGAAATATGTTTAGGAAATAATTATGTCTCAGAGAACACCAAATAAATGACTTCAATTCTAGCACATCAGAACTTGGTGGTTCAAAATAGTAAGCATAATAAATAAATGGCAACTCTATATATGATCATTTAAAAGCCTTTGTTTTGATACTGAGTTGTTCATTTGTTTAATCCAGATCGTTTGAGCATTTGAATAAAGACTGTACTAGAATATTATTTATGTTCTTTTAGGAGAAACTGAAGACGATGATCAAGACAGTTCTTACAGTGATGTCACTACTGTTAAGGTCAGATCCAGGGACTCTGTTGAGTCTAGAGGTAACATTGCTTTCTATACATATGACTCTTCTCATAGGAGGACCTATCTTTTTAGTTGAAGTATATAGATATTCTGTGAATTTTCTTTTCTAAAAAAAGACTGAAAGTTTTTATTCAAAAATTTTTAAGTTATATACTTTTAATATTTATTAAAATGACTGATTCTATGTACTTATTTGATAGTAATATAATGGCATCTAATACCTAAATAAATAATTTCCAGCCAGCTTAAATATTTACTTATGGAAATTAGGGTGTTTTTATGTTCAAAAGAATAGTTATGGGACTGGAGGAGTGGCTCAAATGGTAGAGCTCTTACCTTAAAAGTGGAAGGCCTGGTGTTGAGACCTTAGTACTGTCAAAAAAAAAAGAAGAAGAGTTATTTGTTATTTTTGAATTTTATAAAGATACTGGTGAATTGGCATTGCGAATCACCACACTGTCAGGAGTGTTAGGGTTTTTTGTAAGTTTTTGTATTCTTAGATAATTACTTTTCTCTTTTGATTGTTCAAATTCACACCAAGTTAGTATAACAGTCTTTAATTATGCATGTGAATTTAAGTTTATTCAATGAAAGAGTCAACTTAATAGAGAAAAATACTGGCTAATTTGAGGCTTAAGAGGATCCTAGATGAACTTGTAAACTAATAAGTCCCACAGAAAACTAATTCTCTACTTTTCCCTCACCATCTTATTAAAATTTTATTTCCCAACTTGCTCATTTTTTTTCCTCCATTCTCTTCTTCTTTTTCTTTTCTTTTCTTTTTTTTTTTTTTTTTTTGTGGTGGTGAGTGGTTTTTTGAGACAGGGTCTGAACATGTAGCTCAGTCTGGTCTCGAACTTGTGATCTTCCCGCCTTATCCACCCAGGTGCTAGGATTACAGAAATGTACCACCATACCCAGCTTCCATTCTTTCATTATAGAGAAATCCTAAAAAGAGATATGCAACACTCAGAATAGTACCTAAAAACATGGCCTCTGGAGCCAGGATCCCTCTATTTCCTTCCTCCACTTACCAGGTACATGTCCTCAGATAATTTCATAACTTCTGTATGTTCCTCAGTCTCGTCATCTGGGTTGCTGTGAGGATTAAATTAATTCATGTATGCAGAGCACTTAGAAAGTACCTGGTACATAGTGAACATTCAAATTAAGTGTTATTAATAATTTTCATATGTTTTCAAAATATAAAGCTCTAACAATTAAGAGACTAAGTCATTCATATAGCCAGTAGTTCACTACCATTGCTACCAGCATGTAACCATTTGGAACCACATAAACCCCAGGTCTTACGATTCCTTAAGAATTCTAGTAATTCTTGTGACCTTAATGAAGCCAACATACCCATATGAAGAAGAAAACGCTAGCTAAAGGACCAAGTATTGAGGCATATTAAGAAAAATTCTGATCTTCCAGGGTTGTTTTCTGGGACAGTCATCAGCAAAGGGGTGAAGTACAAGAATATCCATTGGTGTAGGAAGAAAATACTGGACTTCCACTAGAAAGAAAATACTAGAATTTGCTGGAAGCGTGCTTACATAGTAGAGCACTTACTAGCCAAGTTCAAGGCCCTGAGTTCAAACCCCAGTACTCCCCCCCCACCAAAAAAAAAAACCCTAAAATGTCATATATTTTTATTTCATCCATTTAAAAATGACTATTCTTGTTATATAATATATACAACACATATATATTGTTTCAGTAGTACATGTTGCAATCTTAGAAAAATATTACAGGAATTGATTTTCAAAAATTTTTTTAGTACAAGTAATAACTATCAAAAATTATCCATTACACTTTTACATGTTAAATGCTTCTGTTTCCAAAATAGCAATCTGACCACTTTTAAACAAATTTCTATATGAAAAAATGTTTCTAAGAAAAGTAGACAGAGATACCTAATACCCACTTGCAAGAAAATTTTAAGGTAAAAGGGATTTTTAAAAGATTCATTGTTGTAAACTTTTAAGTTTTTTCTCAACTGAAAGGTTTCATTATCTCTTCACGCTGTGTTTCATATCTTACAATTTTTTTTCCTTAAATGATGGTTAGGAGGAAAAAAGAAAAAATAAATTAGCTAGCTAATTCTTTAGATACAATGTGACTCTAGAAAACTATTTTTTTCATTCATTTTTTTTTTTCTTTTTTGGGTTGGGGGTAGCACTGAGGTTAGAACTCAAGGCTTTACACTTGCTATGCAGGCACTCTTACTGCTTGAGCCCCTCAGCCAACCCTTTTTTGTTACGGTTTTTCCAAGATAGGGTCTCATGAACTATTTGCCTGGGGCTGGCTTCAAAGCAGGATCTTCCTGAGTAGCTAAGATATAAGCATGAGGCACTGGTGCTTGGCTATAAACTTTAAAATATTTACCCGTCTCGAGTTCCCTATCGTTTTATTTATTTTTGCTCTTTTGATTAAATGCTCAGTTTTTTCTTGTAAAATGGTACTTAACTATTAAAAAAGATGACTTACAGTTTACTTTGTTTTTTTTTTTTTTTTTTTTAGATCAAGTCACCAGACTATCTGGTCAATATCCAGAATCACTTTGGAGGTTTACACAAAGTAAGTGAAGTCATCTTTATAAATCTACCTGTGGGTGTGGTCAATGCTGTTCTTCTTTTTGAAGATCTTCTTTTATAATTTAATATAAATGAGAAAGAGGTATAGTGAATACTAAAACAAACTCCACCAAATATCTTTCTACCTCTTGATTTTTTTTTCCTCTATACACAAACCTGCATTTGAATTTTAAAAAAAACCACTATTGCTTTCTGTGATGTGTTGAATGTCTTTGCTTGCAATATAAATGTGTTGATTGTTATTAATCTAATTGATACATCGTTTGAGTCTTACAACATTGAAATTTTTCATGATCTAATGTTGAGAAAATAGGACACAAAAATATTGGAAAGTAATGTACTAAAATGCCAATAACAATGATTTGTTCAAGATGACAGAATCATTAGTGACTTTTGCTTTTGGCTTTATTTCTTTTTGGTAGTGCTGGGGTTGAACCTGGGACCTTGAGTATGCTAGGCAAGTGCTCTAGCACTGAGCTAGACTCCCAAACCAACATTTTTCTTTCACTTTATTTTCTTCAGTTTGCAGATTATCTGAGGTGAATATGTTTTTTAGATTAAGTAAAATAACATTTTTTCTTTCTCCATTTTTAAATCAAGTTCAAGAATTTGAGTTACTTAATTTGTCAATCTGAAAATATCCTTATATGTAAAATATACAAGAACTTTTTTTTTCTTTTCATATCCTTTTCAAAAATAAGAGACTAGGGCTGGAAATTGCATCCAGAATTTGGGAGGCTGAGTCAGGAGTATCTTGTGTTTGAAGCTAGCTAGGGCTATATAACATGACCCTGTCTCAAAAATTAAATTTAGGACTGTCAAAATGATTCAAGTGGTAGAGTACCTGCCTAGCAACCACAAGGCCCTGAATTTAACCCCTTGTACTGCCAAAAGAAATTTTTTTAATTAAAATAAAAATAAGAAAACGCTTTTAAAGAAAACTGCCTTGGAAACCTATCATATAATTATCGTGTTTGTAGAATTTAATTTTATATACTTCTTTTTTTGGCAAAACTTGGGGTTGAACTCAGGGCCTCACACTTTCTAGGCAAGCCTTCTTATATTTTTTAACTTTAGTATTTAGTAGGTTCTAGGCAAGTGACTATAGACTAAGATGTGAATAAACTACTGAAACGTTAAGAAAAACCATTAGTTAAAAATTACCCCTTTGTCTTAACGTTTACCCTGTTTTATTGTAAATCGTTGACCCTTGGAAGCTTTTAAATATATCTGTCTATGCAATGAATTATCATTCACATATGAAAAATGAGTTAGCTCTTTGTATACTGATGAATAGGTGGTCAAAATAGATTTCATCGAATCTAAGATACTATTGTTTTTATGTATCATTGAGAAAATCCATCCATTTGAACTATGGCACACTACTGATTATAAGATACAGCCTTAAATCAAAGGTATTTTTTTAAAACTACTGATTATTTGATGAAAGAATATATTTTTTAAAAACTGTGTTCAGTTTGATTTTTTTGTGTTGGGGGGGTAACTGGGGTTTGAACTTAGAGCCTCATGGCTTGTTAGGCAGGCGTTCTTCCACTTGAACCACTTTGCCAGTCCTTTGTGTCCAGTTTTTTTATTTTCAAGTTTTTGTTATAGACTGAAAACAAATCAATAAGAATGTTCATCTCTCTGTCTTAGGTACCATGTTTTTCCTACACTTAATGTTTTGCATGTAATAGATATTTAACAGATATTCATGAATTTTTCAGCTATGCATTCCTTCAGTACACACTTTTCTATGACTAGCATTTATTCCATTTGTGTTCAGATAAAAGTAAAGTTCAAAATAAATTTACAATGATATTTGCATGTATCATCAGTGGATAGTTATGAGTAACTTAATACTTCAGGGAAGATTTGAAATTTGCCTTTTTATAATTATGTGTAATACCATTTTAATTATATTATTTTACAGTTATCCTTAAATATCACTTCAGAACTTGAACTTGAAGTAATACCTTCTATTTTGTAGCACTTTGCAATGTCCACAAATTTGCATATGTAATACATAGTATTCTGTGTGGTACAGTGCATGGTTTTCATCTATCTGGATTTTTATCTCAGTACTACTGCTTTTAAATATGTAGGAAAATTATCAATTTCAGTTTCCCCATATTTATAAACTAGGATAATATCATCTAATAGGTGTAAATATTGAATACACTTAGGCTGTTTTTGGTTTTGTTTGTTTGTTTCTGTTCTGTTTTTTGTTTTGTCCTTTGTTTTTGCTGTGCTGGGGATAAACTCAAGTCCTCACACATGTTAAGCAAGCATTCTAGCACTGAGCCACATCACTAGCCCATAGCTGTTATTCTGATGGTACTGATCGTAAAGCTGACTTGTTATTGTCCAATTTCTGAATATTTTGAACTATAGAAAAGGGGAAAAACATGTATATTGTATATGATTGGGACTGGTGAGAGAAAACTTTTATTTTATTTATAGTGCCCATGGTAAACAAGTAAAATGTCATGCAGCATCTTTTTATTTCATTTCTAAATACTCTGTGACCTTAACCCTTTTTCCTATTTTAGGTCAAGACTTCACAGCTCATGATAAGCAACCGTCAGTGCTGGGTAAGTAGTTGATAGTCTTTCTTTGTCAGTCAGTTCTGACTCTGCCTTATTCTACCAACAAAAGGTTCTAGTTTGATTTGTAAGTCATTTCACCTTTGCTCTTTTAACCCATCACACATTGGTATACTATATGCAATAATTACTCAGTGATTCGTAAGTATATTCAGGGCTATCTTACCATATGTTATTTGCCAACATGCATAAATGGTTAACTTTTCTTCTTAAATAGTACTGAAATCCAATGAAGTGTTTTTCAACTTAGTCAGTCTCACAGACCAGAACAAAGGAATTAGACATAGTTTTGTCTATGAGATGACATAGAATTTGCTTGCTGCCTGTTTTGGGAAAGGTTCATCTTCACTGATGTAATCTTGTGAAATTATCTTTTACTTTGGAAATTATTACTTTCATTGTTTTCTTCCTTCCTTTCTTTTTTCTTTCTGATAGATTTATCATATAACACTGAATAGGTGTACAGGCTTTCAGAGTATGTGAAATGATATTTTTATATATGCATTTGCTTCAGGCTCGGCATATCAAAAACCCCCTCAGGAATGGGTTGAACAAACCATAAGAATGAGGACTAAGATGCCAAGTAAGTAGATAAATCACTGTTATTTGCTGTGTTTTCCTTATTTATCTGCCACAACAAAATATTTAGTTCTTAAGGTAAACATTCGTGTTGTTTATGATTTCATGAATAAGGACAGCTATGACTGCTACTTTAGTAATTTCATTTGCTTGGACTGACATCAGATGGACTGGGTATAGAGTGGAGCTAGTGGTATAAAAAAACTAGCGGAATATAGATCTAGGCTTGACGAGCTGTCATTTCTAGGGGCAGTTCAGTCTGTCTATGATAATGAAATTAACCCTTTTGACAATTCTTGTTGTGTGTAGTAGACTTTGTTTAATCTAACTGAAGTGCAACTTTCCATACCCATTATTTTAATAAAGGCTGAAATTCACAAATTGTATTATCATGTTCAGTTTTAGTATGGATTAAATGTCATAGAATTTAAGAAGTACTCATAAATTAATGTGATGAAATGGTTATACTTTACACTTACTGCCTATCATAATTTCTGTAGAAATGTGTCCACATTAGGTCTGGAGATGTAGCTCAGTGGTACTTGCCTAGCATGTGTGAAGTGCTATGATGTCCACATTAGGTCTGGAGATGTAGCTCAGTGGTACTTGCCTAGCATGTGTGAAGTGCTATGATTAATCCTCAAGACTGCAAAAAGAAAAAGAAAATCAGGCCAGGCACATTCCGAACAAAATCCTAACACTCGGTAGGCTGGAACAGGAGGATCAAGGGTTCAAAGCCAGCTTGTGCTTCCTAGCAAGACTCTGTAACAAAATAAAAAAAAGAAACATGTCCACATTAAACTTTGACACTATATATACATTTTTACATATATATAAAAATCCACAAATGTTCTCTGCCTTCAGTGACCTTTATCCTTTTCCTTTCCTTTCCTTTCCTTTTCCCTTTTCCTTTTTCCCTTTTCCCTTCCTCCCTTCCTGCCTCTCTCTATATAGATAGATAGATAGATATAGATATAGATAGATAGATAGATAGACATCTATATATATATAGGGATTTAAATTCTCAGGGCCTTGCATTTGTTACACTGGCACTCTACCATTTGAGCCATGCCCCAACCCTCATGGCCTCTGTTCTTGACTTTCATGGAGTGATTGTTGCTAATGTGGAAAAGGATAAACTATCTTTTTAAAAGATTTCTTTCATGTGCCTTCAGTGCCACCACTACAGGAGTGGGAGGGGTGTTGAGGCAAGAGGCAGGAGGATTGTGATTTCAAGGCCAGGACTGTAGGTGTGGCTCCATAGGCAGAGTGCCTGCTTTGCAAGTGCAAAGCCCTGACTTCAAAACCCAGTACCATCACATAAAAAGAAAAAAGGGTGTTATATTGATATTGCCAGGTGCTGGTGGCTCACACCTGTAATACTAGCTATCCGGATGCAGAAATCAGGAGGATTGCAGTTTAAAGCCAGCCCAGGCAAACAGTTCGTGAGACCCTATCTTGAAAATACCTAACACACAAAAAAGAGCTGGTGGAGTGGCTCAAGATATAGGCCCTGAGTTCAAACCCTGATACCACAAAAAAAAAAAAAAAAAAGACTCAAGGCCAACCTGTGCTACATAGAAAGACAAGAAGGAGGGGCTTGGTGGTTCCCAGCTACTTGGAAGGCAGAGAATGGGAGTATTATGGTTTGAGGCCAGCCCAGGTAAAAAGTTAGCAAGACCCCATCCCAGCCAATAAGCTGGGTATGGTGGTGCCTACCTGTCATCTCAGCAATTTGAGAGGCATAAATAGGAGGATCTCAGTCCAGACTAGCCTGGACTAAACTGTGAGATCCTATTTGAAAAAATAAGTACAGCAAAAAGGGCTGGAGACATGGCTCAAGTGGTAGAGCACTTGCAAGTGTGAGGCCAAATTCAAACCCAACTACTGCCAAAAAAAAAAAAAAAAAAGCAACAAAAGCATTTTCAGAATTTTTGTTACTGTCTCTAATAACTTTAGTAAGAGAGATAATTTAGCTTTCCACAGTGTATTGCCTCAACTATATATATTTATATAAATTATATCCATCTGCTAAGTATGTATTTATACTGTATAACTTATATAAATATTATATATACATAATATTTACTTATTCATCAAACATTATCATAAAATAGCACTTCATTTGACCTTTGTTGCCATGTAATAAGGTATTTAAGATAAACACTATCCGATGGGCTTGGGGTTTTTTTTTTAAATTGTATGGTTGGATTTTGTTTGTTTTTTCAATAATACAGTTGTAACTTTGATGGCCTAACTTTGTATCTTCTAAATAATGGGGTTTCTTAAGCAAAATTAGTAATTAAAAGGCAATATACTTCTTTTTCTTTATGTTAACACATTTTTAAATTAGGATATATTCATTGTACAGGGGGATTCATTGTGATAATTCCAAATAGGCTTATATTGTGCATTAGTAGATAACCCCCACCGTCTCTCCTCTTTGACCCCTCTCCACCCCACTTAAAGCAATTGCAAGAGGTTTCTTTGTTCTATTTCATATAAGTATACAAAACCCATCAACCATATACCCTCACCTTAATCTCCTTTATTCAGCCTCACACTGCACCTATTTTATAGTTCTGTCTTTCATTATTAATATTTAAGTCGATGTTCAAAGGGGTTTCTCAATGTATCCCTGCTGTGAGTATACTTTACTTTGGTCCGTTAAACCCCTTCCATTGCTCTCCCTTACCCCTTTACCTCCCACCCCCCATTTTTTAAGTTTTCAATATATATATCCCTATATCCTCTACTTTCACAGGTATTATGTTTCACACTATTGTTGATGCTCCATCATTCCTTTCCCTCCTTCCCTGAGTTCCATAAAGTAGTTCCACTTTTACAGTTATGTTTTATATATGAGCGTGTATATGATCATGTTTGTTTTTGTGTATGTGTTTATCTTTTGGATCTATCTTCCACATATGAGAGAAAACATGTGGCCTTTGTAAAAAATAGTATACTTCTTAGAGGTAGTCTTGTCTTGTTGTTTTGTTTGTTTGTTTGTTTTTTGTCATATGACCAAAAATGAGGCTATTTCTTTATCTTGTAGTGCTAATTTTATTCTTTGAGTTTATTTAGTCCACTGTTGTTCAAAGCAAACTGTTGATAAACAACTGGAAGATCACTTTGTATATACAAAAGTTATAAAACTCCAGGCAATGGATAGATGACAATATGGTAAATGTAGGTCATACACATGAGATAATTCAGCCTCTCCCATCGCCTGAGCTCTGGCGCTTCCCTCCTTTTCTTTTCTCTTAAATGTTAAAGCCTACTGCCTTGCTAAAAAAGATGGAGGGGCTTATTATTTAACCATGAACCTGAAACACAATTACTGATCTATTACCAGAAATAATGAAAAATGTTAATGTGATTTTTAAAATATTACTAATTGAAAGAGTCAGAAGCCCCAGAGGAGATATTTAAATCTATGTGAGGTAGAAAATCATGAGGATTAAGATTGATTTTCTTATGGAAAGACCTTATCCAGATAGTTTAGTAATCTGTAGTCCACATTTTGTCCTTTTCTCCCTCTTTATAGCATCTTCACTAGGCAAGAGTTCAACATATGGCCATTTTTCAATTGTTTCCTTTTACTGTAGTATGCTTATTTTCTTTATCCTCTTAACTTGTCCCAGAGTTTTACCAGTTTCATTAAATAAGCTTCAAGTCTTCCTCTGGAGACTAAGAATTAAATGTGTGCTTTGCACTAGATCACTGTGTGCTGTGTGTAACTATAAAAGAAATGATCTTGTGTCTTGAGCTTTCAGTGTAATGGGCACTCTGTACTCTGCCTTTTCATCTGACTCAGCTTATTTCTACCCTTTCTCTTGGTGCAATTTATGTCTTCATCTATCAGAAACAAGTGCCCAAATTACGAAACGTAAGTTTATAGTCTTTTTTAATTACTCCTATTTTAGATGACAGCATTCAAAGATCAGAGCTTGGAAACCAATCTCCATCAACTTCCAGTCAACGTAAGTTTATCTGTTCAGCAAGCCTCAAATTGTTCTAAAATATCTGTTGACTGCAATATGGGTTAATGCTATTTGAAGAATCACATTATAAGTACTTTAGAGGGAAAAGTATATATTTAATGTAATGAAATTCTCTATAGCCAAACTATATGAAACATCTAGTTTCTCTTTCACTTTATTGTCCTTAAGACCAAAAATAAAAGTAAGTAAAGCTAATACCATTAACTGAGTAAACCACTGGAATCAGAAGAAGCATAGCGCATAGCTTGGCGTAAGGGGATGGCTGTGGGTTTTGGAGTCCATAGACCTGTATTTGAACTAGATTGGAGCACTTACCAATAGCCTTGGGGCAAGTTTCTTTTATTCTCTAGCCCTGTTTATTTATTTATTTATTTATTTTATTGTTTTATTATTCATATGTGCATACAATGCTTGGGTCATTTCTCCCCCCTGCCCCCACCCCTTCCTTTACTACCCACTCCACCCCCTCCCTCTCCTCTCCACCCCCTTGATACCCGGCAGAAACTGTTTTGCCCTTATTTCTAATTTTGTTGAAGAGAGAGTATAGGCAATAATAGGAAGGAACAAGGGGTTTTGCTAGTGGAGATAAGGATAGCTATACAGGGAGTTGACTCACATTAATTTCCTGCGCATGTGTGTTACCTTCTAGGTTAATTCTTTTTGCTCTAACCTTTTCTCTAGTTCCTGGTCCCCTTCTCCTATTGGCCTCAGTTGCTTTTAAGGTATCTGCTTTAGTTTCTCTGCATTGAGGGCAACAAATGCTAGCTAATTTTTTAGGTGTCTTACCTATCCTCACCCCTCCCTTGTGTGCTCTCGCTTTTATCATGTGCTCAAAGTTCAATCCCCTTGTTGTGTTTGCCCTTGATCTAATGTCTGCATATGAGGGGGAACATATGATTTTTGGTCTTTTGGGCCAGGCTAACCTCACTCAGAATGATGTTCTCCAATTCCATCCATTTTCCAGCGAATGATAACATTTCATTCTTCATGGCTGCATAAAATTCCATTGTGTATAGATACCACATTTTCTTCATCCATTCGTCAGTAGTGGGGATCTTGACTGTTTCCATAACTTGGCTATTGTGAATAGTGCCGCAATAAACATGGGTGTGCAGGTGCCTCTGGAGTAACCTGTGTCACAGTCTTTTGGGTATATCCCCAAGAGTGGTATTGCTGGATCAAATGGTAGACCAATGTTTAGCTTTTTAAGTAGCCTCCAAATTTTTTTCCAGAGTGGTTGTACTAGTTTACATTCCCACCAACAGTGTAAGAGGGTTCCTTTTTCCCTGCATTCTTGCCAACACCTGTTGTTGGTGGTGTTGCTAGTGATGGCTATTCTAACGGGTGATATGAAATCTTAATGTGGTTTTAATTTGCATTTCCTTTATTGCTAGAGATGGTGAGCATTTTTTCATGTGTTTTTTGGCCATTTGAATTTCTTCTTTTGAGAAAGTTCTGTTTAGTTCACTTGCCCATTTCTTTATTGGTTCATTAGTTTTAGGATAATTTAGTTTTTTAAGTTCCCTATATATTCTGGTTATCAGTCCTTTGTCTGATGTGTAGCTGGCAAATATTTTCTCCCACTCTGTGGGTGTTCTCTTCAGTTTAGAGACCACTCCTTTTGATGAACAGAAGCTTTTTAGTTTTATGAGATCCCATTTATCTATGCTATCTCTTAGTTGCTGTGCTGCTGGGGTTTCGTTGAGAAAGTACTTGCCTATACCTACTAACTCCAGAGTATTTCCTACTCTTTCCTGTATCAACTTTAGAGTTTGTGGTCTGATATTAAGATCCTTGATCCATTTTGAGTTAATAATTGATATAGGGTGATATACATGGATCTAGTTTCAGTGTTTTGCAGACTGCTAACCAGTTTTCCCAGCAGTTTTTGTTGAAGAGGCTGCTTTTTCTCCATCATATATTTTTAGCGCCTTTGCCAAAGACAAGTTGGTTCTAGTTTTGTGGCTTTATATATGCGTCCTCTATTCTGTTCCACTGGTCTTCATGTCTGTTTTTGTGCCAGTACCATGCTGTTTTTATCATTATTGGTTTGTAATATAGTTTGAAGTCAGGTATCGTGATACCTCCAGCATTGTTCCTTTTACTGAGTATTGCCTTGGCTATTCGTGGCCTCTTGTGTTTCCATACAAATTTCACGGTAAATTTTTCAATCTCTTTAATGAATGTCATTGGAATTTTGATGGGAATTGCATTAAACATGTAGATTAATTTTGGGAGTATAGACATTTTTACTATGTTGATTCTACCAATCCATGAGCATGGGAGATCTCTCCACTTTCTATAGTCTTCCTCAATCTCTTTCTTCAGAAGTTTATAGTTTTCCTTGTAGAAGTAGTTCACATCTTTTGTTAGGTTTACACCTAGGTATTTGATTTTTTTTTTTTTGAGGCTATTGTAAATGGAATTGTTTTCATATATTCTTTTTCAGTTTGTTCATTATTAGTGTATAGAAATGCTAATGGTTTTTCTGTTTTAAAATTGTACATATTTATGGAACACATGTGGTGTTTTAATGCATGTATATATTCTGCAATATTTCTGTCAAGTTAAACATACCTATCTCCTCAAGTATTTATCATTTTTTATGTTGAAAACATTTAAAATCCTTTCTTCCAGCTTTTGGAAATATATGGTAAAATATACAGTACATTATCTACCAGCACCCTACTGTGCCGAACCACACCAGAACTACCTACTCATATTGATTAACCTATTCTCATACCCTTTCATTCCTACTATCCCCAGCTTCTGGGAACCTTCATTCTGTTCTCAACACTGATGAGATATATGCGTAAGATCATATGATGCTTATCTTTCTGTGCCTGGCTTATTTCACTTGCATAATGATCTCTGTTCCATCTATGTTGTTGAAAATGACAGTATTTCATTCTCTTTTGTGACTGACTGATATTCCATTGTATATGTGTAACACATTTTCTTTATCCATTCTCAGCTAAAGAACGTTTGAGTGGTTTCCATTTCTTGGCTATTGTGAATGGCGTTGCATTGAACATGGGAGTGCAGATGTCTTCCACACATGGATTTCATTTCTTTTAGAATATACCCATTAATGAAATTGGTACACATCTAGTCATATGGCAATTCTGTTTTTAATTTTTTTTTTCAGTACTGGGGCTTGAAATCAGGACCTTTACCTTGAGCCATTCTACCATCCCTATTTTTGTGAAGGGTTTTTCAAGATAGAGTCTCATGAAATTATATGCCTGGGCTGGCTGCGATCCTCCTGATCTCTGCCTCATGAGTACCAAGGATTACAGGCATGAGCCACTAGCGCCCGCAGGAGCTCTTATTTTTATTATGGGTTAACCCTATCTGTATTTACCTAGAAATTAAAGTTGAGCAATTGCTAAAATATTTATAAATTCAAGATAATGTAGTAAAACGAACAACAGATTGCTTTGCATTTTTTTCTAATCTCCTTAAGGCCTGTCTTAGTAACATTTAGTGAAATTTTCACATTTGCTGCAATCAGTCTGTTAACAATATATCATTTTGGTTGAAGTATCTGTAGGAATACTGCATATATGAAGAATTTTAGTAAGTTTTTTTCAGGTAGGTATAGGTATTCTTTTTTGATACTCTCCAAAATTCAACAAGTAGTGGTTTCTTAAGGTGTTGTTTAGAAGTGATATTAATGACCTTTTTGTACTCTGTTACATTAAATTTATTAGTCTTTCTTATAGTTTGAGTGAAAATGTCATGCACTGGTCATTTGGAAAATATTGGCTCACAAAGAAATGCAGATTTTTGTCAAGTGTGGTGTCACATATTTATAATCCCAACATTGTAGAGGAAGAGGCAGGAGGATTATGAGATTAAGGCCATCCTGGCCTACAAAGCTAGACCCTGTTGTAAATATATATGTATACAATTTTCTAAATGTTGATACATTAGAAATATAGTATGAAAGATCACATTTGTTAATATCATTACCAATGTCAAGACGTACAAAAAGTTAAGTATTGAAAGCTGTCAACCTCATAGTGGCAGATTCAATATTCCCCAAAGTCCTAATTTTCACTTGAAATCCTGATTGTTATAATTGACAAGTATTGCCAGTTGCTTTCCTAAAAGAAACAAACTTACCAAGAAAATAGCTGGGACTGGAGGTATGGCTCAAGCCAGTATGCAAGAATGCATACTTAGCAAGCATGAAGCCTTGAGGTCAAATCACAGTACTACCCAAAAAAATAGCTGCCAGATAAACAGATGTGCTTAACCATAGTTTATACTTGTTCTTTCATGTAAAGATGATATTCAATAAAAAAACTGCACAAAGTTCTTTTCCTGAAGACAGTCATTGTACTGTGCTATGCAGCTGAAGCATTTTGTGTCCACTTCCCATTTCTTTACATAGAATATTGAGAAAATAGGTACTCAAAATGATTATCTTAGGGGGTGGGAAATTGTGGATCAGACCCAGGTCTAAGTGCTGTACCACTCAGCTGTACTCCCCAGCCCAAGGATTGAGATTTAACAAAATCATTTTAGCTGCTTCATGAAGGACAATTCTTAAATGGAACTGGCCTCCTTTTTAAAAACCTTGAATGCATGGCAATGAAAATACAAAAAGTATACTACACAGTTTCGTGCCACTGTCTTGGTTATTTTGGTTTTGATTTTTATGCTTGGACTTTTCTGTTTTTTGTTTTGTTTTTTTTTTTTGGCCATGCTGGGGTTTGAACTCAGGGCCTCATGCTTGTTAGGCAGGTGCTCTACCGTTTGAGCCACTCCACCAGCCTGTTACTTGTTTTTTGAGGTAAGGTCTGCTTTGTAGCCCAGGCTGTTCTCAATACCCAACTCTCTTGCCTCAGCCAAGTACTGGGAATATAGGAATGCTCCACTATGCTAGCTCAGTGCCATTGCCTTGTGATTCATGCTGAAGCATCAAAAGGTTTTCCCACCACTGCTTTTGCACTGTCTGTGCAAGTGTCAACATAGTGGTAGAAGTCAAAAGCATCTTACTGATAGAACCTCACTGACTACCCTACAATTGGATCTTGACATACCCCACAGACTGTACTTTGAGATCTGCTCTAAAAGGTTCCTAGTACATTTATTAGACTAAAGCAGTCAATTAATACATGAAAAGTATAAAAATATTATTTTTACTAAAGTGTCTTTGATTATCTATTTCCCAGCTATTAGCAGTGGTAATATTGTTGCTTTGATAAGTAGTATTATTTGTGACTTGTTTTTGGCATTTCTCGTGTTTAAATTCTTTTTCTTCAGGGACCTTTATTATTTTTTACATTGAAGAGATACATGCGTACTTATTCCCCTAACTTCAAGCCTATGGGTATGAAAATGTGATGATTTTATTTATTCGGAAAGAAAATTATAATCTCCCTTCTTTTAAAGTCTTTCCTGTTTTACCTCATGCTTATAGAGATTAATATTGATTTTAAAAGTCACTTACCCTTGAATCTTAGAATATGATATGTCTGTCGTTTCTTTTTTTGTGAGCAGAAGTGGCTGAACAACCCCACAATGAATCTTTTGTCAAGATGAAGTGGTGGTGGTGGTACCTCCTTTTTGCATTAACTATTTTTGCTGGGATATTTTGGTTCATTCATACTCCTGAGGTAGAAACCACTGCTGTTCAAGAATTCCAGAACCAGATGAGACAACTTATGAATAAGTACCAAGGTCAAGATGAGAAGCTGTGGAAAAGAAGTCTAACGTTTCTGGAAAAACATCTTAATAGCTCCCATCCTCGGCCCCAGCCTGCCATTTTGCTGCTCACTGCTGCCAGAGATGCGGAAGAAGCACTTAAGTGTCTGAGTGAACAAATTGCTGATGCCTATTCTTCCTTCCGTAGCGTCCGTGCCATCCGGATAGATGGGACAGGCAAAGCTGCTCAAGACAGTGATATTGTCAAACTAGAGGTAGACCAGGAGCTGAGCAGTGGCTTCAGAAATGGCCAGAATGCAGCTGTGGTACATCGCTTCGAGTCACTGCCTGCAGGCTCTGCTTTGATCTTCTACAAATATTGTGACCACGAAAATGCAGCCTTCAAAGATGTAGCCTTAGTCCTTACTGTCTTGTTGGAGGAGGAGACACTTGAAACCAGTCTAGGCCTAAAGGAAATTGAAGAAAAAGTGAGGGATTTCCTCAAAGTCAAATTCACCAACTCTAACACACCCAGCTCCTACAATCATATGGACCCAGACAAGTTGAATGGGCTCTGGAGCCGTATTTCTCATTTAGTCCTGCCTGTGCAGCCTGAAAATGCCCTGAAAAGGGGCATCTGCTTATAAAGGAGGAAAGAAGAGAAAATCATGTCTCAAATTCTGAGAATTTTTCACTTTCTAACCAGAACACACAGCATTTTTTTGAAAGAATTGGTTTCTTTTTAAAGGAAGTTCTTACATAAACATGAAACATCCAAATCATTTATCTAACCTAATTGTGACGAGAGAATCATTTCTCTGTTTCCATGAGAGCTAGGTTAAGGGTGTTTAGGAGAGAGTAACTTACATGCAATCCCCCAGAGGATCTATTTTGGCTCTGGGCTGAATCATTACTGCTGTGGTGTGACCAGTGAGAAGGATTAGGCTTCTTATGAATTGTCCCTGTTTTTTAAGTAGGTTTTTCATTTTGAGTTATTAGTAAGGCAGCTTTCTAATTGTAACCATAGATATTCCCATTGGATTTTCTTTTATACCATTCAGTATGAGTTCCTTAGTCAGCTTCTACTTACAGGAACAAAAGTTATGAAAGGTCATTGGGGCATACATTTAGATTTTTTCTTCCCTTTGTTTTGAGTGGTAGAGAGGAGGAAGAAAGGGAAGAGTGAGAAATTGTTGACTAGAGAAGGAAATGGGAGGAAAAAAAATAGTCTTTAGGATGAAATGTTACAGTAAGCCACTTGAGTGGTAGGTTAAACATCTGAACTGTTACTTTGGTGAATCCGGTTGGCATTTGTGTTTTTGTTTTCTTTTAAGATATTCTTGCTCAAGTGGTCGAGTGCTTGCTTAGCAAGTGTGAGGCCCTGAGTTCAATTCCCAATAAACCACCCCACAAAAAAATAAAATCTTGGTTCTCTCAAGGATTTTTAAAGCCTGTATATCATGAGGTCTCATATATTTCAGATATAATCTGAAGTTTTTGTATTAAAGAAATCCATATTCAGAAATTGGCAAACCATTTGTTAACCGGCTGTCCTGGACTATTGAGGAAGAATTTAATTTTCTGCTTGCCTACTTGTAACATTCTAAGTCTTTTCCTGACACTCCATAAGAAATATAAAGATTAACTATGCACATGATAAATTTTATTAAGAGTGCCTCAAGCCAAAAGGTAGTGAACCTTACCATATTTGAAGAATGTTAGCTTTATTTCTATACTCCTGTAGAGTTTTAGTTGAAAATTTGCATCTATACCTGAACTTGCTCATCAGTCAACTGTTTTGGTTTCTTAAAATGTTAAAATTCTAGGGATGGGACTGTAGCTCAGTGGTAGAGTACTTGCCTAGCATGTGCAAGGCCTGGGTTCAGTCCCTAGTGCTGAAAAGAAAAGGAAAAAACCTTAAAATTCTACCCATCTTGGGTTTTGTTGTTTTTGTTTTGTTTTAGTCTATAGTCATTTAAATGAAAATACTGTTTTAGAGTATGAGAACCACTTGTTCTTCATCATTTGCCCTGTGAGGTTCTCACGCCTAGTGGTAGAAAGTAGTATAATTTCTTTCCACTAGGATAGGAGTCTATCCTAGCCTATAGGAATATAGGAATCTTTCCAATATTCATAAATGTTTTCCTTTTATTGTAATGTGTTCTATCAAGTCAGATCATCCGATTCATTTTATAAGGGATTATAAAACAGGAATTTTTGAAAAGGCTTATTTTATACATATTATATGGAGAAAGAAATGTTTTTATTAAATGTTTCACTGACCTAAATAATTTTAAAGTAGTATGTTAGTTTTATCTTTCAGAACAAACAATTGTAGTTGATGTGTAAATGACTTTAAAAGCTATTTTAGTAATTTAAATAAACTTACTTTCTTGGTTTGTACTTTTTTATAAATTTTTAATTATATATAATCCTTTTTTAAATTCAAGTATCTCTCTATATTTGAACAATTTTAATGCCTTTGGCTAGGAGAAACACATGCCAAAGGACTGGAGTCATTTACAAGTACATTGGTTAGAAGTAGAACACTCATAACTATTTTATCCAGGAATTTTGAATTATCATCCAAGTGGAGTTACTTTAGGTATTCCTGACTTCTTAAAAGAATCTTTCATAGGGCTGAGGATGTAGCTCAGTGGTAGCGTGTTTGCCTAGCATCCACGAGGCTCTGGGTTCAATTCCAGTATGCAAAAAAAAAAAAACCTTGTGCCAGGCACAGTGGCTATAATCCTAGTTACTTTAGGAGGCAGAGATTGGGAGGATCTCAGGTTGATGCTAGTTCAGCAGGCAAAAAGATCGAGAGACCCCCATCTCCACCAATAAAAAGCTGGGCATAATGGTACATGCCTCTCATCCCAGCTATGTCAGAAGTATGATTAGAAGGATCTTGGTCCAGGCCAGACAGGATTTATGCCTATCTCAAAATAAAGCAAAAAGGGCTTGGGGGTGGTGGGGAGATGTGTGGCTCCAATACTATAATGCCTGCCTAGCAAACTTAAAACTCTTGAGATCAAATCCCAGTACCTCCAAAAAAAGAAAAAATCTCTTCAGTGGAGTTTCTTAAGCTTTTGATCACCTCCCTGAGAGCCTTTTTACATTTCCTATTCCTTTTCATACCTTCCTATGAAATTTTAATACCACATATACACTCTGTATTTGTTTATGGACTGTTGTTTTGGCTTCATACAAAATGGATAATTTTGCCTCCCATGAACCAGTTTTCACCCCCCATTAAGAATGCATGCTCAACACACAAGGGAGGGATGAGGATAGGTAAGACACCTAAAAAATTAGCTAGCATTTGTTGCCCGTAACGCAGAGAAACTAAAGCAGATACCTTAAAAGCAACTGAGGCCAATAGGAAAAGGGGACCAGGAACTAGAGAAAAGGTTAGATCAAAAAGAATTAACCTAGAAGGTAACGCACACGCACAGGAAATCAATGTGAGTCAATGCCCTGTATAGCTATCCTTAACCAGCAAAAACTCTTGTTCCTTCCTATTATTGCTTATACTCTCTCTACAACAAAATTAGAAATAAGGGCAAAATAGTTTCTACTGGGTATTGAGGGGGTGGGGGGGAGGGAGGGGGCGGAGTGGGTGGTAAGGGAGGGGGTGGGGACAGGGGGGAGAAATGACCCAAGCCTTGTATGCACATATGAATAATAAAAGAAAAAAAAGAGAGAGAGAATGCATGCTCAAGAATGCCTATATTTTAAAGGAATGTAACTTGGTGCTAGAGCACTTGCCTAGCAATACACACGGCCCTGGATTGGATCCCCAGAACTGCAAAAAAAAATTTTTTTAATTACCATTTGTGGTGGAATAGATCTGTAATCCCAGCACTCAGGATGTTGAGGCAGGAGAGTCAAATTTAAGGCCAGCTTGGAGTATGTAGCAAGGCCCTGTCTCAGAAAGCAAGGGCTGGAATGACTGGGGATATAGTTCAGTGATGGAGCGCTTACCTAGCACATGAAAGGCTGAGTTAGATCCGAAACACCACATACATCTCTATCTCTATATATATGTGTGTGTGTATATATATACATATATGTATATATAATTGCTGCTTAAAACTCTACTTTCTACTCATGTTTTGTAATCCTTTTAGAAGAGAAAAATAAGTCATTAGCCTGAAATAGGATCTAGAGTCTCTAGAAATTGAACATGCTTTGGGTGGCAGCAGTGGTCCAGGGAACACCACACAGTACAGTACCAGTTTTTAAATTTCCAGAACCTTAACTTGTTGCTCTTTTTTCAGTTACTTCTTAAGTTTCCTAAACCTCTAATTCTTAAAACAAAAGTTGGAAGTAAACTTGTTTTTATTCAATGAAAACTGTAACAGAGATGAAAAGATTTACATATTTCATACCATTAGTGCTTGAGCTAAAACTATAAATCCAATTCCCTGTGATATTACGTCTACAGAAAGTGACCTTTATGTTGGCTGTGTAAACAAGAAGTTCTCATTGAATGCATAAAGATAATGTACTATTTTTCTAGATTGTCCTTATCAAGATCAGAGAGCACAATTTTGGGGATGAGGAAGTGGGATCTTTCCCTAAGAAAGGTTTTATTAGAGTTAACTACTGAGGATGAAGTAAGTCCTGAGCCCTGGGAAGCCAAACCAAGAAGGTTGCCATGGACTGGAAGAGAGGGAAACTCCATTTTATTTGTTTTGATGGTAGTAGGGTTTGAACTCAAGACCTCATACACTTACTAGGCAGCTGCGCTACCACTTGAGCTACTCCTTTTTTGTGTTGGGTATTTCCAAGAAGGTCTCGAACTGTTTGCCTGGGCTGGCTTCATGCTGAGATCCTCCTGATCTCTGCCTCCTGATTAGCTAGGGTTACAGTTGTGAGCCACTGGCACCAGGTGAAACTCCATTATTGATTGCCTGTCTCTGGTCTGGATTCAGAGAGGTCCTAGTGTGCTTAAGGGCCCTTCTGGATGGTAGGGAGAGTCCAGCCTGTCACCTGAGCATGAACAGGGAAAACACCTTGCCCTCTATATTCGGTGCAATTTCCTAAGCACGTTGTGCTCTTTTGCACATTTTTAGACTCTTTTGGAATATTTCCTCTTTTCCTGCCCTCTTCCTTCCCCAGTCTCTTTTTCTTGGCTAATTCATATTTGTTCTTAAAGCCTTAGTTTTTTTAGGTAGAATTTAAATAAAATCTTCCTTAATTTCCCTTTCCTCAATACAATACTGTTTTAGGTGCCTTCTCCCCCACCCCCAGTAGCTTAAACAGTAAGCCCTTTATGATTGATTTCAAAAGGTAGCAGTGTAAAGTGAGTTCCTGGGTTAAGTGACTTGGAGGCTGGAAAAGTTCATCACCAGCATCATGAAACAACCAATAATGACCCCGAGAAAAGGAAACTAGTGTAAGCTGCTAGATGAAGCCAGCTCTTGTCCAAAACTGATCATGTCCACGCCAAACCAGTCAGGGGAATGAATGAGTCCGTGCAAAGGGCTCAAGTGACCACTGAATCCTGCAGATAAAGGGAGATAGATAGCACAGTGTTCCTGCCTTTCCTGAACACTTTAAAGTGACTTAAGGTGATGCCTACTGGCTAGGTCCTCCTCTTTGTGGTCTCATTCACCCTACATTACACTTGTCATAGCATTAACATACTTACACTGCTATATGTAGGGAGCAGGAAATGTTACCAATACATTAATGGTGATAATCACAGAAAGCTTCAAATATTTGTTGAGCTGAGCACAGTGGTGCGTGCTTATAGTCCCAGCTAATCAGGAGGCAGAGACAGGAGAACTTCTTGAGCCCAGGAGTTCAGGACCAGCCTGGGTAACATAAACCTTACCTCTTAAAAAATTTAAATTGTTGAATAATACATTTTTGTTTCTTGGTGGCAATTTGTTTTTAAGCTACTCATAGTTTTTTTGGTTTTATGACAGGGTCTTAACTATGTTGCCCAGGGTGGTCTCAAACTCATGGGCTCAAGCCATCCTTCCATCTCAGCCTCCTATTAGCTGGGCCTACAGGTATATACCACCACACTTAGCTTCTCACAGCTTAACTTGTCTTCCTTTTATCTTCAAAAAGATGGAAAAGACTTATATAAAGATCTTTCTACATGTGTGAATATGTTGTATTAAGATGTCCCTCTTTGCTATTTTTTTCAGCTAATAAGTGCTGGATAATGCTGTAACCAGCATTCCAAGTACCTTGTACATATTAAATGATTTAATTCCCATAACCATGTGAGATGTATTAACTTAATAGGAAACTGAGGCACAGAGATAAAGTGAATTCAAAGTGGTGGAGCAAAGATTCAAACCCAGACAAATTTGGCTTTTGAACATCATTTTGACCACTTAGATGTTCACTAAGTCTCAACATTTGTTCCACATTTGGCATCTTTTCCAATCTATTCAGGTTCTACCAAGGTTATATTCAACTTGTCAATTCTTATTTGTGGGTCTCCTTTAAACTCTTTTTTCCTTGTTCAGCATTGTGGGAACCAATAAAGTACACACGAAGGATCTGAAGAATTTTGAGTGAAATGAGACACACATTTATGTACACAGGTGTCATGTTTTTGTAACTAAAGTTACTGCGATGGTACTAAGAGGAAAGTTTATTGCAAAAAGTACCTATATCAAAATACAGATTTCAAATAAACAACTTGCTATACTTTGGCTCTGGAATGTTCTCCATAGGCCCATGTGTCACAGGCTTGGTCTCAAGACTGGCAGCATGCTCAAGTGATAGAAGTTTGCCTAGCAAACATGAGGCTCTAAGCATCACAAAAAAAATTTTTAATGGAAAAGAAAAAAGACTTGGTCCCCAGCTTGTCACTATTGGGGGTGCTGTAGAAACCGTCATTTGTTTATAGTAGTACTAGGGTTTGGACTCAGGGCCTTGTACTTGCTAGGCAGGCACTCTACCATTTGAGCCATGCCCCGGCCCTGGGGGAACTTTAAAAGATGGGGCCTAGAGGGAGGTCTTCAGGTCACTGAGCATATGCCCCAAAGATGATTGTGGGATACTGGTTTCTCCTCCTCTTCCCCCTCTCTTACCCTCCCCAGATCCTTTGCCACTCTCCCCTCTCCTCCTCCTCCCCCCCCCTTTTTTTTTTGCTTCCTGGCTATGAGATGAATGGTTTTGCTACACTGTGTGCTTCTAGCAAGATACATTGTCTTGCCACAAGCCCAAAAGTAACAGGTTCGATCAATTATACAGTATAAGCTCCAAAACTGTGAGCCAAAATAAACTGTCTTTATAAGTTGACAATCTTGGGTATTTGTTATAGTGATATAAAGCTAACAACCTAATGATATAACTCAAGGAACTAGAAAAGAACAAAGCAAACTCAAAATTGAAAGAAGGAACAAAATAAAAATCAGAACAGAAATAGAGCCTGAAAACATACAAGAAATCAATGAAACAAGGAGTTGATTTTTTTCTTTGAGAAAATAAAATTGGTAAGATTTTAGACTAACCAATAAAAAAAGAAAATCTAATAAGTACAGGTGGTGTGGCTCAAGTAGTAGAGTATGAGGCCCTGAGTTCAAACACCAGTCCTACCAAAAAAAATCAGAAACAAAAAGATGAGACATTAACAACCGATAATACAGAAATACAAAGGACCATTATGGGAGTATTATGAACAATTATAAACAAATTGGAAAAAAGTAATTATTTCTGGACCTATATAACCTAATAAAATTAAACCAGGAGGATACAGAAAACCTGAACAGATAAGTAACTGGTAACAAGATTAAATCAATAATGAAAAACTTCCAGCAAAGAAAAGCCCAGGGGCTGGAAGCATGGCTCAAGTGCCACAGTACACACCTAGCAAGCACAAGACTTTTTTTTTTTTTTTTTTTTTGGCAGTACTGGGGTTTGAACTCAGGAGCTCATGCTTGCTAGGCAGGCGCTCTACCACTTGAGCCACTTCACCAACCCAAGCACAAGACTCTTGAATTCAAATCCCACCCAGTAGAGGGAGGGAAGGAGAGAGGGAGGGAGAGAAGGAGAGAAAGAGAGAGAGAGAGAGAGAGAGAGAGAGAGAGAGAGAGAGAGAGAGAGAGAGAGAGAGAGCCCAGGAACAGTTGGCTTCACTGTTGAATTTTACCAGACTTTTAAATAGCCAATGTCAGTTCTTATCTATTCCAAAGAACTGAAAGGGAAGAACCCTTCCAAACCCATTCTATGGGGCATTATCCTGGTACCAAAACTAGATAAAGGCATACACACACAAAAAAATTCCACTATAAACTAATATCCCTGACAAACATGGATGTAAGAATTCTCAACAGCCAGATGCTGGCTGCTCACTCCCGTAATCCTGGATACTTGGGAGCCTGAGATAGGGAGTATTGTAGTTGAAGGCCAGTTCAGGCCAGTACTTCCCAAGACCCCATCTCTAAAAATAACCAGAGCAAAATGGACTGGAGGTGTGACTCAAGCAGTAGAGCACCTACCTTATGAACATCTGCTTTGTAAGCACAAAGTGCCCAGAGTTCAAATCCCAATCTCAACAACAAAATTCTCAACAAAATACTAGCAAATTAAATACCAGCATGTGATCACACACACACACAGACACGTGTGTGCGAAAAAATTATACATGATCAAGTGGGATTTATCCAAAGGATACAAAGATGATTCAACATATGGAAATGAAATATATCAACAAAATGAAGGACAAAAAACACATAACCATCTCAAAATATGCAGAAAAAGCATATGATAAGATTTAATATTCCTACCGTCAAAAAATTAGGTATAGAATGCACCTCAACACAATAAACACAACACAATAAAAGCTACATATGAGCAAGTCAACACCATACTGAATGGGGGAAAGCTGAAGCCATTTCCTCTAAAATCATGAACAAGACAAGGATGCCTACTTTTACCACTCTGATTCACTATAGTATTGGAAATTTTGATCTGAGCATGAAAGCAAGAGAAAGAAATGAAAGGTATCCACATAGGAAAGGAAGAGGTCAAATTATCCCTATTTACAAACAGTGTAACTTTATATATAGAAAAACCTAAAGTCTCTAACAAAACTTTTGGAAGTAATAAACTCAGTTTGCAGGATACAAAATCAACATACAAACAAATAAGCTTGTTATACACCTATAATGAAAATGCTGAGAAAAAGCCAGGTGCCAGTGGCTCACGCCTATAATCCTAGCTACTTGGGAGGCTGAGAGAATCCTGGTCTGAGGCCAGTCTCAGCAAAAGGTTTGAAATAACTGGAGCAAAATGGACTGGAGGCATGGCTCAAGTAGTAGAGAACCTGCTTTGTAAGCACAAAGTCCTGAGTTCAAACCCTAGTATCACCACCACCAAAAAAAAAAAAAAATTCTGAGAGAGAAAGGTGGGGAGGAGGAGGAAGAAGGGAAAGAAAAAACCCAAACCAAAATACATACACACACACACACACACACACACACAAAAAAACGCTAGTAATAAATTTAATCAAGGAAATGAGTGATTTCTACAATGAAAATTACAGGGCTGGGCGTGTAGATCGCTAGAGTCCTTACCTACCAAGCAAAGGCCCTGAGGGGTTCAGTCCCCAGCAGCAACACACACAAAGACACACACATACACTCAGATTAAAGAAATTGAAAAAGACATAAAAATAGAAAGACATCCATGTTCATGGATTAGAAGAATTAATACTGTTAAAATTTCATACTATCCAAAGTAGTCTACAAATTCGATACAATTTCTGTCAAAATACTAGTGACACTCTTCACAGAACTAGAACGCATACTCCTAAAACTTATACAGAGCTACACAAATCTTGAATAGCCAGCCAGTCTAGCCAAAGGCTGATTGAGGAGATACAAAGACTTGGCTTGTCAGTCCCATACCATCAAATCTGATGGGCATTTTGTACTCCAGAACTTCTTCCATGGGGTTGACTGTGGCTATGGAGACTATATTGTAGCTTGACTTCTCTGTCTGCCCCATCTTGCTTCCTTCTCCTTTCCAGAGGTGTTGATACGAAGAGCACTCCCTAGAAAGCATTCTGTACGCTAAGTTTTGTCTGAGTCTACTCAGAGAAGCCAATTTGTGTCACACTCTAAGTTTAGTGTAGTCTATACATGGAAAAAATAAATAATAGCAAATGTTTACTGAGCACTTAATATGTGCCAGGCACCATGCTAGGCAGTCTCCATATAGTATCTTATTACCTTCATAATCTTTGAAATAGATAGTACTACTATCTCTTTGTTACAGAAGAGAAAATAAAGACATAGATAATCATTAGTAACTGTGGAGCTAGGATTTAAATTCAGATAATCTGACTCCAGACCTATATTCTTTTTTTCTCAAAACCTGCATTCTTAACCCTCTTTTTACAGGGTACCCCATCACAATGTCTACTTCTTAAGGAACAAAAGTAACACTAAACCATATCTTACAAATCATAAACACAAAATGGATATAAGATGAGGAAACTGTGCTTGACCTATAGAATCACTGGATTATCTGATGAAATTTACACCTCTCTGTAGATACAAATCTGATAATAATGTCTGGAACTCTGTTAGGAAGGACAGCATTCTAATGACATAAGCCTACTGTGGTTCTGATTTTGTAACTTGAATGTAGGTTGGATTCAATGTTTATTCTCTGCCAATGCTGAGTCCATAAAATCAGCAAAGATTATAATAGCTGAATATACTGAAAAGTCCATGATCTATCCAACATTCAAGAGATAAATCATGCTGTGTTTGCATACTATAATACTTCTTCTTGAAAAAATAACATCTTAGGCAGATTCCTTACCAGTGAAATCTTTTCCTTTGAAAATAGAATTAGGCTTTCTGTTGTTCATTTGTAGGTTCCAAAGACCAAAGGTTCTCCTCTGAAATCTTTTTATTACCTTTGGATAAACAGGTTGACAGACACAGAGGGAGTTCTTTTGCTCTTGGGAAACACAGTCAACTTCCTATCTCTGACTTCACCTCTGTTTTGTTATTGAATCAGCAGCTCTGTTTTTTAGTCACCTAGTTATTCTTGAGGTGGCCCTTTGACCTTTGCAGTTTTCCCAAGGAGATCAATGTGTACTATTAGCTAGATGGACTATAGGTTAAGCTCATATTTAGTTCTAAGTAAATCCTTTGCCCTTATATCATCTGTTATCTTATTTCTCTTAGAAAAGGGACACAAACACCAAATTTTACAGCAGTCTCAACATCAGCCTTAAATCTTTCACAAAGTGTTTAGAGAGGAACATAAACCTATACATACATGATATAAGTTATCTTGTAATATGAAACAAACCACAAATAAGAAAGAGGAATGATGGATAGGGCTAATACTGGATAATTCTCATAGCTATAGCCACCTCCCATAATTAGAAAGTTGAGTGCTTTTTTTATTTGTTTCAAATCTTAAACATATATATTGGAATTTAAACAACAAGAAATGAAAGCCCAGTTTAATAGTTTCTCCAAAGCATCCACAGTCCACAAAATAACACAATGAAAATAACACAATAGAAAGGAGGAAGACAAAAAGCAAGTTGAAGAGAATATGTTTGAAAATAAGGTGCTGGGCTAATCACAAGCCTAGGGAGTTCCATTTCTCAGACAGTATGAGGTCATACTTCAGATAGCCAAGTACTTCTGGCGCCTTTCATCTGAGGTTCTCCAAGTGCTTTGCTGACTTTATCTAACAGCAAATATTATTACCCCCCATTTTATAGGTGGAGAAACTAAGATAGTAAGAGATTAAATAACTTGCTTAAGCATGCACAGTGAGTCAGTGATGGAACCACAAATTTATTTCAGGAATCTAATCTATTTTTCTGTTTAAATCACTAGGTCAGCTTTCTAGACACCAACAAACATTTACTGACATACATTTTTACTAAATGTACTTTTAAAAGTGATAATTATCTCCTGTAAACAATTCAATGAAATGCATTTGTTGTAGGTCATGATGAATTTTTTGTGGGAGAAATTTAAGAAGTGATTTAAAAATAAATTCTCCTAGATTCAAAGCTATTCAACATTAGGTTTAGGTTATTTAGTAAAATTCATTTTACAGCTGAGTATGGTGACTCATGACTGCAATCCCAGCAGTGAGGAGGCTGAGACAAGATGATCACAAATTTGAAGCCAGCATGGACTGCATAGCAAGACATTGTCTAAAAAACAAACAAACAAACAAAAAAACTATTTTAGATACTTATATAGGACCTTAATAAAATTACATCAGTTAGAGTGCAATGTCCTAAGTGATATTGTGTGTGTCTCATAACTTATTTTTGAGAGGCAAAGAGCATGAGCAGAAATACAGGAATTATTCTATATTTTCTATACCCACCTGACTCAGAAGCAGCCCTAAAAATGCCATAATCTCTGTGAGAGGGGGTAGTTCTTGGTTATCATCTTTTTAAAAAAGTTACTGTCTCTGTCGAGTGCTGGTGGCCCATACCTGTAATCCTAGCTTCCCAGGAGGCTGAGATCAGGAGGATTGAGGCTCAAAGTCAGCCAAAGCAAATAGTTCAAGAGACCCTATCCCCTATCTTGAAACAAATACCCATTACAGAATAGGACTGGAGGAGTGGTTCAAGTGGTAGAGGGCCTTGAACACTAATAAGCATGAGGCCCTGAGTTCAAACAGTACCGCCAAAAAATGTTACCATCTCACTTTTTTCCTAAGTCTTTTATAATCTGCTTTATGAATACAGTTGTTATTCTGACAAAAATACAGTTTATATTCTAGTATGAATTTGCACTCAGGGCCTCACACTTGCTACGCAGGTACTCTACCACTTGAGCCACTCTGCAATCCCTAATATGAAATTCTTGTGCTAAAAGTAAACTGGAATCACAAGGCAAAAATAAAGTTTTATAATAATATCTGCATGTAAGCTGTAATTACATTTTAAAATAGAAATTGCATTTCTTCTTCATTTGATCTGAGTTCAGGATTAAAAATACTGACAAGAAATCAAGTTAATTTAGGACAAAGAGTTGCATATAAACATCTGTAAAAACACACACCCTTTATCACTTCTGTGGGCTGGATAAATGGTGCCTAGATAGTTGAGAGAAAGAGGGACCATCAGCAGAACTATTTCTCACTTTGTCACCTAGATCCTTTTTGTGTAGTAAAGGACAGAAATCCATACCCCAAGGTCCTGTCTAGTGAGAGCCAGCTGCTTTTGGCCACATGGTGTAATGGAACAGGTACACATTCAGATTCAAAAGATGGAGGTTCAAATTCTAGCTCTACCATTCTCCAACTTTGTGACCATGAGCAAGTCACTTCGCTTTTCCAAGTTTCAGCTTCCAAATCAGTGGAAAAGGAATGCTCATAATACCTTACAGATTTTCATGAGAATTAAGACAGTGCATGTGAAAGTAGGGAGGTTTTTAGAGGTTATACCAGTGTTCCTTATATATGCTGTGTAAAATACATATATATTAGTTATAACCATTTACATATGTAACATAATGAAAATTAGGAAGTGCATGTGTTAAGTAAATTACCAGTATGGTAGAACAGGACATGTTTGCTTTGCACAAGTTTTTGGATTCATGCTTAGTAATATATGTTACCACTCATATTTCCATCACCAGCTACCTCTTCACTATCATTCTTATTTGTAGCTGCTTTTTCCCCCTGTAGAATATTGTGTGAGCCGTCTGTTCATGCAGTAGGATTTGTAACCAAATCCTTGTTTCTCATTCCTTGTCCAACAGGTGGGGAGCACCCCTTCCTGGGATTCCAAGAGTGTTTTTAGTGGTTGATAAGCCTCATTAAAACTTGTGGGTCTTCTTTTAGGCTGGGCACCCAGCTGGCTTTTTCTATTTTGGGAAGGGCTACAGAAAATCTGTCAAAAGTTTAAAACTTTCCACTGCCTGTAAGTAGGGTGGTTCATCCCTTGCAGAAGATAACCTGGTTGGGTTACATGTAACCTCATTCTGATGTATCCTTCAGCCTTGTTTATTTGCAGCTGTCTTGCTATAAGATGTTCCACTGCATAATTTCATTTGTATTATTAGGCCACAAATCAGCATCAAAACAGAGTAATCCAAGAAAAAGGGGTTCCCTTTGTATAGTTAAAGGGATTAGCATGTCTCTTAGCTATACTATTTAAAGGGAATCCTAATAGGAAAGAGACTAAAGAAGGCATTCTAGTCTTTGAAGATTTGTAGAGATTAAATGTAGGAAAAAATAATTGTAAAATTACACATTTCAAAAGTTCTCTTGTTCAAATTAAGGTAAGAATCTTAATTTGGAGAAAATAGGAAAAACTTGATACTTAGATTTAAATATATTGGTTGTCTCATTCACAATCTGGAGGAAATCTAACAAAATGGAAGCAGATCGCAGAAATAAAATGATCAAAACTGGGCCTCACCCTGATTCAGATCTTCTCTACCAGAGTTTACTATTTTATGTGTTGTTAACTATTTATACATATATGTAGAATTATTTTTTATTTCTATAAACCTCAGACTGCAGACATTGTTTAAGCAACTTGCTTTTTTGCCTATTTGACAATGCCTACTTTAAACTATATTTTTCAGTTGTACCCATTGTTTCTAAAGTCTGATAATTGCTATGATAAATGATCTATGAGTCTAAATCTCTAATTAAAAAAAAATCACCCTTATATATGTGCTCAGTCCTGGTTTGCTATTGACCTTGCCAGAAATAAAGAGAGGAGAAAGAAGAAACTGACTACTTCCATAGTCGGGCTCTATGCCAACAGCACCTCATTTTAAGGGATTAATCACCACAAGTAAAGAGTGGATTTGAAGCAATATTCCAGCTAATTCAACCTCCAAAAGCTATTTTGACCTGAACAGCTAGATATTTACAAACTGGCTTTTGTTCTGCCTTGGATTTTCAGCTAGTTCTTCCTCATACATACATCATAGATGAAATGGATTAATCCATCCATTCATACAGTGAGTTTTCGTGAGCTGTTAGCTAAATGCGTAGCACTGTGTTAACAGGTTTAGGTTTTATTTTTGATTGTGAAGAGTTAACTCTGTGAGGTTAGGGGTATTGCTCAGTGGTGAAGCACTTAGCTATCATACAATAGGCCCTGGGTTCAATCCCTAGCACCACAAACAAAATTTTAACTTTGTGAAGAATATCTTTATCCTTTTCATGTCAACTTTACACGGTCCAGGACATACTTCCCAAGTCCTACATACCTTTAGCAACCACTATAAACCAATTACCCAAAATAAGATGGGGAGAGATCATGCAAGCGCTACCTCTGATTTAGCAATTTGCCCAGTAATTCCATCAGATCCTCAAGTCATATTCTATTCCTCAGGAAAAGATATAAAAGATGTAATACCTTAAACTCAGAATGTCTGCTAACATTAGGTCCATAGAAGCTAATTTCCTCATCCTAGAGTCATAGCACAAGTCGGTGTGAAGAGACCATGCCCTGCTACTCCAATATCATAAACGCTGCTATTTTAGCACAAGGACTTCGTTCTAAGTAACTGGTGTGTGCAAAGTCAGTGTTAGTTGACTTAACAGTTTATTTGAAGTGAGAATTTTAAGATTATAAAGAGAAAATAAATCATGGACCATACAAAATAAGTTTGTGTTTACTTGGGCTTGTTTGCTGCTAAATTCCTTTAGCTGTAGTGTAAATTAAAAATCTGATATCTTTACTGAAAATGGACCCTTGCCTTTCCCAGACTGAAGTAAGTCTTTTACCTAGTAATAAAGCAAGGCCAATATGTCTTAATATTTATTAACAAGAGAGTATAAGTAAATGAGGCAGAGGACTCTGTTTTATTTTTATTTTTTGGCATGTTTGAGGCTTGAACTCAGGGTCTCATGCTTGTTAGGCAGGTGTTGTACCTCTTGAGCCACACTTCCAGCCCTTTTTGCTTTAGTTATTTTTCAGGCAGGGTCTCACTTTATTGCCCAGAACAGCCTCTCACTGCAATCCTGCCTACACTTCTGTGTATCTGGGATGACAGGAATGTTCCACCATGCTAGCTTATTGAGATGGAGGTCTTGCTAACTTTTTGCCTGGGCTGGCCTTCAGACTCAGTTCTCTTTGTCTCCACCTCCTGAATAACAGGGATTACAGGCATGAGCCATCATGCCCAGCTATTTTAATTTTAATTGACCCTGTTTAATTAAAATTTCTTCTTTTTTAGTCTATGTATTGCCTTCTGCAATGGTCAAGTAACTTCTCATTTAAGAAGAGTGATTTCTGAGATACTGATGAGCTCAAATTATAAGTATCTCTTTTTCTGTGAGATAGACAATCAGAATTGACTTGCTGATATATTTTATTTGTGATTGTGAATGACTGAATTTTCAATGAACTTGGAGGTACATTCCATGTTACAGTTCTGTTTTGAGATATGTGATCAACAGTAAGCCCCATCCTGTACCCTTACCAGGTAATCTCAAAATCTCAAGGCCGTTCTTCTAAGCTGAGTCATGATCTCAGGACTGAGTGACATCCACTGTGAAGCAAACACAATATTGTTGAGAGAGACTGAGACCTGAAGATTTGTCCAGTGACAAAGACTCAGGTAGTCAGTGTTTTCCTATCAAAGACAAATTCTTGCCTTGTATTTTTCTTCTCAGGCTGCTAGGATGATTAAACGAATGGTCCAAAGCCCATTGAAAACACTACAGTAAGATCTCCTACACACTCCTAGCTAATACCTATCTACTGTGCAAATGGTGTAGTTGTTTAAATATGCAGATAGCTCCACACCAGTTGGTAAATAGCTCTGTCCCATAGCTCCTTGAATCCCCAGATGTGACAAGTAAAGAGTTTCCACCCAGTTCACCCGGGCAGCCTCTGATCCTGCGCCATCCCGATTTGTTCCCATCCTTACTGACAGTTATGTTTAGTATCACTCCTGCCCAAAACGAATGTGAAAATAAAAGTGAATAGGAAATGCATCTGCAGATACTGACTACGGTTTACAAATATAACTTCTAGCTTTTCTAGCTTCTAGTTGTCCTGAAACCTTTAGTGGCTTAAAATAACAATATTTATTTTGTTCAAAAGTCTACAATTTGGATCAGGACTTAGTGGAGCAGTTTGTCTGCTCCAGGTGGTATTAGCTAGGATGGTTAAAAGCTGTTGTGATGGTTCATTTCATGTGTCCATTTGGCAAAACCATGGTACTCAGGTATGTACTCAGTTATTTGTTCCTACACCAGCCTGAACATTGCTGTGAAGGTATTTTTTATATGAAATTAACATTTCAATTAATAGACTTTGAGTTAAGCATTACCCTCCGTGATGTAGATGGGGCTCATTGAATCAGTTGGAAGCCTCAAGAGAAAATTGAACTGAGGGAGTTCTGCCAGCTGACTGACATTGGACTTGAGCTACAACATCAACTCTTCCCTGAGTCACCAACCTGAGGGTCTACCCTGCAGATGCTGGACTTGCTAGCCTTCACAATTGTGTGATAGTTCTCTAGAGGACTGTAACACAGCTGGGGACTAGAACCATCTAGAATCATCAGTCTATCTTGTGTTTGGTGGTTAGTGTTACAAAGACTTAAATTATAGGCATCTGACACTAGTCTTCTTGGGTATGTCTGTCTCTTTGAGTCTGTTAGCACAGCTGCTTCAAGTGAACTTCATGTGAGATCGAGCAGAATCTGTATTGCTTTTTATGACTTAGCCTCTGAGGTCACATTGCATCACTTCTGCTCATTTTATTGTTTGAGATAGTTGCAAAGAGTTACCCAGGTTCTAGGGGAGGGGATGCAGACGTCTCCTCTGGACAAGGAAGGAATATTAATAACACATTATAGGAATAGCAGACAGGATAAAACATATTGGTGCAGCCATCTTTGGAAAATATCATATGCCTCACAAACATTTTCAAATTCTGAAATATATTTTCTATTCATTTAGAATTACTAATGCTGATATTTTGTTTGTTTTGGGGACAAGATCTCACTATGTAGCCCAAGCTATCTTCAAACTCCCAACTCTTCTACCTCATTCTCTCAAGTAGCTGGGATTATAGGTGTGTACCACTGTGCTGGACTCAATGCTGGACTTTTAGATTGGATCTACTTTTTGGTAATTTTTCTTCTTCTTTTTTTTTTTCAATTCTAGGATTTGAACTCAGGGCCTCGAGCTTGCTATGCAGATGCTCTTATCACTTGAGTCATACCTCCAGCCCATCATTTTTTTTTCTGCTTGACTAAAAATAGCTATTTTAGTAGAGAAATGTATATGTGAAACTTAATTTCCAATTTTCAATCCTCCTAAGTTTTAGTATCTTGATTTTTAAAGCCACATAAAATAAGTTCAAAATAAAACTAAGTTTTTTTTTATGACTCTTTGCACTAGAAATTGTTTCACAAAATAACATATAATGGTAACACAATTAACAAAATTGCCATAGAAGACAACTTGTTTGGCTTGGATGAATCCAAATTTGAACAATATTAGCATTATCTTGATGGTTCTTTTTCATTTTTGTCAGGCCAGGACTTGAACCCAGTGCCTGGATTCAGTACTGAGACTCATCCCCAGCCCCTAGAGTTTTCTGTTTTATTTACAATCACCTGTATTTCTTGTCACTAACACCATTTCCTCTCCAGGAATTTAGGTAGAGGAGTGGCTGGTTGAGGCAGCATGGGTGATGGATCCTACTTTACCATCCTTAGATGATGGTATCTCCTTACTTGAGTTAATTCACTCCCAAGAAAGTTGCTACTTTTTTCCTTTTTCTTTAGATCTAAAAGTTGGATTAAACATTGATAAAAGTGATTACTGTACTGTCCGATGTTAACAACGTTGAAAAGTTTCTTGAGCCCCAAATCAGTAGGATACCATTTCAATGGAGGATATATTTTTGTTCTCTTTGTCTTTCCATCTTGGGTGGTCTTCTTCCCTGTCCCCAGATGTGTTTTTAAATTCATTTATTTACTTTTATTTTTAGAATGTATTACTTATTACTTTAGGAATTAAAAAGCCATAAAGAGTAATACACCTTTGTATCCATACCTTGCTTAAGAAATAAAACATTACCAACACAGTTGAAACTTCCTGGGTTCACCCCATCACAACTAATTTTCCTTCTGCTCCCTCAGAGGTGTTCACTTTTCTGAATTTAGTATTTTTTATTCCTTAGGATTTAAAAATATTTTCCTACATTTGTATATATTACTAGATAATCTATACCAATATTTTCCATTTTTTCAAGCTTCATGAAAGTGGCATCATACTACAATCAGCTTTTTAGAAATTATATCTATTGAGATTTATCTTTTTTTATTTTATCATTTTTATATTTTCTTGCATGTGTATACGTTATTTGGGCCATCTCCCCCCCATACACTCATACACACTTCTGGGCAGAACCTGTTCTGCCCTCTTGCTCTCTGATTTTGTTGGAGAGAAAACATAAGAGATAATAAGAAAAACATAGCAGTTTTGCTAGTTTGAGATAAAAATAGCTATACAGAGAGTTTCCTAGCATTGCTTCCATGTAAACGTGTGAGATTTATTCTTTAATTTATTTTCACTACTGCTTAGTATGTAGTTTTATGAATATTCCTCTCCTCACTTACCATTCCCTGATGGACATGCTATTTCTAACTTTTACTACATTAAGTGATACTCCACTAAGAAAAGTCTTGGGCAGCGTGGCCCAAATAATGTATACACATGTGAGTAAATGTAAAAACAGTAAAATTTAAAAAAAGAATAAAAAACACCTCATAGTATGATGGAGGGGGTAAATATAATCAAGGTGCAGTGTAAACACATACGTAAAAGTTATGGTGAACACCCCTAAACAACTAATGTATGCTAATATATAAAAATGTAAAAAAATCTTATACTTGTCTCCTTGTGCACCTTTGTGAGTTTCTTATGATAGTAAAATATTTAATACAAATTTGCAATGAAATTACTTTAGATCAGAATATAAATCAACACAGGATTCCTTTCATCAAGAAAGTCTGATCTGGAAAAATAAGTCACTTTACCTAAACAGTGTGCTTAGTGACATAGTTGACTTACATCCTTGGACAAGCTCTTTATCATCTCCTTCTCCTCTCCTCCTCCTCCTGCTCCTCCTCCTCCTCCCCACTTTTTTTGACAGTACTGGGGTTTGAACTCAGTGTTTCCTTCTTGCTAGACAGGTGCTCTATGGGTTGAACCACACCTCCAGCCATTTTGCCATTTTTGCTCTGGTTATTTTTGAGATAGGATTTCACTTTTTTGTCCAAGCCAGCCTGGGCAGTGATCCTCCTATTTTAGGCTTCCTGCTGAAGTTGGGATGAAAGGCAAGTACCACTCAGCTATTGGTTGAGATGAGGTCTTGCCAGCTTTTTCCCCCGTCTGGCCTCAAACCTCTATCCTCCCAATCTCAGCCTCCCACATCGCCAGGATTACAGGTGTGAGCTACCAGCACCCAGCTCACAAGCTTTTTATTGTGACCCAGTAACATAGTTTTAGAATACAGATCATTTTGAGTGAAATAGTTTGGTTATAGGCTCATTATCAGCTTTGCTACATGTTTCCATTATCCCATTGTTTCACATCCTTGCCAACACGTGGTGTTATCAGACCTTCTAATTTTTGCAAATCTAGCAGGTATGAATGGTTTCATATTATACTTTTATTTTATCTTGCTAGTGATGTAGAGCATCTTGCCATTTTTTTAAAAATTGGTTTTTAGGCTTTTTTTTTTTAATCACTGAACTTTTTTGGACTCTTGCTGCTAATTTCCATCTTTTTCCTAGTCATTCCTTCCTTTTATTCAATGTTCCAAAGATGGACCTTGTCTGCTTATTGCTTTTTTATTTCCTCTTTCTTCTCTTTTTCCCCTCCTATCATTCCATTCTTGCCTGTGGAATGTTATTTATGTTTCTATAATTGTCTTTCTGCTTTTCTGTATGTCTTGCCACTCTTAGCTGGCTCAAGTTCTTCTTGGATCTCTACTAACTTAAAGGTCTTGTTCATGAATGCTGAACAAGCAAGGCTCAGGGGTATAGTAACAACTACTTTATTTTAATTCAGTAATAAGACATTCACTTCAATAGCTGAATCTGCATTTCAATCTTTACTGAAAGGGACAGCTTCTACCCTCCCTTATCAGGACTTTCTGCTGTTGTGCTGTCTCCTTCCAGGGAGAGGGATGTGGTCCTGCTTTTCTCTTTTTTTCCTATCTGAACTGTATTTCTTTCTTTCTTTTTTTTTTTTAATTATTATTCATATGTACATACAAGGCTTGGGTCATTTCTCCCCCCTGCCCCCACTCCCTCCCTTACCACCCACTCCATCCCCTCCCTCTCCCCCCTACCCCCTCAATACCCAGCAGAAACTATTTTGCCCTTATTTCTAATTTTGTTGTAGAGAGAGTATAAGCCATAATAGGAAGGAACAAGGGTTTTTGCTGGTTGAGATAAGGATAGCTATATAGGGAGTTGACTGTATCTCTTTCTACAAGTTTGCTAATTTTAATTTCTTCGTTGTCCAGTGAGGAAGGCAGAGAATTGCCCACTCAGTGAGGTGGGGAAGAACTGTGACGGACACAGGAACATTCTCCCCTGACTGTGTGTTGTAAGGTGACTTTGCTCACCCCACTCTAGAGAAGTGTTCAAAGCCAATTTTATTTTCTCTAAGAGAATTTCCCTGGTTTCTTTAAAGACTTTTCAGCTCAGTTTCTGCATCTGCAACTCCCTGGATGTGTATGTTACCTTTCCTTCAGCTGGCCACTCTTGTGTCCCCTCATCTTCTACCCTAGCCAAACATTCTTCCTTTCCCTGGGATCCACTCACTCTGGAAGGCTGTCCTCTTGGGAGGTTCCCTTCAGTTTTAATTTCTTTTCTTTTTTAAAGAAAAAAAATACATATTCCTTATTTCTTTTCTAAAAACTGTTGCTTTTTGAATAGTTAGTATATTCACATGGTTCCAATTCAAAAAGTACAAAAGAGAATGACTGATAATTTTTCCCTCTTACTCCTGGTTACTGGTTTCCTTCCATAGAGAGCCAGGGTTAGCAGTCTCTAAAATGTCTTTACAGACATTTTATACATGTGTAAGCAAATGTTATGTATCTTCCCACTTTTTCTTAACACAAATAAAATAGTATTCACATAGGATCCTTTTCACAACTACACCTACTTATACAACTTAAAATTGATGATGATTTCTATCTCAGGTCCTTGCATGTCCCCCATATTCTACAATCTCTGTCCCCTTTTGGAGCAGATTCTGTCTTCTCATCACCTTATTACCAGCTTGAGTCAAGAAAAAGGCCACCTATGTATTCCACTGCCTACCCTTCTCAGCAGAAATTTTCTTCTCAAATCCTTTGAATCTATAATTCATCTTTTAATATCAGTGACTAGATTGAAGGATCTTCTGTGAAAGGCCCAAGAATCATATACCTGGTCTCATATTTTTCCTTTGAAAATGTGCATCTTGGAGCCCATCTCACAACTTACCCTGGCTACTGATATCATTTTAGGAATTAAAAATTTTCCAATTTTAGTACCCTATTATAGTAAAACAAGGTTACATGCTGCGTTTGTCCTCTGAATTTAATGTCACAGAGGTTTCTCTGATCAGTATTATCTTGGCTTGTATACATATACATTTTTATATTTGATGATAGGTGGCTATGTCTATTTTCTTGCAAAGAATGTTCTTACTGATAAAATTTAGTTTTTACTAAATTCTGTCTATCAAAATACCAAGTCCCCTAGAAAAGTGTAACATTAAACCTAAAGACTGAATCTTTAGAAAAAGAAAAAAAAATACTAACCTGTAAATATATCCATGCATTTGGTATTTATACATTTTTTTTTAGAATGGAAGGAGATTTGTACTTTGACTGGTTGAATTTATTATTGAAAAAGTGATGAATAAGAGTACAGATCAGATTTGGCATCTAGGCTTGACATGTCCTTGGGAATACTTCTAATCAGTCCTGACACAACATCATTTTATCCAATGAACCGCAAAGACTGAATGACATCATTACACCACCACAGCTGCATCTCTTCATTTCTCATTTTGTTGTTTAGGTAAGACAAGCATCACATTCCCAGGAGAGAA
The DNA here is from genome assembly GCF_047511655.1 of Castor canadensis. NCBI lineage: Eukaryota > Metazoa > Chordata > Mammalia > Rodentia > Castoridae > Castor > Castor canadensis. The sequence goes on along the minus strand of NC_133396.1, from coordinate 83,494,070 downwards.
GAGCATAACTGTTCATTCAAAGTTTAATTAAATTTGACAAAGATCAATTTAATTAAACAAGTATTGAGTGTCGGGTATATGTAAGGTACTGATACAACTTATAAAAAATAGTAAAATAACCAACATTGTGAGCACCTATTACATGTCAAGTACCATTACTATTAAGTCCTTTAGTTGTGTTACTTATTTTAATTCTTACGCAACCCTATGAGGTAGGTACCACTACAATTTCTATTGTTCAGATGTGGAAACTGAAGTGAAAAGAGGTTGAGTGACTTATGGGGGCAGGGGAAGCTTAAATCATAAAGCACCTGTCTAGGAAGCATGATGCCCTAAGTTCAAACTCAAACACCACCAAAAAAATAAATAAAAAGAATGTGGAAGAAAGTGTGAACCAGGGTAATATGTGTTCTAGTTTAGGAAACAAAGCCTTAGAAGTAGGACTGAACAGGTTGTGTCTGAAATTTCAGTGTGGCTCAAGTTAACATTCCCAATTAATGCATCACTCTCATTTAGGGAAGTGACAATAGCCACTGTTCATTCCGATTGCCAGGCTCTTGGTTGATAATATTTTTTATCTTTAGGATAAACCTATTGGGTAGATGTCATTGGCCTTGCTTCATAAAAAATAAGGTGGAAATTCTTGAGGGATCATGGGCAAGTAAGTGATGGAGTCAAGATTTGAATCAAAATCTTCCTAATAGATTAATAACCAGAATATTAGGGAGCTCAAAAACCTGAACTCCCCCAAAATCAATGATCTAATGAAGAAATGGGCAACTGAACTAAACAGAGCTTTTTCAAAGGAAGAAGACCAAATGACCAATAAACACATGAAGAAATGCTCACCATCCCTGGCCATAAAGGAAATGCAAATCAAAATCATGTTAAGATTCCACCTCCCTCCTGTTGGAATGGCTACCATCAAGAACACAAACAGTAAATGCTGGCGAGGATGTGGGAAAAAAGGAACCTTCATACATTGTTGGTGGGAATGTAAATTAGCACAGCCACTATGGGAAACAGTATGGCGGCTCCTCAAAAAATTAAAAATAGATCTGTCAGATGATCCAGCAATTCCATTCCTAGGGATATATCTGAAGGAATGTAAGTCAGCTTCCAATAAAGGCACCTGTACACCCATGTTTATTGCAGCACTATTCACAATAGTTAAACTGTAGAAATAGCCAAGATGCCCCACTACTGATGAATAGATTAAGAAAATGTGGTATTTATATACAATTGAATTTTATTCAGCAACAAAGAAGAATGAAATTTTGTCATTCACAGGTAAATGGATGGAACCGGAGAAAATCATCTTAAGTGAAGTTAGCCAGGTTTGGAAAGCCAAAAACCACATGTTTTCTCTCATCTGTGAAATACAGACCTAATACAAATACAGTAATATTATGAAAAACAGCTCACTCTAAGGGGAGGTCACATACGAGAGAGGAAGGGTAAAAGAAGAAGATAAATATAGTTGATGTACTCTCTATATAAGAACGAATATAGAATTTTTAAACCTGTTGAAATCACCATAAGAAGGGGACTAAAGTAAAAAGAGAAAAATAGAGGCGATGAACCAATTGGCTTTTCTTTTTTTTTTTTGGCAGCACTGGAGTTTGAACTCAGGGTCTCATGCTTGCTAGGCAGGCACTCTACCACATGAGCTACTCCACCAGCCCGCCAATTTGAGTTATAATAGGTATATACATGGAAACATCACAAGGAAACTCCCTGTGTAGCTATCTTAAATAAACAAAAATATCTTTTTTTCTCTTTTACAAAATGGAAGAACCGAAGGGCTGAACAGGTCCTGTCTGGGCTAGGGGGGTTGGTACCAGTGACAGGGGGGAGGAGATGTAAAAGGGTGTGGGAGGGTGAATATAGTGCAATACTGTGTACACATGTATGTAAATGGAATAATGATAACTGTTGAAACTATTCCAGGAATGGGGGAGGGGAAGAATAAAGAAGAATGAAGGAGGGTGTGAATTCAAGCATGATATATTTGATATGTTGTAATAACTTTTTAAATGCCACGAAGTACCCCTACCCAGCACAACAATAAAAATTAATTAATTAATTAATTTAAAAACACCAAAATCTTCTTGACATCACATCCTGGCCCTTTCTATTTTATTGAGCTGCCTTCATGTAGATGGAAATCTATGCTTGTGCCTTATTGAGAAAATTTTACTGCCCTTGGCAGGTAGAGGCAGGGCAGGGTCAAAAACCCAAGCTGACTTCTGGAAGACAACTGCAATCATTTGTGTAGTAGGAATGGAAGCACAAACAAGAGAGTAGCAGTGCAAGTGGACAAAAGGAGAATGCATAAGAAATTTGTAACAATGGTATTTAGAAACATCAGTCACTGATTGGGTAGAAACAAGCCATACCTATGAGTATAAAATATCCCTGAACTTTTAAACCTCTCAGTTGTAGGAAGAGTGTTCTGTGATAGCCCACTAACAGTAATGGGAGGAGGAGGAACTGGCTCTGGAGGACTGAGGAGAGGGAAAATGATAAACTTTATTTGGGAGCTGGAGATGATGATGACACATAGACACTTCTGTGTCTATATAGAGCTGAATAGCAGGTAATTGGAGATTTAGTCTGAAGCCAAGACCCAGTTATCCAAAGAAAGGTGAAGGTTGAAACTGTAATAATCAACAAAGAATATAACTTGCAGAAAAATTCGATTTTGGTGTATCTTACAGGATGTGGGGAAAAAGGAACCCTCAAACACTGCTGGTGGGAATGCAAGCTAGTGCAACCACTCTGGAAAAAAATATGGAGGCTTCTTAAAAATCTAAACATAGATCTGCCATATGATTCAGCAATCCCACTCCTAGGGATATACCCAAAGGAATGCAACTCAGGTTACTCCAGAGGCACTTGCACACCCATGTTTATTGCAGCACTATGCACAATAGCCAAGCTAAGGAAACAACCAAGATGCCCCACTACTGATGAATGGATCAAGAAAATGTGGATTTATACAGAATGGAATTTTACTCAGCCATGAAGAAGAATGAAATCTTATCATTCGCAAGTAAATGGATGGAAATGGAGAACATCATCCCGAGCAAGGTTAGCCAAAAGTCGTATGTTCTCCCTCATATGTGGACTTTAGATCTAGGGCAAATACAGCATGTGGTTGGACTTGGATCACATGACAAGGGGAGAGCACATATGGGAGGTATGGGGATAGGCAGAAAATCCAAAACATGAAAGTGTTTGATGTCCCCACTCCAGAGGAACTAATACAGAAACCTTAAAGCGACAGAGGTCAACACAAGAAGGGGATCAGGAATCAGTGTAAAGATCAGTTAGAGATGAATCAACTTGGGTTTTAACACATTTGTACATGGAAGCAATGCTAGGAATCTCTCTGTATAGCTATCCTTAACTCAACTAGCAAAAATGCTTTATCTTTCTTATTATTGCTTATGTCTTCTCTTCAACAAAATTAAGAGAGAAGGGCAGAACAGGTTCTGCCTGGAAGCAAGGGGGGTAGGAGGGAGAGGGTGGGGGCAGGGGGGCAGGGGGAGAAATGACCCAAACAATGTATGCACATGTGAATAAATGAATAATTAAAAAAAAAATTACGGAGTCAGGTGTGGTGGGGTGTGCCTATAGTACCAGCTACTCAGGTGGGTGAGAGGGATCACTTGAGCCCAGGAACTTGACATTAGCTGTGCAACATAGTGAGACCCTGTCTCAAGGGGAAAAAAAGCTGGAGGAATGCATATCATGTATCTAACACTCAGGAGACTGGTGGAAAGGGTAACTAACACATCTCCACTAAGACTCCAGTCTTGTTCTATAGATTACTTAGGAACTATGTGCAAATAGTAAAAACCTTAATGTATTCAGGCCAGTCTGTGGAGTATAAACATCAAGAGGTTTTGTTTGTTTGTTTTTTTGTGGTACTGGAGTTTGAACACAGGGCCTACACCTTTCTTGTGATGGATTTTTCCAGTATAGGGTCTCACAAACTATTTGCCTAGGCTGGTTTTGAACCACGATCCTCCTGATCTCTGCCTCCTGTAGGATTACAGATGTGAGCAATCTCGCCTGGCACATTAAGAGTTTTGGATGTCAAAAGGACATTGATGTGTCTGAGGTATTTAGGAAGTGGGGGAGAGGACAGATCAGCACAAAGTATAAAAGATGGAAATTGAACAGAGGCTGATACCGGAGTAACACTGCTCTTAAAAAGGCAACAGAAACTTTGGTGTTTTCCCTGTTGCCGGGGTGTAAAAGCATAAGTTAGCTTTGGACTAAAAGAAACCCTAAATCTTTTATCTTCCTTTTATTAGTGAGAATAACATTGAGTAAATAATTTAGAATAATTTTTAGAACCCATTTCTTCTTTTTAAAAACATGAATATACTTATTTGATAAAGTGATGGTATACATTCAACAAAAAAACATATTTGGCAAGGCTGAGGAAAACCTAAATTACACACCCACACCCACACACACACACACACACACACACACACGGCCTCACGCTTGCTAGGCCCTACTGGGTGTAGAGAAATAAGGCAGAACTTAAAAGTCCTTAAAGTAGTTAAAAAGAACACTCTCTGGATAAATAACCATCAGAGTCTAGAAGGTAAAGAAAAGTGAAGAGTAGAAAGCTTGAGAGCAGTGAGCACCTAATGGGAGGTGGCATCGTTTGCAGAAGGGATGTCCTTTAAACTCTCTTGACAGATGATAGAATTCACCGTGGGTAGACTGGAGGAAGAAGACAATGACAAGAGAAAAGGCCGATCCCAGAGGGTCTCTCAAACCACTCTACTACCAATGGCAGTACCTAATGGGAGAAGATTCCGTGTACTTGCTGTGGAATCCTAGAACAGAGTGCATGCTAAACAGAACGGTAAAAATAAAACGGCCACAGTGACAGCAGTGGGTAACTGCAGCAGCCGCAAGCTGCAATTACTCTGAAATTGGAGTGACGACTTATTTGGACAATTGCTGAAACATCGTAAATGCTCAGAAAGCTGCCAGTTCCCAGATGTCGAGTTCATCCTTGTCAAATCTTCAGAATATTTTCTTGTCCGCCAGCAGGCCCAATTAGCGTCAAAAGGAAGGGGGGGAGGTAGGTGACGGCTCTGCGGATATACTTTGGCTCCTCCGGAGTCCCGGCCAGGTTCAAACTTCGCCACACTCAACATGGCTTGCTCGCCTTTCCTTCACTCGTTTTATCTCATGCTTACCATTTGGCCACACTCAACATGGCGCTAACCCAGGGTTGCATTCCTGTGGAACCGTCTCCGGACAGTTCTCGCGAGGTTTTGCTGCCCCTTCCCTCCCTTAACACCCGCCCCCTCCAGTTCCCCCGCCCGGCCGCTCCCGCCCTGCCTCGCGCCGCCACCACCGCCACTGCTGCCGGCGCCGCTCCTCCTCCGTGTCAGTTGTTGGGCTGTAATGGCGACTGGGCCGCCGCTGCCGAAGTGACTCCCGGGCGGGGGCGCGGGGCCGGTCCTGCGCCAGAGAGCACTGCAGAGAACCGCAGCCCAGTGGGTGACTTGCTGCGGGGGGGAGGGGAGGCAGCCTTTCCGCCTCTCCTTCCTTGGCTGCTGACCGGCGGATCCTGGGAGCCGGTGCGAGGCGGGCACCCGGTGCGTCCCCTGAGCGGGGAGGCCAGGCCGGGCAGCCCTGGGGCAGGTCGGGGCGGCGTCCCTGCACCCTCCCCCAGGCCCTGCGGGATGCACCGTGGGGGCCCAGGGCGGAGGCGACACTCTCAGGTGAGCTGAGGAGGAGATCTGGCGGAGACAGCGGACTCCCTCTCGGCCTCAGCTGCCACTGTCCGCGGTCCCGCGTCCCCGGGTGGTGGCGGCTAGAGAGGCGGGGCGGGGCCCCTGGGTCCTGCCTGGCGTTCCCCTCGGGAATCTGCTGGGTCCTGAGGGTTTTCGGGGAGGGTCATCCTAAGACCTGGTTACCCCCACCCTTCCCTCTTCCCAGGTGACGACCGGACACTAGATTTCCTGGCTTACCTGCCAGAGTTTTCCCCCCAGCCCCCTTCTCTCACCCCTTGTCTGCAAAGAGGTGACCGACGCTTCGCACCTTTGGTTCCCGGAGAAATGTCCCTTCTTCGTTTGGAGATGGAGCGTATTTTTGGAAATTCCAAGGGAGGGGCATTGGCTTTCAGTGGCAGGGATGACCAGTTTCTCTTCCTTTTCGGTGGGGGTGACATTCTCCAGTGCATACGGGGAAAACTTTAATCTGCTCCAGTCCAGCAGGCACTGAACGTAGTCTACCGGTTATAATTCACAAATGATTTGGGGGAGGGGGAGCTCTAAAAAGCTTTACGCTTTGAAAGTTGTCGCTCTCCCCTCCCCCCTTTTTAAACGCAGTCCAGTATGCTAAAAGAATATTCAGCTAATTTCACAGATAGGGGCTGAAATGTGCCTAGCCTTTAAATTTGCAGTTAGGAAGAGATTTTTAATGTGGATTTGATAGTAGTCACAGATCCTTCATTTGGGAAAAAAATCATTTGTCAGGAATAGTGGTCAGTATCCATGTACTCTGCTTCATTGTTTTGATGGTGACTCTTGGTTTGAATTTGGAGGAGTCGTTAATGTTGCCATGTTAACCTTTTCTCCTGGCTTGTAGTTTAAGGATTTTAAAGGAAAGTCTATTTTGGGTACTCCTGTTAACAACCTGGGAAGTTTTGTCGAAGCAGTGATAAAATACTGCAAACTGCCCTTCATTTAAATTTTTTTCTGAATTTGAAATATTGTGTTTAAGCAAAGCAGATTGCTGCCCATAAATTGGAACTGTGAGTTTGGGGAGTTAGTTGTTAGACCTATGCTGGAAGCTGCATCAAACCCATGAACAAGCAGTAGATTTGGTGTGCTAAGTTGACAAACTATTCAGCTTAATAAATCTGAACTGTCATTGCATTAAATTTAAGATACTTTAATCAAATTATAAACATCAAGCTAGAATACATTGTATGTGTGGATAAATACATGTGTATCTTGTCTTTTCACAGTAACAGAACTTTGTGTTTGTATTGATGTTATAGATGTAAACAGTTTTGTACATGTGTGAATTTTTTTTTATTTTTGAGATATATTGGTGTGTAGTGTTATGTAAGTGTTAATACTTGAACAATCAACCTTCTTTGGTGTAATCAATTTATGAATTATGAAGTTTGGGATTTTTTTCCCCTTCTAATTTCCAATCTTTACAATCATTTTATAACACTTCTACCACATTTTGGGCAGGAGAAAGGAGATGAAGTCCCTATCTAACCACTTTTACTTGTTAAATTGCTGTTACTTTTAGTGAGTGTGAAAGAGAAGCTGTTGTCTGAAATAACTGACTTTTTTTGTTTTTTTGGGTGTTCTTCCACATACATTATTTTATTTGGTCTTCATCCAATCTTGTTAGTAATGTATGGGAAATATCCTCATTTTGTAGTTGTGGAAACTGACACACAAGACCATTCATGTGATTGCTGTTCTTATTTCTGCGGATAATCTAGAATTAGTTTTATTTTAAATTAAATACCAATATAGATACTTCTGGGATTTGATATTTAAAATACTGAAAAAATCTTATTCTAGTTCCTTTTTACATGCCCCTTGCTTCTTATGTTGATTGTTAGTTCTTTAAAAGCATTAGTTTTTTTATAACAAAAAATTTGTTAATTATGAATAATTCATGAATTAGTATAATGAATCACTTTACTTCTCTTTGTACTTTTTTTGGATTTGAACCCAGGGCCTCACTTACTAGGCAAGCACTCCACCACTTGAGCCATTACCCTACCCCTTTGGTACGTTTTGCTTGAACAAGGTTCTTAAGAAACTGTAGTGAGGACTGGAAGGTGTGGCTCAGTGGTAACAGCTCTTGCCCAGCATGTCTAAGGCCCTGGGTTCAAGCACTGAAATAAAGAAAAAGAAGGAAAGAATTTATTGTTTTTCATTTTGTTTGGCTTCTCACTTCTGTCTTTGGTATAATTATTTATACTCTTGGTTTATGTAAAAGAAACATTCAAGCCTCATGATCGGTAGTAGCAGAGCTGAAAAGTAGGAACATCTTGGTAATTTTATTATAGAGACAACTGATGGTTTAAAAAGTTAATTCTATAGTTGTGCAAGTTGTGAAATAGTTTTCCTTATTGACTTTTTTCCTTTGTCAGACAATTTTTAGTGTCACAGATAGAAGAAAAAAAAAAGAATCAAAAGATTGCAGTTGTTTTCTGCACTGCTTTTTGTTCATTGTTATCATAGTGTAATTTTACATTATTTAGGTGGTTTGCATTTCTCATCTGGCCTGTAAGTTCCATGATGGCAGAGGTCCTCAATTCACTATTGTGAATCCACTTCCTAGCAGATAGTAAGATAGTCAATAAGTATTAGTTGAATTAATTGACTAAAGAGTGGTTCCAGTATAATACTTTTAAAAAACAAAACAATAAACTGGTTCTTTGTTTTGTAGGCACACCTAACCTCTTAGGAACATACTCCAGAGGTCTGTTCAAATTTGCTAGGTTTCAGGGGAATGATGGCCTGGGATTTAAAAGCCACTGAGAATAAGCCGCAGGAGGATCCTGAAAACTTTATTGACTATTTTAATGATTTGCCTAGGTGCTCTAGCAGTAGTTACTGTAATTTAAAGAAAATAGAAGCTTTAAGACCCTAACCTGTCATACTAGTAGTATAATTATAGGCTCATAATAACTTTAAGTCACATCTTAATCACATCATTGGGTGTTTTGAATTTGAAAGTCCAGTTAATCCAATTCCTAAAACAGAGGCTCATATAGGGGAAATATCTTACTAATATTGTTAGTTTCATAACTGGGAGAAGAATCCATAATATACACTTGCTAAGTCTACATTTGTTTAATGTGTCAGATAATTATTAAGTCGACTGGGCAGTCTATTCTATATCAGTATTAACTGAAAATTCAAAATGGGTCTCATTTTCATAAATCAATTTTTATTTGTTAACTTAAAAATTAATCTGGGGTTGGAGGTGTGCTCAAGTGGTAGAGTACATGTCTAGCAAACATGAAGCCTTGAGTTCAAACCCTAGTACTTCCCCCTGCCCAAAAAAAAAAAAAAAAAAAGAATTTCAACCCTCTCCTCTGTTACTGGGACTATAAATTGGAACAACTTTGTGGGAGGAAATTTGATATCACCCAAATTAAGAATGTATGTGTTTTTTGATAGACTGATAACATTTTCCAGAGTTTATCTTGCATAAATTTTAACACATTTAGCATTATTACAAATAAATAACAGCATTTATAAATAACAAAAACCCCTAAATGTCCATGGTAGAGGAATAGTTAAAATTTTAGTATATTTATACTCTGAAATACTCTGCAGTTGTTAACAGGTTTAGGGATGTCTAAATTTACTTCTTGGGAAGCAGCTGAGCATGTCCTTACAGCAGATTTTCATATCCTAGCTGTAGCCATTAGTAAGTTGCTTAAAACTCATCTACAAAGTGGATATAATAGTTCTTACCTTATAGGGCTATTGGGAGAACTATGCCAGTATTTATGCTGTAAGTAAGCACAGAATGTATCACATAACTGTTTGCTGTTACTATAATGTACTGTAACATGAAATAATGTGCATGATATAAATTGAGTGCAAGAAATAATTGTACTGCACTATGTAATGATTTGGTATATAAAAAATAGACAGGCAGAGAAGCATTAGTTTTCTTTTGGTTTTGTGTATAAATAGAAAAAAGGAAGGTCTGTAAGGATCATGTTAAAACTGTTAGCTGATTTATCCTTAAGGGGAGTGATGACTTTCCTTTTTTTCCCTTTACTTTTAGATTGTTTTATTGCAGGTTGTTCTCTTATAATTTTTGAATCTCTTTTTCTAAAGAAAATAATGAAGTAGAACTTTTTTTTCTTTTTCTTTTTTTTGTGGTACTGGATTTTGAACTCAGATCTTCATGCTTGCTAGGCAGGTGCTCTATCACTGGAGCCACATCTCCATTCCTAAAGCAGAACTTTCTTATATGGTAATATAAATGTATTTTTAATATAAATTCTCAGAGATGTACCGATTTCATTAACAGTATCCCTTGATTAGATCATATTTCAAAACTTGTTGATAGAAGGTTGAAATTAATCAATGAGAATCCCTATTTTTTGATTAGCTTTGTGACCTTCAGTCTTATTTCTTAATAAACAGAAGTCCATAGGCTAGAATTAGTGTTTCTAAACCCAGAATTCTCAAACTGTGCACTGAAGTACCACAGAGTACCACAGAGAACTTATATGAACACTGTGGGCCATTTGAAAATTTTTGAGGGAAACAGCAATATTTGACAGCTGTTGGACACTGCAGAAGTTTACCAGTTTGAAGCAGTACTCATGAGATTGAGCTGCATTTCTTTTGATGACTGTGTCTTTGAAAAGCTGGGTTGGGGGTTGTTGCTCTGATTAAAGATCAAGTACTGCAAAAATCCATGTAGAATAGTAAATGAAGGTGGCAGTGGCAAAATGACTTGAAGTTTGAGAGGCTGGGTAATGTCTAGTAGGTACACATGTTCCAACTAAAAAAAAATTATGCTTAATTAATAACAGAATATTTCTTTTCACTTGTGCATTTATTTTTAGGCTACTAGTAAGTCGTTAGGGTATAAATATTATTAGATTGCCTGGACCTAACCACTTAATAAATGGAACTGTGAGGTAGTTTTTAGCCTCTGGGCCCCTGAAAAATATTACTGAAACAGTAAAGGTTCTGTGAAATGTTAATGTTTAGGAACTACTCAAACTCTTTTAACCAGAACACCTACAATAAGAAATGTATTTTCCAAGACTGAGATGAAAAAGAATAGAAAAATATATTTTCCCATGCATATGTCCTCATGGACACAATAAACACATATATACATATATCATATCTATATAAAAAGTGAAATGAGATTCTCCTAAAAATGTCTAGCTAGGCACTGTAGCATGCATCTGTAGTCTCAGTTCCTTGAGAGGCTGAGGCAGGAGGATTGCTTAAATCCAGGTGTTTGAGTCCAGCCTTGGCAACATAGCAAGATCCCATATAAAAAACTAAATAAAACAAACAAACAAAACCCCACAGAAAACAAAACAAAAATGCCTTACTTTCATCATATCCTTATGATTGTAATTCAGTTCTATTTAGTTTCATTTAAAAAAAAGTGCTACTTCTGGGTCTGGAAGATGAGGCTTAGTGGTAGAGTGTTTGCTTAACATGCCATAGGTCCTGGGTTCAATCTTCAGTACTGCTTCCCTGGAAAAAAAAAAGTCTAGCTCCAACTCACTAGTTCGTATTGTATTTTTCCCTACTACTGGATCACAAATATAAATTTGAAAAACCTGAGGATAAATGACCCCTAGCTTTCAGCTTTAATATGCTTTCTTACTACTTATAAATGAAGTTAGATTATACTATATACAGTAGATGCATCGCTGATAATTTTTGTAGCTGCTGTGTTTTGTATGATGAGTTATTTTAAATGTTATACATAATTATATTCACGTAATTATGTTAAGGAGACCTTTTTACAAATAGAAGGATGTTTTTGCAAACAGAAGAATTTGATTTGTATTTGATGAGTTTTAGGTTTTTTTTTTTTTAAAGTTAGCTTCTTAACAGTTTTCTTTGTTGTAAGTGAACTGCTACAAGCTATTTCTGAAATTGTGGCTCTTTTCTACCCCTCCCATCCATGCCAACCACTCTTATCTCCAGTCCTTTTGATTTTAGTTTGTTTTTCAGACAGGATCTGAGGATTTTATTAAAGAATTTCTTTTTAATTTTGAGATTATTTTAAAATAAAAATACATTTAAAAAACTAGTTAAAAAAAAAGGTGGGGGACTGGTGGAGTGGCTTAAGTGCTAGAGCACCTGCCTAGCAAGTGTGAGGCTGAGTTCAAACCCAAGGACCATAAAAAAAAAAAAAAAGGTAAAAATACGAATGTACATATATAATTATTATTTTTTTCTGCATGTTACCTCTAAGACATTTTCTACTTAGGCATAGCTCACCACCCCCCTCCGCCTTTCTCTCTCTCTGTTTTTTTCTGGTGGGATTGGAGTTTGAACTCAGGGCTTATGCTTGCAAAGCAGGTGCTTTACCATTTGAGCCACACCTGTAGTCCATTTTGCCCTGGTTATTTTAGAAATGGAACCTCATGAACTATTTGACCAGGCTGGCCTCGAATTGTGATCTTTCTGCTCTTAGCCTCCCAAGTAAGCTAGGATTTCAGGTGTGAGCCACCAGCACCCAGCAAACAGCCTCTTTTTAATTAACTGCTATTGAATATGGAAGGACACTTTCAAAAAGCTGTTTTCTTTTTAACTAAAAAATAGTGATAAGTGAGTATGCTTTATAAAAAAATCTAAAACATATACTGTCGAACACTCCCTTTCCTTGGAGTTAACCAATGTTGACAGTTTCTTACATACCAACTTTTATAGTGAAAATTTTATACTTTAAGTTAATAAATAATCCTTACTTGGAAACTGTAAGACACCTTTTGAGGATATGTTAAAAACATATGCTGAAGTCTTGGGTCACTTTTTTTTTTTTTTTTTTGGTGGTACTGGGATTTGAACTCCTGGCCTTGTTCTTGTTGGGCAAGTGCTCTACCACTTGAGCCACACCTCCAGCCCGTGCCACTTGTATATTATACTATATTGAAGTTTTGGTTATTTTTGGAATTTACTTGTGCAACTGAATGACTGAGATAAGGAATATCTTGTTTGTTTTTTGGGGAATAATCATGAGTGGTTTTTGGAGATGTTGAGTCCGATGTACCTTTGAGATTCCTGAATAAATAGTTTGATATGTGGGTAAGGATATCAGAGGAAAGATCTGGATTGAAGTTTTGGTAGTCATTGGTACATAGATGGTATTTGAAGCTTTGCACAAAGGTGAAGGTTACCCCTCAAGGGAGTGTACTGTAAGAAAGGAAAGGGCCTAATATCAAACCCTCTTAAACTTCATGATTTCAAAGGTAGTTAGAGAAGGACTAGCTAGCAAAGGAGACTGAGAAAGTGAACTAGGGAAGTAGGAAAATCAGAGTCTAGGGAAAAGAGTGTTTTGAAGGCTCAACTGAACAATTTATTTATCCCTAAAGGTCAGATTCTTCAGATTCTTCTCTAGAGAGGGACATAATGAGTTGGTATCATACATACTCCTCATCAACTAGCTTTTGGTTATTTGGAAGTTGTTGGTGACCACTGTGCCCACACTTGGCTGCCTATTTTGTAATGTATAGTTCAGCCTGGTTCTACGATGTACCCTGATATTATGGGCTGGATGTAATAATAATCAGCTTCTCCTTGGTGTCCCACATGCTCAGGTTAACCTAATGATCTCACTTTACCTTCATACTTTTACCTCTTACATACATACCCCAAACGAAGTGCGAAACAAGGAGAGGAGTTCATCACAATATGTCACAACATCTTACCAAATCTGTGTGGTGTGATCCATTTGGATATAATGCTTTCAGTTCCCTTTTAAAGCATGTGTCAGAACAGTTTCCTGTTAACTAATTTGATGTTTTGACTAATATGATGTTTCCTTTTACTGCATATATCAGGGACAAATTCTTTAATTGAATTCATGTGAGAGATAAATTATTCAGTTGATCCATTTTGAGAGAGTAGTCAACTGTGATGAGTGCTGCCAAGAACATTGAATGGCTGTTGAAAATACCCACTATGTTGGGAGGTGAAGATGTTTGATGATTTTAGTGAGCAAGAACTGTTGTGGTGGAGAAATTGGGGGTAGTAACCATATTGGAGTTGCTTGAAGAGTGATTGAAAATTATCTCTAAATGAGACTAAGTGTATTCGACTTTTTTGAAAGGTTTGTGAAGGAGGAGTGTTTTTGTTTATTTTTTTAAGTAAAAAGATGAGATTAAATGCTGATAGGAGGAATCTCAGAGGGGAAGGAGAAAAATACAACTGAGGGTGAGGTTTCTTGAGAGAACATGGGTGAGGAGATTTAGAAACAAGTGAAGTATTCTTGTTCATTTTCTCTGAAAGTTACTTGTTCCCATTTTTCCCATTTGTGAACTCTAAGCCTATATCATATGAAAGAAAATTAAATGGTAAGTGTAATTTTTTGACTGCTATTGGTTTTGTGTGAGCCTTTGCACTTATGAGGTGAATATTTTGGTGATACTTGAAGTGAAGTGCCTCCTGGGTTGTTCTGATTACACTGTGATCTACAGCACCTGGCTTGTTGGCTGAGACGGGGTCTTGCTAACTTTTTGCCTGGGCTGGCCTGTATCTGTGATTTTCCCAATCCCTGACTCCTGAGTAGCTAGGATTATGTGCATGAACCACTGTGCCTGGCCATACAATGGAATATAATACAGCCTAAAAAGAAATCCTGTCATATGCTACAATATAGATGATTAAGTTAAGTGAAAATAAGCTATCCACAGAAGGACAATCTCATAGAATTCTGTTCATGTGAAATATCTAAAATGCTCAAAATCTTAGAAACAGAAAATAGAAATGTGGTTGCTAAGGACTAGGAGGAGGGGAGAACCACAGTCCTCCTGATTTCTGTCTCCTGAGTAGCTGGAATTACAGGCATGAGCCACACTGCCTGGCCAAATAGTCCTTATTTGATTATAATCCTTGTCTCATTTTTATTTGTATCATTTTAACTGGATTCTTTCTACAGTGTTTAGTAGTAGCTTTAGTGAAATTGTATTTCCATTTTCTGTTGGCAAGTCAGCCATCCTTAACTACTTTTGGAAGCTGAATGATCATTTTGAGCTTTCATTTGTATTTTGTGTGATGAAAATAGAACCATATATACTTTCTTTTATACTTTATGAATTTTGACTTTAGTTTGAACAAAGTACTTTTGTTGATATGTGCTTTGACTTTTACATGAAACAGTTTGGTTCTCTACAAGATGCCAGTTAACCTCATTATAAAGCAGACACTGGAATAAAACTTGAGTCACTTAAATAAATAATAAAGGTATCTTAAATTTGAGGAAACTTAAGAAATTTATAGTACAGTAAGGAGACAGTATAGTAAAGTAATACAGATTCTTATTACTGATTTCTGGAAACCATAGCAAGGACATTAGAAAGAGGTGGTCAATATTTGATCCTTTAAAAACACAAGTTTGAGGTCTGGGAGAGTAGGTCAGTGGTAGTGTGTATGCTTAGCATTCATAAAGCCCTGGGTTCAATAACAGCACCCTTCCCCACCAGAAAGGGCCACAAATACCATGTCAAGACCCTGGCTGGTCTTGTTCCTTTCCTTCTCCAACTTCATTTCTGACTGGTTTTCTTCTTCTTAAACAACATGAGATGTCTCCCTCCCTCACTTCCTTTCTTCCCTCCCTTTATTTATTTATTTATTTGGACAGGCTCAGGCTGGCCTTAAACTTGTGATCCTTCTGCCTAAGTCTCTTGAGTGCTGGGATTGCAGGCATGCATCACTATGCCTGGCTACTGTTTGGTTTCTTAAACTATGTTATACCATTGCTTAAGGATCTTTCCACATATTCTTCCTACTCCTTGGAAAGCTCATTCAGTTTATTCTCTACTCAGACTAGTCACCTAGTCTGTTTTCTGTTGCGTGTTCTCTTGGCACTGTTTTCCTTATTTTCATCCCATTTGTAAGTTGTATTCAGTATAGTTTCCTTTTAGACACATTGAGGGATGGAACCATGTTTGGTTTTTTCACTGCTTAGCATTATTCATTCCTACTACCTAGTTGGCACTCAACAAATATTTGTTAAATGAATGGATGACATGGGTTGGATTGAGGAAATGGTTTTTCATGATTGTGGAAGATAGCAGTCTCATGCAGCAATGGGAGCATCAAGAAGTTTGTTAAAACAACTTACTTGCCCTGTTTTGGAGGGAAGGAGACTAAGTCTTCTTCTGCAGACATTTGTGAGGAAGTCCTGCCTTTTGTGGTGAATTTGGTAACGGTTGAGGCATGTACAGCATTCTCTAAAGAAGTTAAAGTGCAATGAAGCTAATTGGTAGAATCCAGGTGGAAAGCAAGGTGACTTATGTTGAGATTGTGATAGAAGATAGGGGAATATGTTACAAATGGTGGGTGAGTTTGACTATTATGAGAGGTATAATGGGAATGACCATTAGAGGCTTTCAAAGCATTGAGACAAATCTATATTTAATTTCCAGTTCTGTCTTTTGCTGAATGACCTTGAAGTAGTTCTATAGTCTGCCTGATAGTTTCTTAATTGGTAAAATGTAAGGGTACTTTGCCTGATTGGTTGTGATGGAGATTAGAAATAATAAGTGGAAAACAATACAGTTCTTGTGTCACATAAAAGTACATGTACATAGTAGCTGTGATTATTAACTATTAATTGTTTACATAGCCACTTCCCATAGTGTTAGAAGTCTACAATTTTGGCTTCTGGTTTAAAGGGAGTGTTGCTATCAAGTGTTCTAGAGCTTTGGAAGACAGATGTTCTCAGGATTAGTTCTTGCCATTGTTGCTCATTTTTATGGAATAATTTGTGATTTTTGAACATTAGAAGGTTTCAAAGATGAAAATTAAAGATAATCTCTAGAGCTGTAATTCTCAGTTGGCTGTGTATTGGCATTCCTGTAGACATTTAAAAAAACAGGTTTTTAGGCTTCTTTACAGACCCGCATTTTCAGAATCTCCTGGAGGCAGAGTCTGAACATTTTAATTTCTAACCTGCTGTCTTTGTGATTTTGCTCCTAGGACTTGCTTGTTGCTCTTTGGGTGGAGGCATTGAATGGCTGCTCTGAAAGTTACTTGCAGTGGGAATGATTGGGAATATATGTGCAGGTTGTTTGGGAAAGTTATTTAAGAGGCTTAAAAACTAGCTGCAGGGCTTGGGGTATAGCTCAATGTGTGGTACGGTGGTTGCCTATCATGCATATTGCCCTGGGTTTGATCACTAGCACTGCAAAAAAAAAAAAACAAAACTAGCTACAGAGGCGGAATTGGGTACTGTAATAATTTTAAAGTATTACATTCAAGTGACATTTAAATACAGTGTTTCCTGTATTTCTCTATTTGCCATGAATTTACAAGTTAGCAGATGCGATGACTTCATAAGTGAAGGTGCGTTTTGACTTTTTTTTGAGACAACATCTTGCTATGTACTCTAAGCTGGCCTTGAATTTGCCATCCTCCTGCTTCAGTCCAAGTCTAATATTTTGTGCATTATCTTTTTATAAGATTAAATTACTATTATTTTTGCAGTGCTGGGGATTGAACCCAGGACCTCTAGTCTATTAGGCAAGCCTTCTACCACTTAGCTACACTCCTAGCAATTGTGTGTTATCTTTAATACCAGTTTGCAACATGTGCCCTAGTGTTTTTAAAAGTCAACTATAGTGTGTTTCAGTAAATGTGGATTCACATATTCAAAATTCAGAGTGATAAAGATCTTTTTTGAGTTTTGAGGGAAATTTCATATTGTAGGCTTATTCATAGAGATGTCTTTTTTTAGACATGGAAAAGAGATTCAATAATAGAAAAATAGTTAAAACCAAGATTTTTTATTTTTAAAAGCAGAGTTAATCTAAATGTGCAGTATAAATTTAAATAGTAGATATAAAATGGGGAAATTGAAGTGAAGAAGGGAGGAATGAAGTCAGATAAGAGACTAATATGGAAGTCAAAATAATTGAGAGAGAAAAATGTCATAGAAATAGGTGAATAGGGAAAAGGAAGAAATAAATTGACTAGTAATAGTTAATATTTATTTATTTATTTTTATGTTAGGCATCCAGGGCTCCATTGCATACTAAGCACATGCTGTTACCACAGCTTTCTGTTGCTGTGCAAGATATCTGAGAGAAATAATTTAAAATAAGGAAAATTTATTTTGGCCTACAGTTTTAGGTTTCAATTCTTGGTTGCTTTGTCCCTTTGCTTTGGGCCTGTGTTAAAGCAGTACCTCATGATAGAAGCATGTGGCCAAGGAGGCTGTTTAACCTCATGGCAGTTGGGAGGTGAACAGAGAGGAAGGAATTGCTGTCCTAAAACCTCTTTTAAGGGCTTGCCCCCAACAGCCTCATTTCCTTCCACTAGGCTTCCCCTCTTAAAGGTTGCACTACCTCCCAATAGTGCCAAAGGCTGGTGACCAGGCTTTTTACATAGCCTTTGGGTGATGTTTCACATCCAAACCATGATAACCACTGAGCTACATCCCTAGTCCTACCTAAGCTACTAATATTTGAATGGAATATACCAGATTTGTTTTTTAGGGGATGGATATAAATGTATCCCTAATTTTAAGCAAACTTTCTTATGTGAGACTATACTAATGAATGAGAGAACTAGGAATGATTTAATAAAGAAATAAATACCCCCTCCCACCTCACTTTTACCAATATTTAGGTAGTGAAGGGAATATATTAAGTTTACTGATTGAATTAATTGAATATAATCTAGGATAAGGTGTCTAGCTTTTTTTTGTAGTACTAGGGCTTGAACTCAGAGCCTATACCTTGAGCCACTCTACCAGCCCTATCTTTGTGAAGGATTTTTCGAAACAGGGTCTCACAAACTATTTGCCCGGGCTGACTTCGAACCGTGATTCTCCGCATCTCTGCCTCCTGAGTCGCTAGGATTACAGGTGTCAGCCATCAGTGCCTGGCTAGATTTCTAACTGTATTTTAATTTCCAAGTAAAAATTCTGGCTTTTTATTGCCCTTGGAAACTCTTGCATCTTGGAATCTTTGTTACTGTATTTCAGTGTAGGTTAAGTAAGGTTCAGTTCTGTTAGGGATAGGCATTCAGTGACATCCCATACTTAACAGAATCAGAGAACTTGATTGCTAATAGGCATGTAATTTTTTTTTTTTTTGAGACAGAGTCTCTTATGTAGCCCAGGCTGGCCTTGAACGCTCACCTCATTCTGCCTCAGCCTCCCAAGTGCTGGGATTATAGACATGAACTATGATACTCAGATAATAAACATAGAATTCTCAACAAGGCAGATGTTATGTACCAAGTTGTAACTTGGTAGTTAGCAGTGGTACCCCTTTCAGTAATTTCTATAAAAAATCTGTTCATCTTGGGCTATGCCATTCCCTTTTAAGAACATTAAAATTTTTTGGGAGGTTAAAGCCATAGCCCAGTAGTTAATCCTTGCTCTGAGTAGGAAGGTAAGAGAAGTTTCTAGAGTAGTTTCTTCTATTCAGTGAATGTAAATGGCAATGTTTTATTGCTCCAGTTTAATTGCTTATTACCTTGTTTATGTCCAGAGCATGAATAAATGAGGCTTCAAAACAATTTGTATGTGTTTCTTATATCATTTCTTTTTTGCTTATTCATAATCAGGCTTTTCCTTGGTGATAGCCAGAGCAGTAGCATTATCTTTTTTTTCCCCCAGTCTTCTGATTTATTGCACATTAATGATGTGCTTTTTATCAAATGACCCTCATTATTTCTGTGACATCATATATTTAGCTTGTTAAGGGCTACCTATATCTCTTCTTTTTGCCCTGTTATCATCAGCTTAGTCAGTTACATTTATGTGTTTGTGTGTTTGCCTTGTAGTTTATTTTTACCAAATACTCTTACAGGTTATTTGCAAAATAATATGTGAATTCCACTCTTGTTTTTTGCCTCTTCCCCCATTTACTGGACTAGTGATGTATATTAATTCCATTTCTCCTTCTTTCTTATGACTATCTTTCCAACAGGCCCTTTATCTCTTCTGTTTCTGTGATCATGTTTCATACTTCTGTTGACCCATCCCACCTTCATTTCCCATTTGTCCTTCTCTTGGCAGCTCTCCCTTTGATTTCCTTATATTCTTTTCTGTTTAAATTGAACTCATAACAGCTTCTAACACTGTCATTTGTTTGTCTTTTCATTGAAGAATACTATTGATATGGGGTTGAATAAGAAGATACAGACCCTAAGGACCATATAACTTTGTAGGGAGGTTGATACGTATCTGCTGTTGTAGCTTTATTATAGCACTAACCATATTGTGTAGTAATAATTTATGTGTGACTTCCCTACTAGATTGTGAGCATTAAATGCTTAATGAACGTTCACTGAATAAGTTATATATATGGGTATATGTGTGTATATATAATGATAAAAAATGAATGCTGTGGGAAAAATTAAGTAGTACAGGAAATGACATTAAAGTTTGGCCTTATAAGGAAGAAGGAAAGTATGTGGTTTGAAGGTAAATGGATAGAATTGGAGGTCATCATGTTAAGTGAAATAAACCAGGTTCAGAAAGACAAAGGCTGCATGTTTTCTCTCATATGTGGAAGATAGATACTATATATATATATATATATATATATATATATATATACTATATATATATATATAAAACCAAACATGATCATGTACAACCTCACATGTAGAACATGTTTCTAATAGTGGAACTACTATATGGCACTTGGGGGAGGAGGGAAAGGAAAAGAGAATGAGAGTAAAAAATATTGAAATGCATTACATCTGTGTAGGTAGAGGACATAATGATATGTACTGGAAACTGTTGAATAATGGGGGGTGGGAGGAAAGGGGTATGGAAAAGTATCAAGGGGTCGAGCTGACCAAAATAAAGTATATTCACAGCTGGGATACATTGAGAAATGCCTTTGAACATTGACTTTGGAATTAAAAATGAAAGACTGTAAGACAGGTATAGTGTAGGGGGGTAGTCATGGGAGGGGAGGGTGAATGGAGGAGGTGAAGGTGAGGGTACATGGTTGATGGACTTTATATACCTATATAAAATAGAATGTTGAAACCTCTTGCAATTGCTTTAAGTGGGGCAGGAAGGGAATTATGTGGGGGAGAGAGTAGGGGCAATCTAACGAATGTACAATGTAAGTCTATTTGGAATTGGCATAATGAATCTCCTCTGCGCAATGAATATATGCTAATAAAAATGAAAAAAAAAAGTTTGGCCTTGAAGGGCATTCTTGCCAGAGAAAATACAAGAAAAGAAGATACAGAAATAATTTTTAAAATGTACTCTAGTTATGGCTGTATGATAGGAACAATTAGTTAGTATACAGTGAAGATTGCAAGGGACAAGACTAAATGTTGTGAAAGGTTCCAATGTTGTCATGCTAAGGAGTTTGGAACTTTTGTCCCATAGTCATTGAAGAGTAATAAAAACAGTTGCTAGGTTCTGTTTTAGAAAGATTAACAGTATGGAGAATGGATTAGGAGCGGGATAATTTAGGAAACCTACCATAATTTAGGCTAAAACTGATGCTCTGAACAGAGACAAGGGGAGGAGAGAAATAAATTTAGAGAAACATCTTTTTGTTTTTTAAGATTTTTAAACAGGCATGTGCCACCACATCCAGTTAAATATATTTTTCATAACTTTTTCCTTGTAAGTATGTGCTTTAGAAGATTGAATGATACTCCCTTACCCCTCCCCACTTAAGGTAGCTCAAATAAGGGGAAGTTTGTTGTCAGACTTCAGAGAAGCCTCAAGGAATGTAAGGGCAGTAAATGAGGTATTGGTATATGAGACTGGAAATTGTCAAAAACAAGACCATTTTTTTTTTTTCCTTTAAGGCCACATGGTTTCTCATTTTTTTTTTTTTCTTGATCTTTCTCTTGCTTTCTCATCATGACTTTTTAGGTTGGCTTCTCACAGGTCATTGAGTCAATTGGTCAGTATTTTAATTTCAAAATTCTGTGTGAGCCCATTTACCAGAGACTAGATAGGCTTTCTTTGAGTCATTTTCTTACTCCATATATTATCAGCTCTAGGTGAGGCGAAGGGCAGGGCCTTGTGGATTAGGGTTCCTTAAGGCAGTGAGTATGCATACACAGTGATTGACACATATAATAGATTCATATACAATTCATATGACAAGTATTTTTAAGAACATTGTAAGATATAATTTGAGAACTTTGGGGCTCAATAGGAAGGATAGCCATTTCAACTTTTGAAAAATGTTGGAGTCAAAGGAAGATGTACATGATTCATAGCAGGTTCAGGATATTGTTTATTACCTTTGGATCAGGGGTGAGAGATGGGTATGATTTCTGCCAAACTGATAATATATTTAACTATTTCATAAACTGAGGGGTGAGTACTTTTGATATTTTGTTATATCTCAAGTATTTATAGTAACTTTAAAACATAGTAAAGAAGAAAATCTATTCGTAGGTTATTGGAGATCATTTAAATTTATACCTTGACAAATAATAAGCCTCAGAAATTAAAGTACTCCAATAGGCTGTTGAAAATTTGTTAACCCTTTCATTCATGTCAAAATAACTGACATCATGGCTCCTAACTTTTATGCCATGGAAAGTATAATAGAGAAAATGACTTCTAAAATGTTAACTGTAGAAGCATTTCTACAGAAAACCAAGATTTATCTAATAGTATGGAAGCCAAAGGTGTGACAAGCTTATTACTAGGTAACAGAATACTTAACTTTGTAAAACTGGTATGTTGATTCCCTTAGGGCTTCAGAGGCAAAATTGTCCTTTTTCTTTCCTTCTTTATCCTTTATTTATACAAGTCCTAATTAATATGGCATCTTTAAGGATATACTTCCCAGGAGTCTTAGCAGGTGACCCTAGTAGAATTAATGTTTCCCTTTGTGTGTATGTATTATATCACATTGTCCAGATTGTTGTATTTCTCAGTTATATTATATCTTGTGGTTTTCTCTCTATACTACAAGATTCCTTTGAGAATGTGATGAAGGCCATGACTTCCCTCCTTAGAAAACTGTCCATAGTTAACACATACAGAATTTATATGTGGATTCCTAGGTTAAGAATACCCATACTAGATTGGGAGGTTGTACAGATCAATTCCATTTCTTCATTTTTCCTTTACAACACAATGTTTTGTACAAGTAGGTACTCAAAAATTATTGTCAGCTCAAGGTGACTGATAAGCCAGTTTACTTTTCTGATTCTTGGTCATTTAAGTCAAATATTATTCCATTGAATTAAAAATTGTTTTCCATATATAAGATATATTTTAAATACAATAACCCAGAAGGCTTAAATTTAAAAGGAGAGGGAAGATCCAACAAAATAAAGCATACAAAATAGAATTAAATACTAAAACACATTTTTCTGGGGAGGAAGAGATGGTAATTTTTTATTGATGGAATATAAAATCTTTGTTGACAACATAATCTAGAATTTATTCACCAAATAATGGTAAAATATGTTATTCATAGATTAACTTTTAGAAATATAAAGTGGACAGAAAGCCAGTTGTAGGTTTTGTTCATCTGTCTTAATTCTTAAATAGTCAAAAGAACCCACAAATGTTCAATACATAAATAATTTTAAGTTTTTCATATAGCTGTGGAATATGAACTTCTTGTGGTTATTCCCCAAGAAGTGGTCTTGAATAAGTTTGATTCATTTGACTTTAAACACTTTGAAAGTAAATAGAAAAAGGCATTTTGCAAATTGAGATTTATACTTTAATAACAGTAAGACTTTCAGTAGATTATCTTCTTTCTAGGAAAAGGGTTTTTTTTTTTTTTTGGCAGAGGGAGGGACTCACTGTTAATCCAGGCTGATTTTGAACTCATGTGATCCTCCTGCCTTAGCTGGGATTGCTGGTGTGCACCAATTTTTACAAAATGGTGATATATATTCTTACATGAAGGCCAGATCTACTTAAATACATTCCATTAAAATGTTTACTTATGAGCCAGGCAGGGTGACTCATGCCTATAATCCTAGCCACTCTGGAGACAGAGATCTGCAGGATTGTGGTTCAGAACTAGCTCTGGAAAGCAGTGAGACCCATGTCAACCAATAAAAGATGGACATGATGACACACATCTGTTAACCCCAGTTACATGTAAAGCTTAAATAGGCAGATTGAAGTCCAGGCCCGCCTGGATATAGAAGCAAGACCTTATTAGAAAAGTAAAGCAAAAAGGAATGGTGGTATGGCCCAACTGATAGAATGCCTGCCTAGCAAGTACAAGGGCCTGAGTTCAAACACCAAGAATACATACACATTTACTTATAGATAAATAAAAGTTTTAAATAATGTTTATTGAAAAATAATGGTGCTTCGTGAAATTAGACATTATAGAACTGGATTAAAGCTGTAATTATAACCTAAGCCAGGATACAATTCTTTCATGTTATAAAAAATGTTTTCATTGATACATAATATACATTGAAAAAACACATCTTAGTAAAGTCTTTTTTTTTTTTTTTTTTGGTGGTACTGGGGTTTTGAACGCAGGCCTCATGCTTGCTAGGTAAGCAACTTCAGCCACTCTGCCAGCCTTATTTTAGGTACTTTTGATATAGGGTCTTGTGAACTGTTAGCCCTGGTTGGCTTCGAACTGTGATCTTCCTGACCTCTGCCTCTTGACTAGCTAGGATTACAGGCATGAACCACTGGAGTCTTGCTGATAAAGTCTTAGAAGCTGAATACACCCATGAAATCAGCACCCAAATCAATTCAGTTCAACTAGATTGAACCGAATTAAATTCACTTTCTCTATTCACCTTTCCAACCACTTGCAAGGTGATGATTATTTTCACTTTGAGCATTATAGATTACTTTTGCCTGTTTTGTACTTTCTATAATAGAATTGTATGACCTGTGCTGTTGTTTCTTGTGTTTCTTATTTTACAGGTTTGTGATATTCAACTACATTGTTTCATGTAGCTTTAATTAGTTCATTCTCACTATTAATAGTTAAAATACCATAATAGATAATATATTTATTATGCAATTTATATTTATAATGCAAAATGTTACATAAATGCCATGTTAATATTTAATGATTTGTGTTAAAAGTTGATTGACCATTAATAGGGTATTTATTTTGAAACAAGTATTTTTTCGTGTATATACTAACCTATAATGCCTTACCCTTGGTAGCACTAGCTCCTAAACATAAAGGTTATGGAGATAAAAGTTTTCATTAATCTATTTTCCTTCTCACTGGAAAAATGGTAATTAGCAAATTTTAAAGCAAAGAAATGTTTGTCCAAAGAAAACTTGTCAAATCATTGACAGATTAATAATATAAAGCAACCATGATTTTTAGTTACCATTTTTTTTCTGCTTGCTGGACCAAGTAAATTAGAATGAAAATACAGTGAGTCAGTTTTTAAATCTGTATGGCAGCTTTAGTAAGTTTTTGTGGTTGAAAAATTTTAAACTCTTAGATTTTTGATTTTCTACCATCCTTATTTAAAAAAAAAAACAAAAAACCTAGGTTTTCTTTTCTTGAGGCCATATTCTAATCTATGAAGCTTTTTTGCGGGGGGGAAGTAATGCTTAAGTTCACACCAGGGCCTCACATTTCTAGGCAAGCACTCCACCACTGATTACATCCCCATACCCTAAAGAATTTCATTTTTAGAACTTTTAAAATTTTTTTCCTAGGGAACTTACAAATCAGGATTACTTATATTAGGTGAAATTACCTCCCTTAAAAATTAAATACACTTTTAAATTTTATGTATTTGGACTTAACTAGGTAAATTTTTCCTTAAATTTAAACTGCTATCCTTAATATTCGTATACTGTACTTCTCTGTAAACTAATTGAAGGGTGTGGCTTAAGTGGTAGAGAGTCTACCTAGCAAGTTGGGGGGACCCTGAGTTCAAACCTCAGTGCTGCCAAAAACCAACCAAACAACAAAATCTCCCAACTAATTGGAGAAAATAGTTTTGATATGTCAAAGGTTTAATATACTTACAATGTGAAAAACTCATCAAATTAGGGCTGAAGGCATGGCTGAAGTGGTAGAGCACCTGTTTGGCAAGCATGAGGCCCTGAGTTCAAACCCCGGTACTGTCCTCCACCCCCTCCACCCCCAAAAAAATGAAACAACTCACTTTTAATTAAGAAAACATTAAGACCTTGGTAGGTTAAGTGGGCAAAGGATGAGGAAAGATAATTTCCGATTGAAAAACCAAGATTAAGATCTGGACAGGTTTTTTAATCCTGCTAGCATCTACCAAATTCAAATCAAAGCAGCATTTTTTTCCTATTAAATGAGCAAAAGTAAAAGTGCTTAATATACATGTCTGAAAATAGAATAATGGAACCCATTAAATTGTTTATAACAGGAGAGGAGGGTAATAAAGAAGAGCAATAGAGGGTAAATTTGGTCAAAGTATATTACATGCATGTATGGAAATACTTAAAATGAAATCCTTTTGTACAACTAATATATGCTAATAAAGCAATTAATAATAGATAATGATAAAAATTAAAAGGTATTAATGAAGCCTTTTTATATTACTATAAACTAGAAGGTAGTTTTTTATTGGCTACTTACTTATTTTTTGGTGGTTCTGGGATATGAACTATGGCCTCACATTGCTAAACAGGCTCTCTACTGCTTGAGCCATTCTGCCAGAGACATTGGATCTTTTTTTTTTTTAATCGTTCATTGTTTCCTGCATGGTTTATCTCCTCAGTCATTGTCCACAGGACTCTGAGAAGTTGTAGGTAAGTGCAGGCACAGACTCAAGACCCAGCTTTTTCTCCAGTGTTGTGGAAAGGGACTGTACATCATGAGGGTCAGTACATTGGATCTTAAGAGTAGTATGTCCTTCACATGTTTAAATACGTTTTGCAGATCCTGTTTTAGATAAACAATCCACATAACTCAAATTTCAGTTATATTCATTTCAGTGTTATTTGTAATAAAGCAGATGAGATGTAATACTGTATTAGTTATATATTGTGTAATTTTTTTTCTTTTTTTTGTGGTATTTGGATTTGAACTCTGGGCTTTGGGTTTGCTAGACAGGGGTACTACCACTTGAGCCATGCTCCCAGCCCATTGTGTAATTTTTAACCTCCTGTCCTTTAAATGATAAACATTTGTTATTTCACACTTTCTATTGGTCAGAAATTCAGGAATATCTTATCTGAGTGATTGTGGTTCAAGGTCTTTCATGAGGTTGCATTCAGTATGTCAGATAGGGCTGTGTTCATTTGAAGACTTGGGCTATGGGATCTGCTTCCAGGGGAGTTCATCATATAGTTGTAGGCTGTAGGCATCTCAGTTCTTTGTAACATGGACCTACCTCTTCATAGGATGACTTGACTGCTTTCATGACATGGCAGCTAGATCCTTGGGGTAGTGGGCAAGGATAATGCCTTTTATAGCCTAGTTGTGGAAGTCTTGTCATTTCTGCCACATTTGATATCAGTTAAGAGTGAGTCATTGGGCTGGGGATGTAGCTTAGTAGTGAATCCTTCCTGGATCTCATCCTCTAGGTAGCTAGGATTACAGGCTTGAGCTACTTACTGTACCTGACCTCAAATCATTTTTAAGAGTACAGATTAATTAAAGTACATGTATGTCATTGTTCAGCCATCACTACCATCTCCAGAAGTCTTAATTGTGCAAAACCAAAATTCTATACCTTTAAACAACTCTGTTTCCCTCTTCCCCCAGCCCTTGGCAACTACTATTCTACTTTCTGTCCAAATTTGACTAAGTCCCTCACATAAAGTAGAATCATACAGTGTCTTTTTGTGACTTGATTATATCAATTCGCATAATGTCCTTAAAGTTCATTCATAGCATAGCATATATCAGAATTTCTTTCCTATTAAACCTGAGTAATATTTCATTACATACACACATATACACACACATATAACATTTTGCTTATCTTCTTACTCGTTGATGGATACTTGGGTTGCTCCTACATTATCTAATTGTGAATAATGCTGCTATGAACATAAGTAGACAAATCTCTTCAAGAATCTGCTGTCACTTATTTTGGGTATATACCCAGAAGTGGAATTGTTGATCTTGTGGTAATTCTGTTTTCAATTTTTTGAGGCCATACCATTTCCACAGTGACTGTATCTTTATATATTTCCACCAACTGTGTACAAGGGCTCTACTTTTTCTACATCTTTGCTAAGTACTTGTTATTTATTCATTATTTTAAAAGTAGTGGCTATCCAAATAGATATGAGGTAGTCATAGTATACTTTTTAATATTTATTTTTCTAATGAAAAATGAAATTACTGGATTATGAAAACTCTTACGAGAGTATAAAGATGCGTTTTAGAGATGACAGAATCCTTTCCTTGATGAAGGGCAAGAGAAGTCAGGACATTTTTTGTACTAATGTTATAATCTTGGTGTTCAGTTAATGATGGTGATGTGATTGCAGGTAAATTGGCAGGATGAGGAGCAGCAAATCAAAAGAGGTGCCTTTACTAAATCCAAGGAACTCTCAAAGCAAGGATACTGTTCAAGGTATGTATTTTTAAAACTAAACATAATCTGATTTGTAGAACATCTGGGCTAATAGATAAATGAAAATTATACATATGTTGTGATTTATAAAAAGTGGGTAATTTTAAAGTTTAATTGTGAATATATAGGCCACCTCACCTTCAAAGGAATCGCTTTTATAAAGGGAAAAAAAGTTGGAGGTACTGGAGGTTGAATTCAGGGCCTCATGCTTGCTAGGTTGACACTCTACCATTTTGAGACACACTCCCAGCCCAAGTGTTAGTTATTTTTGAAGGTACCTTTTTTTTGACTTTAGTGGGGTTTGAAGTGAGGGCCTTGTGCTTGTTAGGCATGTGTGCTACCACTTGAGCCACTCTGCCAGTCCTCATTGGTTATTTTTGAAGTAGGGTCTTGCTTTATGCCTGGGCAGGCCTGGACTACTGATCTTATTTGTGCTTCCCTGGGTAGCTGGGATGACAGGTGTGTGCTAAGCCATTTGTTGAGATGGAGTTCTCATGAACTTTTGCCTGGGTTGGCCTTGAACCTTGATTCTCTTGATCTCTGCCTCCTGAGTAGCTAGGATTACTGGCTTGAGCCAGTGTGCCTGGCCAGGAAAATCTTTTTTTATTTTGCAGTACTGGGACTTGAACTCAGGGTCTTCATCTTGAGCCACTCCACCAGCCCAATTTTTTGTGATAGGGTTTTTCGAGATAGGGTCTCGCAAACTATTTGCCTGGCTGGCTTCGAACCCCCTAATCTCTGCCTCCTGAGTAGCTAGGATTATAGGTGTGAGCCTCCGGCGCCCGGCAAGAAAACTCTTTTATTAAAAACAAATCAGTATATGTAGAATTAGTTTTATACATTTCCCCCCAAAATTCTGACCTTAATGTCAATAATTGGTATAATGTAACTTCAAATATATAGACCTATAAGGTACAGATAACATTTGGACACATTGAACTCCTTTTTAGATCATGTATTAAAGATAATTGCAAGGTTTTATATATATATATGCAGGACTTAGGTAGGTATGATATTTTTAAAGGGAGATCAACAAACTGTTCTACACCTGGAGGAAGATTATTGGTTTTTATGAGGGACCTGGAAATCAAGTCATACAGGGAGTGTTTGGAAGAAATGAAAATTCTTATTCTGGAGAAAGGTTGACTCATGGGATATATGTGATCTTAAACTATTTGAAGGGTTGTAATCTGAAAGACTATAAATAGGTTTGTTTCTACTAGTAGGTTGAAATCTGGAATCATTTTCTAATCTTTTTCACATTGTAATGTGATATAAAGCAATACAAAATCTTGTTTTGGCTGGGCATGGTGGCTCATGTCTATAATCCCAGAACTTGGGGATTTGAGGCCTGAGGGTTGTGACTTTAAGCCTAGGCTGGGCCATGTTTTTCTGTTTGTTCAGTCTATTGATGTAAACTGAGGAAACTGCTTATTTTTGGAGATATCTGTAACAGGTGTGGATGGGGTGTCAGTCTCCTATCCTACGAACTTATAGTATCCTGTCTATTAAACTGGAAACTTTATATTGGAAAGCTTGGCTTTGCACAGGGGTGGTTGGGGGAAAAAGCCTACTTTGTTCAATATAATAAAGTACTTGCTGAGGAGTAGTTCTGCATGATAAAGTGGTTCTCAAACTTTTGATTGCACTTGAGCTTATTAAAATTCAGATTCTTAGATTTACTTCAGAGATTCTGATTCAGTAATTATCACTTTTTCCCAGCAGATATGACTGCAACATGGGATGCACTTTCTCAGACCAAGGCTGCTGTAAGTAGTTTTAGCTTCCATTTATTTATTTGTTTTCAAATTGATATGTTATTTGATAGATTAAAATGTTTTTTTTATTTATTTTTATTTTTTATTGTTTTATTATTCATATATGCATACAATGCTTGAGTCATTTCTCCCCCCTGCCCCCACCCCCTCCCTTACCACCCACTCTGCCCCCTCCCTCTTCCCCCCACCCCCTCAATGCCCAGCAGAAACTATTTTTCCCTTATTTCTAATTTTGTTGTAGAGAGAGTATAAGCAATAATAGGAAGGAACAAGGGTTTTTGCTGGTTGAGATAAGGATAGCTATACAGGGCATTGACTCACATTGATTTCCTGTGCGTGGGTGTTACCTTCTAGGTTAATTCTTTTTATCTAACCTTTTCTCTAGTACCTGTTCCCCTTTTCCTATTGGCCTCAGTTGCTTTTAAGGTATCTGCTTTAGTTTCTCTGCGTTAAGGGCAACAAACGCTAGCTAGTTTTTTAGGTGTCTTACCTATCCTCACCCCTCCCTTGTGTGCTCTCGCTTTTATCATGTGCTCAAAGTTCAATCCCCTTGTTGTGTTTGCCCTTGATCTAATGTCCACATATGAGGGAGAACATATGGTTTTTGGTCTTTTGGGCCAGGCTAACCTCACTCAGAATGATGTTCTCCAATTCCATCCATTTACCAGCGAATGATAACATTTTGTTCTTCTTCATGGCTGCATAAAATTCCTAAAATGTTTTCTATAGCACTTTTTTTTTTTCCCCCTCCATCTGCACTTGGGTTTGAACTCAGGAGCTCATGCTTGCTAGGCAGGTGCTCTTACCACTTGAGCCACTCCACCAGCCCACTTTTGTGATGTGTTTTTTTGCTGTAGGGTCTTGCAATCTATTTGCCTGGGACTGGCTTTGAACTGTGATCCTCCTGTTCCCTACCTCCTGAGTAGCTAGGATTATAGGTGTGAATCTGGCACCTGGCCAGCTTTTTCTTTAATGGACTGTGAGTTGCTTCTTCTTTTTTGTGGCAATAAAGGGCTGTGTCCTCACACTACTGAAGAAGAACAAGTGTGGGCAAATTGTGTTCTTTCCAATCTTGTCTGGATTTTGGCAAGGTGACACATAGTCCCTTCAAAAAGAGACATTCTCCTTTTCATTTGCTTTCTGGGTTAATTGTTCTTCTCATATGCCCCTTTTATATTTTCTTTTGTATAACACCTGAATTTGATCACCTACTTCTTTATTTTCTGAGTATTTTTGTGGTATTTTTCTGTCTTCTAATATTTAGAAGATGAATCTGGTAAAGGTACTATAGCTTAGATTTGGTCCCAGTAGAGAGTCAAGTTTTGGTTCTATGAGTAAGCAGTGTATAATATGTCTTCTCTACGTGAGTATTACGTATCTACAATGTAGGAGTAGTCTGTATTTCCTAATTGGATTAGTGAATTCTTAGCTAAATTGTTAATAGTTGTTTTTCAAACTCTTAGGTGTTTTTGAAGAATTTTTAAGGGTTATAAGGGACACATAAGTAGGAGAAAAAGCTTGATTTGGAAATCCATCCATACTAATAGGTAAAGGAGTCTTCCAGTTTTTTTAGTACATTACACTGCAAAAATCTGAATGAAGATAAAGTTTTATACAAAGTGTTTATTTCTACAAGGTAGAATTTTGATGAGTTTAGTTTTTTTTTAATATTTTTTTTTCTGTTTTCAAATATTCTGGTCTATGGCCATACTACCCTAAACGCTCCCAATCTCGTCTCAAATATTCTATAAGCCTGTAATACTCTACTATTCAGGATAAAATGCTTTTTAAAGTGCTGAAAACACTGATGGGATTATACCAAAAATTGATTTATTTTGCGAAGTATATGTGAAATCTGAATTTTATCCTGTGAATTTTGTCTTTATTGAGAAATGTATTTCATAGACATGAAACTATAAAAAAGTTGTGGCTCGCTAGGTATGGTAGCTCATGCTTGTAATCAGGAGCCAAAGATCAGGAGACTCTAAGTTCAAGGCCAGCCCTGGCAAACAGTTAATGAGACCCCATCTGAGTCAATAAAACTGAGCATGGTGGTGCATGCCTGTCATCTCAGATACTTGGGAAGCATAAATCGGATCGCAGTCCACGCTTGCCTGGATATTAAATCAAGACCTTATTGGAGAAATACCTAAAAAGCAAAAGAGGACT
Organism: Castor canadensis; assembly: GCF_047511655.1. Taxonomy (NCBI): domain Eukaryota; kingdom Metazoa; phylum Chordata; class Mammalia; order Rodentia; family Castoridae; genus Castor; species Castor canadensis. The sequence goes on along the minus strand of NC_133396.1, from coordinate 83,461,900 downwards.
GGGAGCATGGTTCAAGTGGCAGAGCACCTGCTTAGCTAGTGTGAAAGGCCTTGAGTTCAAACCCCAGTACTGCCAAAATAAAGTTGTGGCTCTTTGAATAGTCATACATTTTTGTCCAGCTAATTCATCCTTTGCTTATTTTTTCATGAAAAAAATGTATAAGCTATGTTGTATAATGAAATGCCACATATAATGCCAGATAATTTACTGCTTTAAAAAACTCAACAATAAGAAAAATAGTTAAGAATGAATAGAAACTCTTTAATAGTCATGACCTTTTTGATATTTTTGTTCAAATTTGGGCAGCATTACACTGAAAGCTTGAAGTAATAAGTGATTTCAAAAAAAGCTAGTATTGCGAGAAAGCATTTCTGAGTTTTTTCTACTTTAGACAATGATATTGGGCAGTATAGTTTTAAATAACCATATAAACCAATGGTAGCTGGATTGTTTACAGAATTAACTTATGTATTATAATGGTATTTACATTTTAGCTGAGACACATTGAAAACAAATTAGAAGTAACTCCTACAAGTACAGCTGTGTTTGATTCTGTCATGGATGTCAAGAAATCTTCTGCAAGTGCTACCCGTAAAATAAGTAGAAAAGGTATGTATAAAGTGACTTCCAAAACTATAAGTGTACTAAATATAAATTTTTGATGTTTTGTTTCAGTTTAATATTTTGTTGGTAGTCCCACATATTTGCCTTTTTTTTTGGGTCAGAGACTGAACCTTGTCAGCATTTAATTTTTTTGCTTTGATACTGAGTAGTTATGAAGCAGTCTCAGGTTAGGTGACTATATATAGTGCTTTCTCCATCTTTTGATCAGGGACTTTAATGCAATTGTATTACCTTTGACAGTGAGTTTCATTTAGTAGTAGTGAGAATTTTATTTATTTTTTTTGAGTTCATGGTATATATTTTTTTTGTTTCTTCATTTATTTTTCCTGGCAGTCCTGGAGTTTGAACTCAGTGCCTCATGTTTGCTAGGCAGGCATTCTACCACTTGAGCCACTCTGCCAGAAAATACCATTTTTTGTGTTGGATATTTTCAAGATAGGGTCTTGTGAACTCTTTGCCCAGGATGGCCTCAAACCATGATTCTCCTGATCTCTGCCTCCTGAGTCACTAGGATTATAAGCATGAGCTACTGGCACCCGGCTGGTATGTCCTTTTTTCAATTCATAGGTATGTTACTTTGAAAGTGAAATTTTAGGTGATGTAATAAGATTCATGTGTGTTTGGGTTTAAATTTTAATTGGAGCATTTTTCAAACAAATACAATTGTAAGATGACACAGTGTGAATGTTTTCTTTGGCTGCCTTTCACATATTTGTTTCTGTGGTTTTTTAATTGGTGGGTTCAAACCTGCAAGTCAATACTCTTCTTAAACTGTGATTGTTTTTTTTAACCTGTGAGTTGTTGCGTTTTATCCGATACTTCTCTTTTAATTGAGTGAGAGCCATTAATAAGGAATTGTATGTATGGTTTTTATTTTGCCTTATGTGTTCAGGATATAATCATTCTCTATAAGTTGAGTGAATGTAATACTTTTTTGTGAGTATCTTCCATCTCCCTATGTAACATCTAACAAGAGATAGTAGAAGTAACATATACCTAGGTTATTTTATTAAGTGCTAGTCAGATTTAGAGATAGTCATGTTTTATGTCATATGTTCTCTTCCTTTTCCTTCAGATGGTAGGTATCTGGATGATTCTTGGGTTAATGCTCCAACCTCCAAATCTTCTAAATCGCGAAAAGAGAAATCTCGCAGTCCTCTTAGAGCTACCACCCTGGAGAGTAATGTGAAGAAAAACAATCACGTGGAATTTCGTGACCCTTTGGTTTCTTACAGGTTAGTTATTAATGAAAAGAAGTTAGCAAGTTGCATTAGCCTAAATATTTACAGTAGGATTCTAATTTATTTTCTGAGTTTTTCCATAATACTTTGGCTATGAAGTAGTATTATAGTACTTTACTAGTATTGCCTTTTTTATTCTCTATAAAAGATAGTACAAAGTAAACTTTAATTTTATGAATTACTGACTATTGTATCCTTTTTTGTATGTATGTATGTATGTATTTAGTTTTGCAGTATTGGGGATCAAACCTAAGACCTTGTGTATGCTAGGCAAACACTCTACCACTGAACAGGGTTGGGTGCATCCCAAGCCCTGAATTGTTTTTTATAGATAAATATTTGGAGGAGAGGAAATAGTAATATTTGCCCCAGGTCACCATCATTGCAATAAATTTGTTTCCTATAAACAAATTATTTATTCTCTGGAAGTGTGACAGTTTTTCTTTCTTAATAATTCAGACTAGGCATTCTAAATAATTAGCATTGTAGGACATGGGGTTTTTGTTTTGTGCATGCTAGGCATACATATAGCTTAGTTTTTTGTTTTCAGTAGTTGTAATCAGTCACCTGAATTTTTTTTTTTTTTTTGCAATACTGGAATTTAAACTCACGGTTTCGTACTTGCACTTGCTAGGCAAATACTCTACCACTTGAACCACACCCCCAGCCCTTTTTTGCTTTAGTTATTTTTCCAGTAGGGTCTCACTTTTATGCCCAGGCTGGCCTTGACTGTGCACTACACTTCAGACACGCACCATCACACTCAGCTTTATCCATTGAGATGGAATCTTGCTAACTGTTTACATGAGTTGACGTCCATCCACAGTCCTCTCATCTCCACCTCCCTAGGATTATAGGCATGAACCACTGTGCCTGGCCAGTAAAGATATAAATCTTGGCTTCTCAAAATATTAGCTTAATGCTTGGCATGTGCCAAATACCCAATAAGTATTTTTCATGATATTTTATTATGAAAATTTTGAAATTTATAGAAAAGCTGAAAACATTGTATAGTGAACATCCTTACATATGTTGAGTAAGCTAATGAGTGAAAGACTGTGTGAAATTACATTTTTGTGTCAGTTTTCTTTCCTCTTTTGAGATTGAGAATGAAATATAACCTGTTATTTTATTCTTTATTTGCTACATGTGCTAATTTTAGATCTAAATCATTTTAACAGTGAATTGTTGCATTCTAGTCAAGGTAGTGAAAATAATTACATTTAGTTTTGGTCTCTGATGGCAGTCCCTGGCTGGCTACTGTTTCAGATATTGTAGCTCCAAATTATGTCCATTTTGGCTTGTTGGATATTTTTTCTTGTTCATGTTCTTTTCATAGTCAAGTCTTACTTACCTTTATCAGCCTTCGTCTTAATAAGCTACATTCCTTAAAAAAAACCCAAAAAACAAAACTTACTAGAATTGTATATAAAATAAAAGATCTCTTTAGGAAGACTTTTGCTAGTGTTATTACAAACAGAGAATATGCACTTTGTGGTATGTATTTTGACTCTGCCTGTCATCTTTGCTTACTCCTGAGTTTCTAGATATGCTTTATACAGTTTGAAGCTGCCAAAAAGTATTCTGTGATTAAGATAGGTTTAATTTTACTAACCATATTTCTTTGGAGCAAATTATTTACTGGCCCTCTACTTTGTCTTTTTACTAATTTGGTATACTAGGTAGAACTTTTTTCTAGTATTTAGGATATCATAAATGACACATTTTGGTAACATCAAATGAATAACCAAAATCAGATTATAATCTTTTTTCTGTAGTTTTAAGGAAATCTTTTTTCATATTTTGTATATTTCTTATTTTGTAATATGCAGATTGTTATTTTGGTTACTTGCCATATAAATTATAGAAGGGTAGAAGGGACACTGAGATTGAGTCTTTTCTTTTTTCCTTGATAGGACTGAAGTTTAAACTTAGGCCTTCATGCTTGCAAAGCAGGCCCTCTATTGCTTGAGCCACACTTCCAGTTCATTTTGCTCTGGTTATTTTGGAGATGGGGATCTTGTGAACTATTTGCCTGGATTAGCCTCAGACCTTGATCCTCTGGATCAGCTTCTCAAGTAGCTAGGAGTACAGGCATGAGCCACTGGCGACTGCCTGTATAAACATTGAGTTTTTAATATTAGTAATGGTTATTTTGCCTCTTTTTTTTTTTTTTTCTTTTTGAGACAGGGTCTCCTTATTTTGTAGTGACTGGTCTTGAACTCAAAATCCTCCTGCCTTAGCTTAGTTTCCCAGGTGTTTGGATTTTAGGTGTGCATCACTATACCTACCTATTTTACTGTTAACTTACTGAAATTTCTAGGGATTTTTTGTTTGTATTTGTTTTTTGCCTTTCCTGTTATCTTTGAATTCTTTCTGTGACTGGTTTTTATATTCTTAACAAAGTTTTTTTTTTGTTAATTTGCTTTTTAAATTGATAAGCAAAAATAATTTATATTTATGGTATACAGCATGGTTTGATATATGTATACATTGTGGAATTGCTAAGTCAAGTTATTTACCATAAGCTTTACCTCACATACGTACCATTTTTTTGTGGTGATAACACTTAAAAGTCTATTCTTAGCAATTTTCAAGTATTTGACATTAATTTTGTTATTAACTATAGTTACAAAGCTTTTTGTTCTTTATTATAGGGAAATCCATGGTACACCTTCCAACTTAAGTCCCAGCCATTTAGAGTCAAAGCATGTATATTGTATAGATGTTAATGAAGAAAAGGTGGAGAGTGGGAACCGAATGATACACAATCGAGAAGAACGGAATTTACATTGTTGTGATTTTGAAAGCTCTCAATCATCTGTCATCAACGATACAGTTGTTAGGTTTTTAAATGATCGACCAGCAATTGATTCATTGCATAGTTCTGAATGTTTAATTAAAATGGGAGCTCCTGTGAGAACTGAGGAAGAAATGCCTAATAGAGCAAAAGGAAATGAGAACAATTCAAAGCCTTCTGTGAATAACATGGGCCATGATGTTGATCCAAAAGTGTTACGGCTAACTGACTCTTCTCCATCCTCTACTAGTACTTGTAATTCCCAAAGATTAGATATTTTAAAGCGACGACAACATGATGTCAAACTGGAAAAACTTAAGGAACGGATTAGGAAACAGTGGGAACACTCAGAAGAAATAAATGGCCGGGGCCAGAATCTGGGTCATATTGACCATCCAGTAATGGTTTTTAATGCTGATAGCTCAGTGACAGCAAAAGTCAGGAAAGTGGCAACAGCACCACCTGCTCCAACATATAAAGGTTTGTAATCAGTCTTTGTATCTTTTTTGCCTGCCTCTCTTCTCATTCCCTTTTTTTCCTAGGATGTATTATAGTAGATTCATCTTTCAAACAGGGTGTGATTCTCAGTTAGCTACATAAGAAAGCATTTCAAGATGCTAAAAACATGCAGATTCCAGATACTTCACTGAAACTATGTCAGAATTACTGGCGATGGGGTCCAGAATTAGAATTTTTAACAAGTCCCTTAAGAGACTTACAAGTTGAGATTCATTATACGGACATTGTTTGAAATAGGAAATAAGGATTAGTACCTATTTCAGAGAATCAAAAGACTATTACTCTTTTTTTTTTTTAATTAATAGGAATTTTTCTTTTTAAAAATTTTTAAATTTTGATTTATCAAACAATAATATGAGATTTTGTTGTGGTAATTCCATGCATACATATATTGTAGTTTGAACAAGTTCACCTCCTCAGGAATTTTTTAAAAGTAATATTTATGATGGTACATGCCTGTAACCCAGCTACTAGGGAGCCTGAGGTAGGAAGATCTCAAGTTCAAGGCTATCCTGGACTATGTAGCAAGTTTAAGGCCAGTCTGGACTCGCTATAGACTACATAGCAAGACCCTGTCTCAAAATAAAAATATAAAAAGGCTTGGATTGTAGCTCAGTGGTAGAGTGCTTGCCTAACATGCACAAGGCCCCGACTGGGTTTAATCTCTAGTTAACTGGGAGGAAAAAAGTCAGATAAATCAGTCAACTTCCAGTGACCATTTGGCTATACAATATTTTGGCTCTAACTTTGATTCTCTTTTAGTCTTTTGAGTTTTGACAGTTTTTCCTCTATATTTAAGAAAAAAACATTTAAATCCAGTTTTTGTCAACATTGATAGATTTTCATTGAGAAAATGCTTTTCAGATGTAATTCCTCTTATTTTTAGCCAACTTAAGTTTTTAGGGGTTTCTGTTTTTATGCTTATGTTCCTTTAATTATTTTCATAGGGTCATCCATTTAAATTTTTAATGACGACTTAATGTTTTTTATTTTTGTGGTACTAGGGATTGAACTCAGGGCTTCAAACTTGCTAAACAGGCACTCTACCTCTTGAGCCATTCCATCAGTCCAAGACTTAATTTTCTGATCAGTTCATGTTAGGCTTTCATCATTAAACTTGTGCCAATGTAGCCATTCTTTTTTTTTTTTTCCGGTAGAACTTGGGTTTGAACTCAGGACTTTGAACCTGCAAGGCAGGCTTTCTATTGCTTGAGCCTTTGGAGATAGGATCTCTCGAACTATTTGCCTGGGCTGGCCGTGAACCATGATTGTCCCAATCTCAGCCTCCCAAGTAGTTAGCATTACAGGCATGAGCCACGGGCACCCGGTCATTCTAGCCATTCTTTTGTGCATTACTGTTTTCAGGTTTGGTTTTTGCAGATAAACTTAGGCAGATCAAAATATTGTCAAAGATTTGTTAACTAGAGTGATTTTTTTTTTTTTTTTTCGGTAGTGGAATTTGAACTTAGGACCTCACAGTTGCTGTATAGGCACGCCCCTACTTGAGCCATTTCACCAGCCTTTTTTTGTTTTGGGTATTTTCAAGATAGGCTCTAGTGAATTATTTGTCTCAAACTGCAAATCATCTTGATCTCTGCTTCACAAGTAGCTAGGATTATAGGTGTGGGCCACTGACGCCTGGGTAAAGTGATTTTTTTTTTTTTTTGCTATCATCAATTTTGATTTATGTTTCTCAACCAAGTATAATTTTTCCCCAACAAGTTTTGCAGATTTTTGTAACCTGAGGTGTCTTTAGTAATTTTTTTCTGCAACAAATCTTATTATTTACCATTTCATTTCAGCAATGACTAGTTTTATTTTGTGTTGCTTTAATTTTTTGCTAGTGATACACACTGCAAACTAGATAAAACATAGATAAATTACATTTTATTCTAGCTAATCTGTAATAAACTTGTGACCAAATTTACTTTAGAATACTGAAGAATTACTTTGTTGTCTATAATTAGTCTAATGTATTATTAACAGAATTCTTTCATATCCCCTAGTCATTTGTGTACAATATGCAGACAGTTGGCAGAGCAAATAGCAAATGGTGGGTTACTGGTTCTGAAATAGTGATTAGCCTAAATTTTTGCTAAACTACGTCAGACCCATTAAATGCAGATTATATATTTAATATTTGTTCATTATACAAGTCAAGGTTCTTAAATACCAAAGGTTACTCTACTCAGGCAAAGTTACGATGGCAGATTTGAAATTTATGTTTTGTTTCATAATTTACCTGAAAGTTAAAAATCGTAAAGAACCAGCATGACAATCTTAAATATAACTTTGGTGACTAAGTTTTCCATGTTCTTTTTTTTTTTTTGTGCAGTAGTAGGGTTTGAACTCAGGGCCTACACCTTGTGCCACTCCACCAACCCCTTTTTGTGATGGGTTTTTTGGAGATAGGGTCTTGTGAACTATTTGACTGGGATGCTTCAAACCATGATCCTCCTGATCTTTGCCTCCTGAGTAGCTAGGATTACGGAGTGAGCCACGGTGCCCAGCTTCCATGTTCTTTTCACTGATTTTTTGTAGAATGTTAGTTTTCACATTAAAGTATTTTATAAATATAACTTTTGTGGGGGGTTACTTTATAAAATGTAACAGTCATGTAAGAAATCATTATAGAGTATGGTTTCTGATCTGATTAATAACTTTTTTCTAACACTGAAGAACTGTTTTTGTGCCAACTCTTTGGCAGTATAAATTAAAAGTGTCTTAAAACACTGTATTTTAAAGTGACACTTAAATTTCATTTGTTTGTTTACATAATGAATTTACCTGGTTCACAATTCAGAAGGTGAAGAGAGTGTACCTTGAAAAGCTTTGTTCCTGTGTCCTCCAACCATCTGATTCCCTTTCTGGAGATTACTGTATTAACAATTTGTATATCTTCCCAGAGATAATTTTTGCATACACAAGCAGTTTGTGTGTGTTTGTATATTTTTCTTTCTCTTAGCATACTAAACCCATTCTGCACCTTGATTTTTCTCTTTGTCTTTTCCTTTGTGGGGCTGGAGATAGGTCAACCTGGGCTGGGCTACATAGTGAGACCTGTTTCAAAAAAAAAATAAAAAGGAAAGTATTCTGTAATTTTGCTTCAAAAATTTGAAGAAATGAACACAAATGGTGTTTATATGATTCTTTCTTGTGTTATACTTAGTTTTTGCATATCTTTTTTCCTCTGATAGAAATTCCAGTGACGGTAAAGAACCTATTTGGTCATCTTTATTTTATCTCCACATGTAGGGTAGTGTCAAGTGCACAGTGAATTTTTTATTCTATTCAATAAGTTCAACCAGCAGAAAAAATTGGGCAAAGAAATGAAAACAAAGGCTTGGGGACAAAGAGAAATTGGATGTGAATATTGAAATCTTCTTACAGTTAACTTGTAAGTGAAGATACAAGTACAAAGAAAGGCTTCCATAAAGAAAAATGTTTCCTAAAGAAAAGGAAAAAAAAATTCCTAAGTCCAAAATGCTTCAAAATCTAAAACATTGTTCACTAACATCACACATGGAAAATTCCACACCTGACGTCACGTGGTAGGCCACATGACAATGTCTATAGACATAGACATTGGTGTCTATGGTAGGCCATAGACACAACGTAGGTATACAATAGTTTATTCAGAGTCCACAAGGGCAAAAAGACTCTTTTGGTTTCTTTCAATTGCTGTGCATCTTTACCATGCATTCCCAATTCCCCCACTCAGTTGTGTTCACAGAGGATAATAAAGTGGCATACGTATAGGTCAGACACGACCATGCTCTAACCATTATGCACCACATGGGACGAAGACCTAAGCACATTTCTTATTTTTTGCTTATTCTCTGTTCTTTGGTATAAAGATATTGCCAAAAGTGTCAAAAAGCCCTCCATATACCCTTATGGGTAACAGTGATAAGAAAAAGAAGAAGCATTTATGTTTATCAGTAGCACAGAGACTCAAGCTGGACAGCAGTTTTAAGTATAGAAGAGTATGGTGTTGGAATGACTAGCATACATGACCTCTAAAGAAGCAGAAAAATAATCTTTTGAAATTCTCTGCTGAAAGTGATTAATAGAAGTAAAGGAAAAATAGAAAAACACTGCATAAAGTTAAAGATGAAGATCCTGATTGTGTTTTGAAAAAATGGCTCTGTCAGCACCACAGTGAACACATGCCACTGAGTAGTATGCTAATCATGACAAAACAAAGATCTGTCACAGTGAACTGAAATTGAGAATTGTGAATATTCAAGAGACTGGTTGCATAAATTTAAGAAAAGCCCCAGTATTAATTTCTTAAAGATTGTGGTGATAAGGCATCTGCTATTTATAAAGCCACAGAGAATTTCAATGACTAGTTTGCCTGCATCATTGCTGATGAAAATCTGATACCAGCAAGTCTATAATACTGATGAAACATCACTGTTTTGTTGTTTTTGCCCCAGAAAGACTACATCTGATGAGACAGCTACCATAGGAATTAAGGATGCCAAGGACATAATAACTATGCTGGACTATAATAATTCAAAAGGCGTGTGTTAAGTGTAAATTTGCTGTGATAGGCAAAAGCTTGCATCCTCACTGTTTTAAAGGAGTGAATTTCCTATCAGTCTGTTATGCTAACAAAAATGCCTGGATAACCAGAGCCATCTTTTCTGATTGGTTTCATAAACATTTGTATTAACAGCTTGTGCTCACTGCTGGGAAGCCTGATTGGATGATGACTGCAAGATTTTGTTATTCCTTGATAACTGTTTGGCTCATCCTTCAGCTGAAATTCTCATAAAAAATGTTATTAATGGGCTGGAAGGTCATGCCACTAAGTGGTAGAGCAGTTGCCTTGTGGGTATGAGACTATGGCTTCAATCCTCAGCACTGCAGAAAAACAAAATGCCAAAAACAATCCACCCCAACCCCCCAAAATAATGTTTATGCCATGTATTTTCTCCCAAATGTGACTTTATTAATTCAACCATGTAACTCCTTAGATCCATGAAGAGTAAATATAAAAGCAGTCTTGAATAGCCTGCTTGTAGTAATGAACAGAAGTGTGAATGTAGCAGGTATTCAGGTGTTTAGTGTGAAGTATGCCATATATGCTTTCGCCATTGCTTGGAACACAGTCACTAAGGACACAATTGTGTATGCCTGGCACAACCTCTGACCTACAGCTGTGTTCACTTTTTTTGTGGGGGGGAGTGGGTGTAGGGGCTGGGATTTTAACCCAGGACTTCGTGGTTACAAATCAGGTGCTCTACTACTTGAGTCATACCTCCAGTTCATTTTGCTCTGGTTATTGTGGGAATGGGGTCTCACTATTTGCCTTGGCTGGCCTCGAACTGCAGTCCTCCCAATCAGCTAGGATTATAGGTATGAGCCAATGGCACCCAGTTCTGTGAACAAGGTGGTGAATTTGTGAGGTTCTATGAAACATACATATGAAAACATACACTTTAGAGTCCATCAGTAAGCTGGAAGAAGTGGATATTGAACAAGTTTTAAATATTGATAATGAGGCTACAGTTGTTCATTGACCAATAGTGAAATGGCACAAATGGTTCTGAATCAAGGAGATTGTCCTAACAGTGATGATGAAGATAATAGTGTTAACACTGCAAAAAAAGAATACCTATAGATGACATGGTGAATATTTGTGATGGGCTTATTGAAGGACTGAGAGCAGTGTTCATGTATAACAAGAAATCATGTCAATTCAAAAAAGTGAAAGAATGACTTCTAAGATGAAAACTGTTGCTAATAACATACATGACTCTGGAGAAAATATATTATAAAACCACTCAGAAGAATTCCTCCACATCCCAAGAGGGACAATTTCCTAAGTCCCTCAACTGCTTCTGATGTTTCCTCTCACCTAAAAGAGAAAAATACAGTACAACACCTTTTCAATTAAAGCTGCTGCTGTTTGCTATTTCTGTTGTTTAAAGTAGCTGATGCAGGGATTCTGCTGATGTTCCTATACTGCTTAGTTACTCTGAACTCTGTGTGTGTGTGTGTGTGTGTGTGAGAGAGAGAGAGAGAGAGAGAGAGAGAGAGAGAGAGAGAGAGAGAGAGAGAGAGAGACTGGGTTTGAACATCTTCAGTCCATTTTGCTCTGGTTATTTTGGAGATGGGGTCTTGTGAACTGTTTGCCCAGACTGGCCTCAAATTGGAATCCTCTTGATCTCAGCCTCCCAACTAGCTAGGACTAGAGGTGTGAGCTACCAGTGCCTAGCTTATATATTTTTTACTGTTAAGTACTTATGTGGAAATAAGTGTTAGATAATGATTAATCACGGGTACAATATAAATTTAGAGTCAGGAATGATGTTGATGCCAAACAGCCATAGATTGCCTACACGGGTGGCTGAAATGTGACGCCCTTGCTTTCGGATGGTTCACTGTACACAAACTTTGTTTTGTTCATAAAATTATTAAATATACTGTATTATCTGCACCAGTGGCTACTTGAGAGGCTGAGATTGAAAGGATCTCTGTTAGAGGCTAGTGTGGGCAGGGAGTTTTTGAGACCCTATCTCTACTAATACCTGGTGTGGTGTCATGCACCTGTCATCCCAAACTATGCAGGAGACTGAGATTGAGAGGATCATGGTTTAGGCCAGCCTGGGCAAAACAAGTGAGCGACCTCCCTGCCACCCAGAGCAAAAAAGCCTGGATGCATGACTCAAGAGGGGGCCTTCCTTGCAAGTGCAAAGTCCTGAGTTCAAACTCCAGTACCATATACACATAATATATATTTATGTGTGAATATATATACATATATGTAGTATAAAGTTACATTCAGTCTATGTGTATAAAGAGTATATGAAACATAAATGAATTTCATATTTAGACTTGGTTCCCATCCTTCAAGATATTGCATTATGTATATGTACATATTCCAAAAAGAAAAATATCTGAAACCCTTCTGGTCCCAAGGGTACAATCTGTACATTTATTCTAATACCTGTAAAGTGTTTGTACCAATTTTTTGACTCCAGTCTATTCTTTACAGTGATTTAATTCTGCAAGTACTTATTAGTTGCCAATGCCAATTTTTTGATAAGTTAATCCCATCCTAAAATATAAATCTTAAGTCTGGTTTGGTAATGCATGCCCGTAATCCCAGCACTTGAGAGCCTGAGACAGGAAGTTCGTGAGTTAGAGGTAAGCCTGGGTTATATAGTGAGACCCTTTCTCAAAAAGGGGGTGGAGGCTGGAGGTGTGGCTCAAATGGTAGAGTGCTTGCTTAGCAAGTGTGAAGCCCTTCGTCCAAACCCCAGTACCACCACCAAAAAAAATCATTTTATTATTTTGCAAAATAGCATTTAGAGTTCAGTATACTTCTTTTTTTTCCTTTGTTTTCTATTGATTGTTGCCTTTTGAAAGTTTGATGTATTTCTTAAATAGAGATACTTTTTTTTCCCAGTTTTTATTAGCATTCATTAATAGCATAAGGAGGTTTCACTGTGATAATTCCATAGCTGTGTACAGTGTTCTTGGAACAATTTCACCCTTTCTGTTATATTCACTTACACCTTCTCTCCCCCCTTTTATATATCTTTATCTATATGTAGATATTTTCTATAGATGTATTTTATATAGATATAAAATGTACTTCAATCCTCTTTACCCCCCAAACACCCTCTTCTTTTGCCCTCTGTCAGTAGTGATAAATTCAAAATGGGAAATCAGAATGGTAATTTCTAAGAAATAGCATGTATAATAGTCTTGAAAAATTGAACATACGTGTTTTAAAGACCTGTTTTTCACACTTGGGGCACATTTTGCCAATACAGACAATAGCCTATTCATTTGTTCAGCCACAAGCAAAAACAGGCAGATGGTAGCAATTAGTATCTGTCATCAAAGACAAGAAGAATGAGTAATACTCTATTTCTTAATCTTGGGAAGAGTAGTTTGTCTTTCTGAAATCCATAATTTATGATTGACATTTTTATGAGTATATGTTAATTGCACAAAATAATGGGTTTCTTTGTGACATTTTTAACGCATGCATATAATGTAGCTTTTCATATTCACTCTTACGGTTGACATTCTTTTATCATTTAATTTAGTGCTTCTCCATTTCTAGTCTTTTTGAATAAATGTATATTCCTTTATCTCACTGAAGCTTACTTTTTCCAAACGGTATTTGTCAACACATTAACCTAATTATCCATTCCTCTTTCAAAAGCTTGTATAGCTGTCTATGGCATTAGTTATTAGGGAAACACAAATCAAAACCACAATAAAATATTACTTTACATCCATTAGAATGGGCATAATGGAAAAGACAATAATAATTATCGGTATGGACAAATTGGAGCCTTCATACATTGCTGGTGAGAATACAAATGTTGCTACTGCTTTAGAACATAGTTTCGTAGTTCCCCCCAAAATTACACACTTACTTACCATGACCTAGTAATTGATTTGTACATATAATACTGAAGGGAATTGAAAACATGTTCACACAAAACTTGTACAGAATGTTCATAGTAACATTATTGATAATTGTCCAAATGTCTATCAGCTGATGAATGGATAAATAAAATGTTGTCATATCCTTACAGTGAAATATCACTTGGCAGTAAAAAGGAATAATGCCTTAATGTGTGTTAAGTGATGATTGAACTTTGAAAACATGCTAACTGAAATAACCTAGACTTGAAAAGACCACATGTCATATGATTCTATTTATATGAAATGTCCAGAATGGGCAAATCCATAGATACAAAGTAGATTTGTAGTTGCCAGGGATGGTTGGCGGTAGTCATGTGGGGAGTGACTACCCACAGGATAGTACACTATCCTGTACAGGGTTTCTTTTCAGAGTGATGAAATACTCTGGAATTAGATAATGATAGTAGTTGTATAGCTTTGAGTATATTAAAGACCACTAAGTCAAATACTTAGATGAATTTATTTTATGGTATTTTAATTATATCTCACTTTAAAAGTATAGTAAGCAAAACTCATAAGGCAGCTTTGATAAGAATCTTCTATATTGTTGGCCTATATTAGGTTTCAACCCTTCAGAGACCAAGATTCGAACACCTGATGGGAAAGTGTGGCAAGAGGCTGAGTTTCAAAACATGAGTAGAGAACTGTACCAAGATTTAGCACTTCACTTTGCAGGTGAGAGTAGACTTTTTTGTTTTGAGTATTTTATCATGCATGCCATCTAATTTATAATATTTAAACATGGAATTGTCTCAAACTAAGTATTTTCCCTTTTCTAACTGCATTGTATATTAAAGTAGTAGTGGTTTGAATCATGAGTCTATTTTAGGCTTAAGGCCCTTCTCTAGGGTTAAAATTCACCTACATTGTTAATGAGACAGAAAATAGGCTATTTTTAAACTGAGGGACTTTGGAGAGTCTGAACTGCCTGGTTTGAAGGAAATAGGAGAGCCTAGTTGAGGTTTACTCAAGGTAGGTTTTTGAGATCTTTGAAGTGGTCAGTAATTAAGCAGTCAGCAGATGCAGAAAGAAAAATATGTGTTATTAGGAGGGAATGATATTAGAGAAGTAAAGATAGGAATCTATGAGAGGCTGAAAGAGAAATAATGTAACAATGTTGCTACCTGTTGAACCCTTAGTATGACTGAGCTGGGTGCTTATTCTGTGTATTTTTTACAGTTGAGGAAATGGCAGGTCAAAGAGTAATTTTTTTCCAGGGTTGCATAAGAATTGAAGCCCAAATTCAAAACCAACGGTTAATTCTGAAGCCTATGATCTTTCTTGTAAAACCCCGTAAAGATTTTACTAACACATTTTGTAGCATTAAATGTCCAGTTCAGTTTTCATGCTTTTACTCTGACACTGTATTCAGGAATATTTTTCTCATGTGGAGGAGTATAATGTAATCGTTATGAGCAAATATTTTGGATATAAGGGTTTAAATTATGTTGCTGCCACTTATTAGCTATGTTACATCATATTTTTTCTTTGGTTTTCTCATCTGTAAAAAAGGGATAATAATAAATATCCTAGGACAATGCCATTATAGACAAGTACAGTATATCAAGGTCTCTTAAAAGACATCTTATTATAGTCTGCCTTCTTTCATCCTGGTGGACAAACTGTATTTAAGGCACCTTTATGTTGCACCGTCAAGTTTTCCCTCTTTTCTAGATCATGCCCGTCAACATAGAATACTCTGTTTGGCTTCCTCTCTGGCTACTACCCTGTTTCTCCCTTTTATTTACAGCAAAACTAAAGAAAGTCATCTTACATTCATTGTCTCTGATTTGTCTTTTCCTTTTCTTAAATCTTTTCTTATAGATGTTAGCCCCTATTTCTCTGTGAACTGCTGTTGTCAAGATCATCTATGACCTCCACGTTGCTAAATGCAGTGTTTAATATTTGTCATCTTGGTCTCTCAGCAGCATTTCACATGATTAATCACTTCTTCATTAAACTCTTCACTTGACATCTGGGATACTATAAGTATCTGGTTTTCCTCTTAAGTCTAACAGCTTCTTTTCAAGTTGTTTTTCTCCTAATCAACTCACTGATCTCTCAACATTGGTGTGCCCTAGCCTTAGTCCTGAGTACTACTAGGCCTTTTTCTTTTTTCTCCCTTTCTACCCTTCCTCCCTCCTCTTTCTCCTTTTTCTCTTTTTTATTTATCTCCAGATACTTACTAGGCAAACCTATCTACTCCTAGTGCTATAAATATTCTCTATTGCTAAATTTATGTCTCTAGTCCAGACCTTCCTTTCAAAACTTAACACTTATCCAGCTACCAACTCCACATCTCCCCACAAATTCATGATAGGTTTCTTAAGCTGAATGTATCCAAAATGAAGCTAACTAACTAAATGGGATCATGATACATTCCTTAAACTTTTATGCTGGTAGTCATTCCATGTCAGTTTATCTTTTTTTTTCCCCCCCTACTGGTGTTTGATCTAAGGGCCCTGTGCTTTCTAGGAAAGTACTCTACCACTTGAGCCTTGCCACCAGCCCTTTTTATTTTAGTTCTTTTTCAGATAGGGTCTCGTGCTTCCCATGTAGCTGGGATTACAAGTGTGAACCACCACACCTGGTCCTGTGATAGTACATCTTGTCCTAATTGCTCAGACCCAAATCTTGAGTCATTATTGATACCCCTCCCCCATTTCCTTCATACTTTATATCCAATGTTGTCTGAACTGTATCTTTGATAAAACCACTTTTATCACCTCTGACACTACCACCAAAGTTCTACCTACAGTCAGTTGCTTACTTGGGATACTACCTGCTATCGTTTCTTCTTTCCTTTTTCTTATGAGTCTATTCCTATCATAGCCACCAGTCAGATTATTAAAGTTTAATTTAAATCATTCATTTTTTTGCTCAAATTCTCCCAAAAACTTCCCATTTCACTCTTGAGTAAAACCTAAAATTCTTATAATGACCTGTAAAAACACTTCCTGATCTGACCTAGCTCTGTTATATTTCCAACAGCAATTCCTTCTGTTCTTTTTATCTGCTACACTCACACTGGCCTCCTTGCTATTTCTTAGACACTTGTCTTGCTCCTGCCTTGGAACCTTTTACTCATACTTCTTTCCACTCTGCTCATACAGAACTCTATTATATATTTTAAAGATATATTATTCATATCTGTAATTGAGGTTAAATTTTCAAATTTTGGGAGTTGGTCAGTATTTTCCCTTGTTGTAATTTTTTAAAATTAGTAGCAAGTTTTATGTGAAATACCTTGACATATTTTACTTCCATGGTCATAGAAGGGGGTCTACTTTGAGACTAATATATTGAGTATTTTGTCGGGTTTTTATTTTTTTTTGGAAATTTTTAAATAAAATAGGAACCTATGAAAGCCCTCTACTCTTAAAATTTCATACATGCAATGATCTTGGCTTTGAAAGCATTGCTGTTACAGCTTTTTCCTATTTATGAAAATGAGGTAAATTTCTTATAGGTTTTCTGAAGGACAGAACAATAACAAAATAAAGAATTGGCGCCTAACAGTGGAGTAGGGAGTGGTAATGTTTAGATCTTTCCCTAGGAGGATTTGAGATTGGTAGCTGTGGGGTCAGAGAAATAGCCTCAGGTGAAGGTTTCTCCTTTCCTCAGTCATGTGCTTTATATAGCATCCCTCTACCACATACTTCCAAGACCGCCAGAGGATACCTGAATAGGATAATACTAAACCCTATTTATACATACCCGTGATAACATTTTATTTAAAAAGTAGTAGGCATAAAGGCTGGCGGAGAGGCTCAAGTGGTAGAGCGCCTGCCTAGCAAGCGTGAGGCCCTGAGTTCAAACCCTAATACCACTTAACAACAACAACAACAAAAAAAGGCACAGTAAGAGATTAACTATAATGTCTTACCATAGATATTAGCATCTTTTTCTTTTTTTGGTGGGACTGGGGTTTCATTTTCAGGACTTGGCACTTGTAAAGCTGGTACTCTACTGTTTGAACCACACCTCCAGTCCATTTTGCTCTAATTATTTTGGAAATGGGGTCTTGTGAACTGTTTCCCTGGAGAGGCCTCTAACCACAATCTCTCTATCCCAGCCTCCTGAGTAGTTAGGATTACAGGTGTGAGCCACTGGTGCCTTGCTCTTTTTTTTCCCTTTATGAAATCAACAACTTTCACTTTTCCACTTAATGGAAGTATTTTATAACTTTTCTTTGTTATATCCAAATTGCCAGCATCACTATTCTTGAACTTTGGGGCCATTGAACTCTAATACCACTTACAGCAACAGTCTGATAACTGAGACAGCTACAGAGTGACTAATGGGTGACTCATGAACAAGTAGCAATACAGCATGAATAGGCTAGACAAAGGGATGACCTGCCCTGGGCTGAATGGAGCTGGTTAGTGAGAAATTCCATCATGCTTCTAGAATGATGTATAACTTGGGAATGATGTGTAACTTAGGAAATGTTTTTTTCTCAAAATTTCCATTTAATGTTTTCAGACTGCAGTTGACCTTGGATAACTAACTGCAGAAAGTGAAACCGGAGATAGGAGGGAATATTATACTGATTTTTCTTATTGGGGTAGGATAGGTAGGTTGGTGGGAATCATAATAATTGCTATAAATATTTCCTCTTTCTAGATGATATCTCTGTAAAGGAGAAACCTGCTGAAAAAAGTAAGGAGAAGAAAGTGGTCAAGCCGGTACGAAAAGTCCAAAAGGTAGCATTGTTATCAAGCCCAGAATGCAAAACAGGTTAGTTTTTTAATATCATGTCCATCCTAAAGTTACATATTACTGAAATCAGTCTTACATGGATCTGTTACCAAATGTTCTTATTGTTTGGAACATATGATAATTTGGTATATGTATCATTATTGTGTGTGCATGTGGGCCTTATTGAGTATAATTGACAGAATAAGCATACCTATTTAGAATGTACAATTTGAAAGTTTTCATGTGTGTACATCAATGAAACCATTTGTTTATCATATGTCCCAAGATATTGAACAGATATACCACCTCAAAGTTTTCTCTATCATTATTTTTAATAGAAATTAACCATTTTAAGTAATGATTTTTTTCATGTGGTGATCTTTTATATCCAAAGAGATTGTTTATTACTTTTATTAATACAAACATCAGAACTATGGCGAACTTTGCCAGTAGTGACCAGACTGAACAGAGAATAGATCAAGGTAGAAAAACAAGACTTTTCTAGTTCCATAGTGATTAACATTTTAGCCTTGATCCACATTGCTTGGATTTATAGCTAGCTTTATTCCTTTGACAAATGAGTTAATTGTAGTGTGCTTTTGTTTCCCCACATATAAAATGGGAAAGCAGTAGTATTTGTCTCATGGGGTTGTATGAACTAAAAGAGTTAATACTTAACACACTTTAATATAGTGTCTGACATATATATACTCAGATGTCAGCCATGATTCTATTAATAATAGTAATGAATATTTCTGGCTATTCTAAAAATGTTTGTTTAGTATGTCATATTGATATCAGTGAATAATTTGAGCCAAGAAATAGTAGAGAAAGTTGGAAACTTGTCACTTATAGTTTAGATACATTGTAAGTTGATATATTCATTCATTACCCAAATATTTTTGAGCACTTGCTATATGTGAAGCACTGTGCTATATACACTAAGCTTACTATAAAAACAGTAATATGCAAGATGGACAGTTCCTGCCTTTGTGGAGTAGTATATAGTTGGAATAAAGGATGATAAGTGTTTTGATAAGAAGAGATCATGCTCGGCACCAGTGGCTCACACCTGTAATCCTAGCTACTCGGGAGTCTGAGATGTGGAGATCACATAAGAGGCCAGCCCAGGCAAATAGTTTGTAAGACCCTCATCTCCAAAATAGCCAAAGCAAAATGCACTGGAGGTGTGGCTTGAGCAGTTGTGTACCTGCTTCGTAAGTGCTAAGCCCTGGATTCAAACTCCAGTCCCTCCCCCCGACCAAAAAAAAAAAGATCGTATGGGAACAAAGATTAAGAATGATGAAGGACTGGTTTTTGGTCAGGCATCTGTTTTTCTGGTCATTGTCCAGTCATTAAAATGGAACATACAGAGTGACGCTAGTTTTATACAAATAAAATTTTTTTATAAGAGCATGAATTATCTCAAAGTTAAGTAGTTCTTAAATTTAAGAAGTATTATTTTGATGTGTATTATGATACTGTTGTCAGGTTATAGTTTGCAAGGCAGCACAGGGAACATGACAACTTAAAAGCTAATATCATATTGTTATTTATCTAGTTTCATGGTGATCTCATTCCTGTGTATGTATTGTGGCATGGCCTAGACAGAGAATCATTAAATGTGCTGCACAAAATTAATAGTTTATCTAGTGAAAGTCATCTTTTTCTTCCAGCCATTATGTAAGACTGTTTTAGAAAGCCAAAATTTAGAAGTAACCACACAGCGTATCAGAAACCATCATTTATAAATACCCAGTGTATTCATGTTTGCTTGTTTTTGATTCAGAAAGTTAGGCTGAAATTGAAAAGAAGCCTGTTCTGTTCTTATGAACATAAAATTTCTTATAGATTGAGCAACAGACTTAAAACCCTTTAAATTTTTAGATAGATTGTATAAGGTTAGTAAAAAGGTCTGAAAAACATTTCTAATTTCTAATTCACCTTATTATAGTTGATGTTTTTGTTAGAACTGTACTTCCATATAAACTTTTAAACTAAAGCCCTATTAAAAGAAACTCTAAATGAAATGTCTTTTGCTATAAATACAGTAAAATAGTGTCACAGATGACTAGAAAAAGAAAACAGATTAAACTGCTATGGTGACATAAAATACTTATACTGCCTACGGTGGTTTTAAAATCATATTAGTATGTGATTATCATCATTGTATACCTAAACTTCTTCAGATACATAAAATTTTATCCTTTGAGCATTTTTTTTTCGCAAGAACATTTCTGCTCTCTTATGGATATTATCTTTTGTTAATGGCCTCACAATACTCCATTAGAAACATATTAACTACTCACTAATCTTCAGTATTTATATTTCTTTTGCTGCTATAGAAATGATAGTCAATATTTCCACTTATTCTTTCCTTTGAATAGTATAAATTTCTGTTAGTTGTATTATTTGGTCAACGACAATGAACATGAGGTGCATGATACATAATACTAAGATTTATTTTGTGTTTTTAAAAGGAAACTCTACCCACTTATGTTACAGCATGCAGTTTTAAAGATTTTATTATATTTTATCATCAGTGACTATTAATTTGCAATTTTTTCTAAGTACATTTAAAGCATTGCTTGGTTACTTTCATTGTCGTTCCATTTATTATTTTACTTATTTTTTTGGGGGTGGTACTAGAGTTTGAACTCAGGGCCTCACGTTTGCTAGGCATGTGCTCTACCACTTGAGCCATTCCACCACCATTTTACTTTGTTTTAAGCACTTTTACATATTTGGTCTATGTTTTTTCTCTCTTTCTCTCTCTCTCTCTCCCCCTCCCTCCCTCCCTCCCTCCCTTTCTTTCTCTGTGTGTGTGTGTGAGAAAGAGAGAATGGGGGGGTGGAGTCTTCCTACATTAACCAGACTGACTTGGAACTCGCTATGTAGCCCAGCCTGGCCTTGAACTCTTGATCCTCTTGCCTCATTCTTGAGTGCTGGGATTACAGGTATGTGCCACTGTAACCAGTCATGTTTCTTTTTTTTAGTTTCTATTTAGTAAACAGTCTTTCATATCATTTACTGCTTTTTAAGTTATTATCTATTTTGAGATCATAGTTTAATTTTAATTTTCTAATAGTCTGAAACTAGTACATGAAAATATTCTTTCTTTTTATTCATTGAAACACACTTAAGAACTTTGAGGAGGGCAGTTTAAAATGATATTTGCTTTTATAGTGTTACTGTTATGCATACTTATGATACACATCTTATGGTGTGCTTTATGGTATGCATCTGTAAAATGTGAAAGTCCCAGTAATATAATCCCTTCAAAGGTGATCATTGTTAATTGTTTGTTATGTTTGTTCAAAATATTTTTCCTGGGCTTAAGTCATTCATCTGTTCAGCGAATATACATTTTCTCATGTGCTGTGTACTGTACTGCATATTGGTAAAACAAACACTTATTAAGACACTTATTAAACACTTAGTATATTTTTGCTCTTTGCTAAAGAACTCTGTTGAATTCAGTGCCCTACTACTTGAGGTTTCAGGAGTCATTATGATTTAGTGCTTAATTTTCAAAGTATTTTACATTTATTTGGCATGTGAATATAAATCAAGATATAAACAAACTTAACCAATTTTGATGGCTTGGAGTTAAAATACACTTAAATTTTAAATTTTTTGACCTTAGCGTAAGGTACAGATAAAATTAATTGTAAAACCTACCTGGTTGAGTAAGTGTGCTCCTTAGAGCTAAAATTTAAATTTTAATATCCATGCAACATAGATATATATATGCATGGATATATTTATATGGAAATATATATGGATATATAGTTATGTATATATATATATTCATATGGAGATATATATATATGGATATATATATTTTTTAGGTAGTAGTCATCTAATAAGTACTTCTTCTTGGAGAGATGGACAAAAATTAGTGAAGAAGATTTTGGGGCCTGCACCTAGAGTGGAGCAAAAAGAGCGAAGAACAGCATCAAGTGACAGAAGTGGGAGAGAAAGAGCTAATAAATCTGGTGAGTGGCTATAATTAAAATTGTTCCAAAAAACCAAAAAAATTACTTGTGTAAGTTCTTAGATTAAAAAAAAGCTCTTGAGAATGCCTTAGGACTTTATATATATATATATATATATTATTTATATATATAATTTTTTTTTTGTGGTTGGTTGTTTTTTGTATAGCTGTTAAAGTATCTAAAAAAAGAGGAAATGTCCTATTGGGCTTGTCTGGATAATTTCTGCAGGTAGTTGTTGTGGCCATTTTTATTAGAATTCTGTTTTAAGTTATATATTAAATACATTTAATTGTCATTGTGACCATCAAAGCATTATTTTAATGAAATCTTTTATAGTCCTTAAGAGGATCAAGTCCAAACTTTTATATCCCAATATATACAAACAAACATGGGCAAATATTCTCAAGATTTTCTTTTTTTTGAACAAGTTAGGAAACAGCTCTGAAAGAGAAGTGATTTTCCCCTCCCCCCTCAGGGATGTATAGTCAATGGATGACAAAATTTGATGTAAGATAAAGAACTCTCAAATCCATTGCTTTTCTCTTTTTGAATTACTTTGAAGGCTATTTAATATAACTTGCTGCTTTTTTCATAAATGTTGGTTTAAAAAATGAGCTGTAAATACCCATAGGTATTTTCTTTTCAGCAGCAAAATTTGTCTCAGTTACTTTGAGTTTCTGGGATGGATTCAGTAAGAAATGCAATCACAACTATAATGTGATATATAGAACTCAATATGTGCTTTGTATTTCTTTCTCTTAGCTTCATTTCCTTCCATCTGTCTTGCAAGTAAACTAACTCAGGTGTGTTCTCAATCTAAAATTAAGCCATGTCAACAAACAAATAGCTGTTTTTATATATACTGTATTTAATGCTTCTGTCCTTCTTTGGAGAGTTGTGGAGACTTAACATTTACTCAACAAATGTTTACTGAGTGCCCTCTATGTAGCAGGCAGTGCTCTAATTGCTAGGACTTGCAAGTAACCAAAATCTCTGACCAAGTGCAAGAGGCATTCATTCTAACAGAAGGAAACATTACGTACTTCATATGCCTCTTACTGAAGTTCTTGTCTAAAAATGAAGTAAAATACTCAAAATAGCCTTTTAGAGATTTGAAGATTTGTTTTACACATATTGTTAAAATGTGAATGCAGTCATAGAATAAGCTAATTTTAATCTTTTCTGAACCAACAGGAATATAAATTACACTTTCAGAAATTCTCTGATAAACCCATGTAAATATGCTGCCATTTCATGTAATTGTGATATGGGACAGTATTGTAGAATAGTTCAGAAAAATCCGTATTTATGCCTTTATGATTTGTATTTGGCATTTGCATTTTTATCTTTTCAAAACTTCAAAGCAATTTTTTAAAAACTCAAGGTAATTTCCATTTTGATTCTAATCAAGATGCCTTGATTATTGAACAGGATTATTAAATTTTAAACAACTTTTTTGAAAGAAGAGAGAAATAGTAGCATTAAATATGCATGTGAGAAATAGTAATCTTAAGTATTCACATTGGTCATAAGAGCTAACCTTCTACAGAAATGTGTAAAGATGTATTTAAAAAAAAAAGATCTAAGGAAAGAGTTTTTCAGAAGATGGAAATTCTTTTACTGCTAAAAAAGGGACGTTTTCATCTTTTATAAAATTCTTTCAAATACTATCAGATATTTGAACTTGAGTTTAAGATAAAGTGAAACTCCCTAATTTTGTTATTAGCACAGTAAATCTTAGGAATGAATATAGAATTTGAATATGACACTAACAGTCCATATATTGTAGGGGGTCATATTGGAAGAGCAGAATCTGATCCCAGGTTGGATGTTTCACATAGACATCTTCCACGAAGCTTAGAACGTTCAAGAAGTAGAGCTCGGTCTGAAAATAATATAAAGAAAACAGCTCCATCTCTTCCAGACAATAAACAGGAGGAAAATACTGCCTTAAACAAGGACTTTTTACCTGTTGAAATTCGTGGCATTCTTGATGACCTACAGCTGGATTCTACAGCTCAGACTGTGAGGCAAGAGACTGGAGATTTACAGAATCCAAAGTCATCAGCACCTGTACAAGCTCCTCGGAGTCATAGCCCAGTGAAAAGAAAACCTGACAAAATAACAGCTAATGAAGATCCCCCTGTTATTTCCAAAAAGCGCCACTATGACACAGATGAGGTACGACAGTACATTGTTAGACAGCAGGAGGAAAGGAAAAGGAAGCAAAATGAAGAGAAGAAAGCTCAAAAGGAGGCTACTGAACAGAAGAACAAACGATTACAGGAGCTCTACAGGAAACAGAAAGAAGCCTTTACTAAAGCAAAAAATGTGCATCCTTCTGATCCATCAGCAGCTAGACGACTACAGGAAACTTATTCCAAATTCCTTCTAGAAAAGACTTTGCTTGAAGAGCCAGCTCATCAACATGCTACACAGGAAACACAGGTAATAATAGTAGCAGAAACACAAAGGGGAGTAACTCATGGTCAGGAAAAGCTTATTTACTATATAGTGCTACTTATAAAGTACCCACCATTCCTAGTATTCAGACATATGTTCAAATAATATTCATAAAAATTGTATTTCATATGAAAGACCATTCTTTGCATATGAAGAATAATGTGAAAATATGATACAAGAGCTAAGAGTTTCAACACTGATTGCTGCCAGTCTCATCTGTCATTGTTTTTAGTTGTATTCCTGCCTAGTTTTCATTGTAGTACTGAGCAAATACTCAGTACATAGTACAAAACCGTATTATGTTAATGAAATACTTAGTTTTGTGTTCTGTGCCAAAATTAGAAAATATCCTAAATTAGTGTGCTGATGTTCTAACAATAATAACTGAGTATGTACCAGATATTATTGCACACTGTTTTAAAGGCTTCACTTACTAGGCTTAAGCTTCAATAAGTCCTCACAACCCTGAGAGGGTTAAGATACTGCATTATTTTTTCTTATTAGATGAAAAAACTGAGGTTTATAAATCCTGATTATGGAGTTAGGATTAGGTGTCCTTGCTGGATTTCAGGTGTTATTTTGTGTTAATTGTAATGGTTATTTTTAAGGCAAACTAAATTTGAAAGGATTTTATTTGAGGAAGAAAAACCCTCTGTTTATACTCTTTATAAAGCAGAAATGACTTTATGTGTGTCTTCTATGCTACCTAAAGGTATTTTTGTGATGAGAGTCGGATTAATTTCATGTCCTTTTCTCCTAGCCCAGACCAGGGTATCAGCCATCTGGAGAATCTGACAAAGAAAACAAAGTACAGGAACGTCCCCCAAGTGCATCTTCTAGTAGTGATATGTCTCTGTCAGAACCTCCACAGCCTCTTGCAAGGTAAAAAGAGGAGAGTAAAAGATGATTAAGGTTTCTTTTATTTTATTAAATTAGTATAGTAGTCTATGTTTATTGAATTTTATCGACTGACCTTTGTGAGCAAGAATGCAAAGAAATTTGTTTAGAAATTGGTTAATATCTTCTAATGGATACCTAAGCATGGTATACAGCTATATTTACTGTATGTTCTACTTTGTTTTTCAGTTTTTTATGTTGGTTTATATATTTATTTGTGGTGCTGGGGATGGAACCCAGGCCTTGGGCATGCTAAGCAAGCACTCTCTCCCTGAGCTACATCCCTAACCCTTTATCTGTTTTTTAATCCAATGTCAGTGTCATTTCCTTGTGCAATTGGAATCAGTCTTGCCTTCTCTGAATCAAACACACAGTGAAAGTTTGTTGGATGAATAGATCTCAGTGAAAGATTACATGGTTATAAATCATACTTTGTAGTAATAACCATTCGGGGAAGACAAAGATTTTGAAACACTTCTAAATGCAGAAATAAAAATCATATTATTTTCCAGTTTGGTGTTAATACACATGATCCTCTTTCTACTCATCCCAGAGAAGAATAATATTAGCAAAATAGTAATATTAATAAAATAGCCAACATTTATTGGGTGTTTCTTAGGTTCTGGGCACACTGATCTAAGTACTTTGTTCTGGGGATCAAAGTCAGGGCCTCATGCATGTGAGGCATCTAAGCAAGTTACCACTGAGTCATATCCCAAACCTAGGCACTGTTGCTATTTCTACTCTATAGAAGAGGTAATTGAAGTCTAAAATATAATTACCTTTCTTGAAGTCAAAACTTTAGTGGTAGACATGTGCTTGAACTTAGACAATCTTACCTTAGAAATCAGTGTCTTTAACCACACTGAGTACTTCCTCCCAATAGATGAAATGTTTCAGATGATTTGTTTTAAGATCATAAATACATTTTAAACTTCAATCATAAAAATTGTTTTGATTGTGAATATTTTGGGGTAGGTGATACTCTCTGTTTCTTTACTCTTGTCACACCTACCCTGCTTGATTCATGTCTTCAACTTTTGCCTTTCTGAGTTTCCTTCTAATTCTAAACAAGTTACTTAATATTAGAAACAAAGCAAGCACAACTGTATTGTTAGAATTTACTACCTTGCACCAGTTCCTCTTTTTCTTCATCCTTTCCTTCCCTCCTTCTCTTTTGTTTTTAAATTTTTTCATTTTTTAAATTAACACATAAAAATTGCACATATTTACGAGGTAACCATGGCTTCCAGTTTTCTGATGTTTCAATTCATGTACACATTGTGTGTCTTGTAATATCACAAGTTATCTACCTAGTGCCTCCATTTTCTCACTACTTATTCCTTAGCTTCCCCGTTTCTATTAATAGTTTTAACATATCTATATGCTTAAAATTATTTTATGCTTAAAGTTATTGCGTTTCTTTTCCTTGTTCTTTATGCTCATTTTGTATTAGCTACTTGGAAAATTCCAAGTTACATTTTTGACCTTGAGCACCTTAAAGATCTCTGGCTAGAAGAATTAATTGTCTACAGCCTATTGAACTTTATAAATCTTCATTTGGTACATATGACAATATACTTTAGCTGTTTACTAGGCTGTCATCCTTGCTGCATCTTGAAACACTAGGGTAAGAATTAAATCTTAACCAGATTGTTTTCATTTTGACCCTGCTTTGTTCTTCCACCATCAGCCTAGCACTTACCATAAAAATGGGCTTTCATTAAATACTTAAATTTAAAACTCTTAAGTTTTTGCTCATTGTATCTTTTATGTTATAACCTCCTTGTAGTCCTATTACTAGCAGCTTAGTTAGGCCCTAATACCCCGAAACCTTGCATTTGTAATAGTCTTTATTTTGTGGTATGTACTAGTCTTCCTTCCTTCATTCCATTCTTCTTAGCAGACCATCAGTATCAAAGACCGCTATCACTTAATTTCCAACCACATCTTGTTTGGCATGCTTATCTACTCCTTTATCACCTTATTAGTCTCTTTCAGGTGATTTTTTTGAGCCATTATAGAACTTAACATTTATCCATATTAGTTTAGTCTAAACATGTAGCCTTTACAAATAGTTTTGAATGATAATTTGGTCATTTTTGGGGGTAGTCATTGCTCCCTGTTTTCTGTCATCTGCAAATTTGATAAGCTCATCTTCATGTTGTCTTCTAAAAAGAATAATGGATAAGTCCAAGGACAAACTTCATGTTACTCTTCTAAGGTTCGTCTTAATCATGGATATTGGACTTTAATCTGTGTAGTATCACTCAATATACAGGAAGTATATTGCCTGGAAGTATAAGGAAATGTACATAATATTGATTAGGGTATTTTTATCCTGTTTCTTGGGCTGGTGGAATGATTCAAGTGGTAGAGCACTTGCCTGGCAAGTGTGAGGCCCTGAGTTCAAGCCCAGTACTGCAAAAAAAAAAAAAAAAAAAAGAAAAGAAAAAGTTTTCTTTTTATTTTAGACTTTACAGACACTCTACCCTTTATTGTATATTTATAATTGGTACTTATAGTTTTTAATTTACTTGTTTGATACTCATTAATTTTTTCCAAGTTGGTTGTAAAAACCTCTATTTTTTAGTGTGTTAAACTTCAGTCTTTAGCATTTAGTAAATGTTGGTTGATTAGAATAATCTATATCATGTCTGTATTAAATCTTACCCATTTTCTCTTTTGTATAACATTTTTAAAGGATAGTATGAAGACAATATTTTAAAGAAGTTTGTCCACAGAATTTTAAAGTTTTTTAATACCTTCTCTTTAATTAATAGTTTTTTAAAAATCAACTGTTTTGAAGAAAGCAGCTTAAAAAGCATTACGTATGGTAAAATCCCATTTTTGTACAAATAAAACCATTAAAACACAGAATATACATAGATAAATGTTAGGAAGGGTATAAATATAAGTGAACTATTAATAGTGACTCTTTTTGATTATTTAGCTATGAGTAATCTTTGTTTTATCTTTTTATTTTGTGTGTAGTACTGAGGCCTTGTGCTTGCTAGGCATAACCACTTGAACCATGCCTCCAGGACTTTTTTTTTTGACGTGTATATACTTTATCCTTATAATCACAAAAATTAAAAACAAAACTAAGAAATAATGATGGCTTGATCTTACGATGTAGTTCAGGGATATAGAGTGCTTGCCTAACATGAGCAAGGCACTGGGTTTGACCCTAGCCCTGCAAAAAAACAAAAAAGAATTAGAGTTTCTGTGTTAGCTAACATTTTATGATTTTTATTTCCAGAAGAGACTTGATGGAACCTACATGGATGCAACCTGAGAGATTGAGCCCACGGGTTCACAGTTCACAACTGCAGCCTCTTGTTGGAACAGCTGGAAATTTACTCTCCCATCTCTTGAATCTAGAACATGCAGGAATTTTGCACAAGGATTTTGAATCTTTTTTAACAACCAGGAAGAATCATAATATGGCTTCAGGGCCATTAACTTTTACACCTCAACCATATCTGACCTCACCAGCTGCTCATCCAGATGCCTTGTTAAAACCTTGTGCCAGCCAATATAAAAGTAAACTGGATCGTATTGAAGCCTTGAAAGCAACAGCTGCTTCTTTGTCCAGCAGGATTGAAAGTGAAGCCAAGAAATTAGCTGGAGCCAACATTAACTATGGGTCAATGTTGAACACTGAGTACGTTGTGCAGCAAGCAACTCAAGAAAACGAACCTTGGACTAAGGCTGTAAGTCCACCTGTGAAAGAGGATACAGAAGATGTTTTCTCTGCCCGGATTCAGAAGATGCTGGGAACTTGTGTATCTCATGCAACTTTTGATGATGATCTTCCTGGTGTAGGCAACCTTAGTGAATTTAAAAAACTTCCTGAGATGATAAGACCTCAAAGTGCCATATCAAGTTTCAGAATGAGATCCCCTGGCCCTAAACCAGGAGGGCTGCTGGCACAGTTGTGTAAGAGGCAGACTGACTCTTCTAGCTCTGATGTACAAGTTTGTTCTCAAGAAAAAGCCAAAATGACTCTTTGTTCCAGCACAGATTCAGTCAGTGAAGGGCCCCTTCTTAGTGAAGGGAGTCTGTCTGAAGAAGAGGGAATTCAGGATGGACGGTCCCTTCTAAAAGTAGCAGAAGTTTTAAAAGAAAAGGAATTTTGTGCTGGAGAAAGAAATCCCTATGAATCCATCAAAGAATTTCAGAAGGAAGCTGAGAAGTACTTGCCACTTTTGGGGCACATAGGTGATACACAAAGTAAAGGACCATGGGAAGAATTGGCAAAGGGAAGCCCACATAGTGTCATTAATATTTTTACCAAATCATATCAGTTATATGGAAAAGGTGAGGAAAAGTAAAGGGATGGCATTGTATGTTATTTTAAGATAACATTATTTCATAATTTCTGTACAAAATATATACTTAAACATACATTTGTTATTACAAGGAAAATGGAGACATATGTGAATCATCTGCAGGATAATTTAACTATATTATTAAGAGTTTAATATCGAAATTTTAGTTTTTTTTAGTTATTGTCATAAAACAGTAGTTGACTGGTAGTTGTAGAAATTTTTATCTAATTTAGAGGAACTCTTAGGTGATGTTCAAGATTGGGTATATATCAAGGGCATACTAGGGTTTCTGTGACCTTCCTTATATACTTAAATTTAAATGAAGTATATTTTTTAAAACACTGACTTGTGTGAATCCTAGGATTACAGTGGTCAAGGTATTAACTGACTTTTTTTGGCGGGCATGGTGCTAGGGATCAAACCCAGGGCTTACACATACTGCCACTGAGCTATGTTTTCAGCCTCTATGACACTAACTTCTAAAGGTCTCTTCTTTTTCCTGAAGAATTCTGTAGCTCAATACAGCTTTCCTGTCCTGTGAGATACTCAATTCCTTCCAGTTGCTTTCTGCCATAGGTGGATTCTATTCAACTTGTACTAACATAACCTTAGAATTTCTAAGTTGGAGATTTCCACTGTATGTAATGAGCAAATTATGACAAATGAATTGATTTCATCTTTCTTCTTAGGTTCTACTAGGTGTCACATTGCTTTTTCCTAGAATTCGTATTTAAGCACTTCTTTATGATCTTATGCCAACTTTTATACATTATTGCTCTGTTGTATTTAACCACTTAATTGTGTTGGTGTTAACTTTAAATTTCTTTTGATTTTAAAGTTCTTTTTATTTTTAAAAATTTTAATTATTTATTTTTTTGCTTTACTGCTAGGCAAGGGCCTAGCACTTGCCTAGCAAGAAATCTATCACTTGAGCCACACAATCCCGCCCCCCCTCCTACCTCTCTGGTTCCTTTTGATTTCTTTTGATGAAAGCAACATACCATACTCTTGTATTTTTTATAAGAAAATTGTTTTGTTTTTAAAATTCTTAAATTGAGGACACATTCTCCAGTATTCAACTTTTATTATTTTTTTTCCAGTATTGGGGCTTGAACTCAGGGCCTATACCTTGAGCCACTCTACTAGCCCTTTTTTTGTGATGGTTTTTTTTTTTTTTTTTTTTTTTTTTTGAGATAGGGTCTCACTAACTATTTGCCTGGGCTGGCTTTGAATCTCCATTCACCTGATCACTGCCTCCTGAATAGCTAGGATTATAGGTGTGAGCCACTGATGCCTGGCAGTATTCAACATTTTATATGTGTGTTATATATATATATATATATATTTTTTTTTTCTGTATCGGGGTTTGAACTCAGGACTTTACACTTATAAAGCAGGTGCTCTACCACTTGAGCCATGACTCCAGCTGTGTATTTTTTTTCTCCAATATATTAGTTTTTATTGGTTTCACTTCTTGTATTAGATTTTTATTTTATAGTTATATTGAAATGTTTAGAGTTGAAATGATATATTATCAGGGATTTGCAACATAATGTGTGGGAGCCTGGTCGATGAGAGGAATAGTAAGAGATTTAACTGAAACTAGATTATTCATGTATTGGTCATTGTTGAAGCTGGGGGGTGGATCATTGGTTTCCTTATGCTGTTTTGTTTTCATGTATATTTGAAATTTTTCTTAATAAAAAGTTAAAAATACATTGTTAGATTAAAAAGGTAAGTTAAAAAGAAGCTGTAATAAAAGTAAACTAAATTACTTCTTTATGTTGTGAATCTCCATGTTGTGGAATGCTTTGCTTACGGTTTTTTGTTTTGTTTTGTTTTGTTTTAAACTATGCTTCAATCATTTAACAGGGTTTGAAGACAGATTAGACAGAGGAACATCAGCATCACAGCCTTTGAATGTCATCACAACCCCTCTAAGCAGTGTTTCATATGAAGATGATTTTGTCTCTTCAGGGAGTGGGACTTTGACAGAAAAAAAATCAGCTCTTGAATCTAAGTAAGAATATGTTGGTAATACGGACTAAAGTATGAAGAGTAAAAAAAATATACAGATGAAAGCTGTGGTGTGATTATAAGTTGAATGTTCTTGTTGAATCATGTATGTAGAGCTATATAGTAGGAATATCATGGACCCTGGGTCCGGACTATCTGGGTTTAAATCCTGGCTGTCATTATTATTAGTCGTTTGTATTTGTGCATATTACTTAACCTCCTTATGCATAAGTTGCCTTCACAGACTGGTTAATGAGCATTCAGTAAATTATAAAATACTTAAAACAGGGCCTGGCACATAGGCAGCAGTATACAGGTTTGTCAAAACAATCTGTGTATCCCCAATTAAATATAGTATTGGGAAACTATCATGTGGTATACTAATGTAAAAAGCTTAAGAAATGGTTTTCTGTACTATGATTGAAGAAGATCAGATAGATACTTGGCTCTCTGATCCTAAATAATACAGAAATTTTTTTTAAAGTCAGGAAAACACCTGAAATTTTGTAAAGCTTTGAAAAAGAGTAATTATAATGATTATAATACTTGATAATTATTGGGCATTTAATATGCAAGATACTGAAAAGACTGAGGGACTTTACCTGTATTAATTCATTTTTATAGTAGCCTGGTTTTAAGTATTACTGTTAATATTCCTATTTTAGAAAGGAAACTGAGGCACAGAGGTTAAGTTACTTGTTCAAAGTCACTAAGTGAACTAGACTTTGCTGGAGAGAATTTTCTCTCTAAATTTTGTTACTGTATAAATCTGTAATTCTTCATATTCAATTTTTTTTTGCATAACACAAATTATAGTCTTCATAATATTATGTGATCTTATAAAATTTGTTAAATATAATTGGAGTAATAGAAATAAGTATTATTAAAATTATAACAGGAAAAGTATAGGTTTAAATTTTGACCTTTAAAGAAAAGATTAAATTTTTAAATTAAAGCTTTTTAAGGATTTAATTGTGGTGATATTTAATGTCACTGTTAAATTTCAGGTTAAAGAAGGATAATAATAATAATAATCTTAAATTATTGTTCTCTTTAAGATTACCAAAGGGAAAATAGTTACACTGTATAAAATTACAAATTTGGATAGAAATTGACATCACATTCTCCAGTATTCAACATTTTGTATATGCATATGTACATAATACACTTATTTATCTATTTTAGTATTGGATTTTGAACTCAGGGCTTTGCACTTGTGCTCTGCCACTTGAGCCATGTCTCTAGCTCTGTATTTTTCCTTTGAGATATTTCTTCTTATTAGTTTCACTTCAGTAAATAGCTCATCTGAGATTTTTCTCAGTTATAAATTGAGCCATAAAGAACAATCCAGGTTTATAGTGGTAAGGAAAAAAGCAAAGTGGAAGCCATCTTTGATTGTAGTTAAATTCTTCTAGTGATTCAATAGATTTTCATATATCTTTAGTTTTAACTGTGTTGTAAGACTTTTCTCTTTTTGTCTTTTTTGACTGTTATAAAAGTTTACTTAATAAAAAGTTATGAAAATGTTAATGATCCAAATTTTACATGATAGTAATAAAGAGGCCATGGACTTCTGTGCTGAAAAGCCATTTTTTATGCTAGTCCCAGGCTTCTAAACATGCTTCTGTTTTCTCTTTCCTTGTATTACCACCATTCCAAAATATTCATAAAGGGATTAAGTTCTTACACAGTATTCCTTGGATGTCTTCCACCTTTTAATTTCTCTCTCTCTCTCTCTCTCTCTCTGTGTAGGTAGTGAATATATATATATATATATATATATATATATATATATATATATATATGTGGTGTGTGTATGTATATATGTATGTGTATATATATATATACACATACATATGTAGTGATATCTATTCCTTAGACTTAAAGCGTCTTTGAAATAGAATTGGTAGCCTCACTCAGACTTTTTACTTTTTCTTTAACCACTTTTTCTTTGACAGTATTGGTGGTAGCAATTTAGGCACTCAGGAGGACCATTCTAGCCGAAAGCCTGCCTATGACCTTTCTTGTGTGGATGTTACCTCTCAGCATTCATCAGGAGCCCAGTCTGCTGCATCATCTCATTCATCTAATTCCAAAGGAAAGAAAGGAAAAAAGGAAAAGATAGACTGTAAGTGGAATCCTGCATGGTGACTTTTTCTCTTACCAGTGGTTTTGTGGTAGTGATAGAAAATTATGATTTAATTCCATATGAAGCTGGAAGAATTTCTTTATGGTAATAAGGAAATCTAACCTGGGTGCAGTGGCTCACAGCTGTAATCCCAGCTACACAGGAGGTGGAGATCAAAAGAACCGTTGTTTGAGGCCAGCCTGAACAAAAGTTAGCATACCCCATATCAACACATAAGCCAGGCATAGTGGTTAATGCCTGTGGTTCCTAGCTACTTGTGAGGGATGGATAGGAGGATCACAGACCAAGGCCAGCCCTGGGCAAAGTTGTGGAACCCTATCCAAAAAAAAAAAAAAAAAACCTAAAACAATAAAAGGGCTGAAAGAGTGGCTCAAACATAGAGAACCTACCTAGCAAGCATGAGTATCTGAGTCCAAACCTCAATACTACCCCCTTCAAAAAAAGAAATTTATTTTTATTTTATATGTCTGTTGTTATTATAATATTTCTTGATATATAACATTATAAACCTTTTAATGCAAAAGATATACATGATTAAAAAATTAAGAACTGCAGGTAAACTCTCATACAAGAAATACAAATCCACCTTGACCCTTCTGTTCAGAAATAACTACAACAACGTATTTGGTGACTCCTTTCCCCATATATACATAAAACTATAGACACCTTTATTTAAAAAACAAATACTAGTATAGTGCTTTGCAACTGATTTTTTAAAAACTTAATCATGGCCTCCTGGTGCTTACCACAGGCTGTGTTCTCACATTGACAGTATAGAAAGAGGAGGCAAAGTGAACCTACCCCATAAACACCTCAACCCAGGCCCTGGGCCTCATCTGTATTGTGAGTGGGGAGACATAGATGGGAAAGAAAAGCAACAACAAAAACTTAATAGTGTATGATATGCATTTCTAAGTGTCATTAAATATCATCCTCAAATTTTCTTATTTATAAAATAGA
Organism: Castor canadensis; assembly: GCF_047511655.1. Taxonomy (NCBI): domain Eukaryota; kingdom Metazoa; phylum Chordata; class Mammalia; order Rodentia; family Castoridae; genus Castor; species Castor canadensis. The sequence continues at coordinate 83,426,738 of NC_133396.1, read as the reverse complement.
GATAGTAATAGATATTTTATATGGTAATTTTGAAGCTGAGATGAAATTATCAGATAATGTGTACATTCCAATAGTTAGCACAGTAGCTGGCCCATTGTCATTCAATAAATATTTGTGAGTGATTGAGATACTTTCAGTGGCCTTATTTACACTCTTTTTTTTTTTTTTTCTCTCCCAACGTTCTCCTTGTCTTTGGTGATTATTCTACTTTTAACTGTAATTTGTTTTGTAGGCCTACAGGTGAGGATGAGATACAGTGATTATTCAAGAGCCTCTTAAGTTCATAGGATTGCCTCAAGCTTGGGAATGATTTTGCTTTCAAAATTTTTTTTTCCTATTTATAAAGATAAATACTGGTTATGGACTTTAAAAAAAGGGGGAGGAGATGGATAAGAATAAATCAGTCAATATAGAAAACTATGATTTGAAAATAAAAAATCCCCTGAAATCCCTCTTTGTAATGTTAACATTTAAATTTTTATTGTGGTAAAATATTATGTACAAAATTTTATCATTTCAACCATGTTCAGATATACAGTGCAGTGACATTCAGTACACATTTACATCATGCACCATTCAGCTCTAGAACTTTTTCATCGTACTATACTGAAACTCTGCATCCATTAAACAGCACCTCTCTACTCCTTCATCCCCCTGCCCTTGGTTACCACTGTCCTGTTTACCACTTCTATGAATTTGAATACTCTGGGTACTTCATATAAGTAGAATTTGTATAAGTAGGAATATTTGTTCTTTTGTATCTGGCTACTTCACTTGGCAAAATAGTTCAGGATTCATTCCTGTTGTATCATATACCAGAATTTCCTTCACATTGCATTTATCCAGCTGCTCAGAAGCATTTGGTGTTACCATATTTTTGTTAAGATGCTGCTGCATCAACATTGGCATATGGGTATCAGTTTGAGTCCCTGCTTTCAGTTCTTTTGTGTATATATTCAGATGACCACCTGCTGGATCAATTAGGAGTTCTATGCTTATTATTTTGAGGAATCACCCCTACTGTTTCCCATAGCAGCTGCACCATTTTACATTCTCATCAGCTATGCATCAGATTCCAGTTTCCACACATCCTTGCACAACACTTTTATTTTCTGCTTTGATAAAGTGGACATCCTAATGGTATCTAATGGTGAAATGTTAATATTTTTAGTAAGGTTTCTTCCAGTTTGTGGGCATGTATAAATTGGAAATTTTACATGCCTGAGATCACATTTTACATGTTATTTTGTTTGTCTGTAGATTATTTTATTTGTCTTTTTCTGTTAGTAAAGTATGGGTAACCATTTTTAAGGACTACCTAGTGTTCTTTTTGTTGTTGAGACACTGGTCTCACATTTAGCCCAGGCTGGCCTGAAATTCAAGATCCTCTTGCCTCAGCCTCCCAAGTGCTGGGATTAAAGATGTACCCTACCGTAACTGATTTAGGACTGCCTAGTTTTCTATTATTTGAATATATTATAGCTTATTTAGCCAGTTCTCCATTGTTGGATATTTAGATTATATTCTTTTTTACTTTTATTTTTATAAATACTGCTACACTGGATAGCCTTAGAAATACATCTTTATGCATTCATCTATTCTAGAAGAATTCCTATAGGGCAGAATTCTAGAAGTGAAATAATGCAGGAAAGAGTTTTATGCCTAAAATTTCATTTTGGGAAATAGCCCTTCAAAAGCCAGTGCCAGTATACTTCCAGGATGAGAATATGAGGAAAAAATATTTCTTAAACATATAGTATAATCTCTTATATATTAGAAGTGTTCTTAAAGTTCAGTCCTTTAGACATCATTTTACCAGCACATCCCAAAACCTTTCTTTTCTAGTGAAGTACAGGTTGTGTGAAATATGCTCTTTCATGGGTAATTTGAGAATAAAAGAGCTTTATGATTCTATAAATGTGGGAAATGCCTTTAGAAGAAAACAGGATTCTTTCCTACAGGACTTACCAATGTCTATAATGTGCTAATATATTATTTACAATATGAAGATGAAGCTGTAGTATAAAGCGTTTTGCAAGTTTTTTTCCCCCAGTACTTGGGATTGAAGCAGAGTCTCTCACATGCTTGGCAAGTCCTCTACCACTGAGCTACCTCTTCCGCTTTTTTTTTATTTCAATTGTGGGGCAGGGTTTTGATAAGTTGCCCAGGCAGGCTTTGAACTTGTGATCCTCCTGTGTCAGCTGCCCCACTCCACCTTCACCCGATGCTGGTATTACAGGTGTGCACTATCACACCCAGCCCAAGTTATTAAAATCAGAGCCTTATCTTCAGTCAGTACTTCATCATATTAAAATTCAGCTGGACATGCTCATGTTGCTCAGTTCTGTAGTTTTGCAATTGTCATGCATTATTAGCTAGAGTCTCACTTAAGGTCACTGAGTTGTCATTGGCAAAGCACAGACTCTTACTTCTGACTCCCCAAACCTAGCCATCTTCTACTACAATATGCTGTGCAACTTTCAAATATCATGATATGTTAAGTTCATAAGTATAAACAATCTGATTCAATGGAGGTTTTAAAAACAATCTAAAACCAATTAGATGAAAATTATATATAATCTAAACGTATGAGATTATAGGTCGTGTTTTGTGACTTTCAGTTTCCCTGATTCCCTCTCACAATGCCAAACAAACTCTATGCATTTCACTTCATTCATTCATTTATTTTGGTGGCACTGGAGTTTGGACTCAGGGCCTCATGCTTGCTAGGCAGGTGCTGTCGCACTTGAGCCCCTCCGCCAGCCTTTTGTTGTAAGTATTTTTTAGGTAGGGTCCTTAGTTGTTTTTCCTGGTCTCAGACTGTGATCCTTCTACCTATGCCTCTTGAGTACCTGAGATTACAGGTCCATCAAACCATGCCCAGTTTATTGATTGAGATGGGTACTAACTTTTTGCCTGGGGTGTCCTTAAACTGCAGTCTTCCCAATCTCCACTTCCCAATTATTTTATTGAAATCTAGTATCAGCTATCTCAGTAACTTGAATTTTGGGAATTGGCCTTATAAGAAATTTACTTTCCAGGGTTGGATTCATTCACTGGAAATGTACAGAATTCACTTATTGATGAGGAAAAAGTACAGTCTGGCTCAGAACATGGTTCCCATCAAGGAAAGAAATCTGGTACTAGTAGCAAACGTTCTGTTAAAGAATATGAACAGATTCTCGACACTGAAAGCACCTTGGAGGAACTTTCTGGGCATTCCATGAGGTAAAGTAATGTATATTTTATACTATATTTGTATATAATTAAAATTACAATTGTTGTCCAAAGAATCCATTTGGTAAATTTCTGTGCATGTCTGAGCTACTGTAAAATTCTGTATTTTCTGAGTAGACTTTGTAATGTTATTAATGGCTGTAAACTTTATGTTGTAGAATATGGTCATCTTTCACTTCAACTATTATAACTTCTTCTTCAGGAATTCCCCTGCCTTAAGCACAAATCCCCTTTTTCTTTAAAAGCCATTGCTGTAGTGTTTTTGCCATTTCTCCAAGCATCTGCCTTTCTTGGGGTGCTTTGAAAGGCCGGTTACCCATACATCAACTCTAGCAATTTAATTCTACTTGGAGTGTTTACACTGGTCTACCACAAGCTATCTTTTTTTTCCCCTCCAATTTTGCTTATCAGTTCTAATTCTCCCACTCTTTTTGTGGGGGGGCAGTACTGGGGTTTGAACTCGGGACCTCACACTTGTTAGGCAGGCACTCTACCACTTGAGCCATACTCCAGCCCTCTCCCACTCTTTATTTTATAGTATCCTTTTGGTCTCACTGTTGAAATTATTTACTTCTTTAAGCTTTTCCCTCCTACTCAGTTTATTAGACCACTCAAGCAGATTTTGAAATCTCATTCTTACACTGATCACAGAACTTGCATACTCTGTATTTTTTCTTTTAAATCTTTAGTATCACATATCACCTACTTAGCCTCTTACTTACAAACAAGCTTATCTCTGCTTCCTGTGCAGTTCCTGCTCCTCTGTCCACATGACTTTAGTCTGTACACAGTTTCTTTCCTTCCGGAAATTGAGGTTCTGAGAAGGTGCAGATTCATCTTTTTAAAGTAACTTTTGTTTTTTCTAACTATGTCATGTATGGATACCCATTTTTAGTGCTTTTGTGTTATGTCATCGATATCATCATTGGCTATATTTAAATTTTAATTTCTTTGTTAGTAATTTTAAGAGTCAGAAAACTTTCTGATGATTTAGTTTGGCAAAATCTACAAAGTTAAACATTTCTAAAATAAATGATCCATATCCAAATAAGTTTGAAAAATGCCTCATCCTGTAGTCTAAATCCCCTTCCCCACCCATAAAGATTCACAGTGGATAAAATAATTTGAGCCTTTGATAAGACAGAATCCAGATTTTAAAAAGAAAAAAGTGTTTCACCTATTTTTTTCTTAATTTAATTAGCTATAGGCACTCTGACCCAAAGTTCCTCCCCCCCTTTTCTTTCTTCCTTCTTTCCTAATTTTTGGAAAACCTCATTATAATCACTTAAAGCATACTTTTTGCTAAGTGAATCTTCTCTGCAAAGTGAATATAAATTCATCCTGTAAAACTATTCAAGGGGCATTAAATATGTACAAAACCATACAGGGAGGGGAGGTACAGAGTACTTACTTTTTTTGTTGTTGTGCTAAAATTTAAAGTAATTTTTTTTAGGTTCTATAAATGAAATTGACAGGCTTGTTAGAAATTCAGTAGTCCTTTTTTATATATGGTTTCAGTGAAGGTTAGTTGTGGTCCAAAAATATTAAATAGAGAATTCCAGAAATAACTGCTTTACTTTTTAAAGTATACACCATCTTTCCCCATTGTGATTCATTCCTTTGTCCAGTGTATCTTGCCTACTTAGTAGCCATCTTGGTAATCAAATTGACTGTCCTTGTTGTGATATCATAGTGTTTGTGTTTAATTAAACTGTATTTTACTTAATAGCCCCAAAGCTAAAGAGTAGTGATGCTGACAATTCCAATATGTTAAAGAATCTATTAAGTGTTTCCTTTAAGTAAAGAGTTGAAAGATCTTGACTTCATAACGAAAAGAAAAAAAATCATATGCCAAGGTTGCTAAGTTTTATCTGTAAAATTGTGAAGAAGGTAAAAGAAATTCATGGTACTTTTGCTGTTGCATCTCAAAGGGCAAAAGTTGCAGGTATAGTATAGTGATAAGTACTTTGTTAAAATGGAAAAGGCATAAACTTGTGTGTACACTTATAGGAAGAAAGATAATATATCAGTTGCTGCTATCCAAAGTTTTAGGCTCCACTGGAGGTCTTGAAACATTCCTCCTATCCCCATCACAACAGGACACTGCTGTAATATTTCTCTAAACTATCAATAGAAAATTAAAGACCTTGGCAAGTGAGTGCCTCTCAGGACTACTTTTATTCAAATATTCATGCTGGGTATGAGAGAAAGTTTACCTTTGAAATCTATCTCATAATTTTTTTCAGAAGCTAAAGCAAAATTACTTTAGTATGATGGAATTATATTGTGTTAAATACTTTATAGACTCTAAATCATTTATTCAATAAATAAAGTTCAGTGCAAGACAGCATGCTTGGAATTAAGAGAAATAATACCTTTAATGAGTTTACATTCTCAAAGAGAGGCTAGACATTTGTCTTGTGTTGAATTAAATGCCTTAAGAATTGTTATAATCCATAGAGAAACAAAAGCAGATACTTTAAAGCAACTGAGGCCACTAGGAGAAGGGGACCAGGAACTAGAGAAAAGGTTAGTTCGAGAAGAATTAACTTAGAAGGTAACACACATGCACAGGAAATCAATGCATGTCAACTCCCTGTATAGCTATCCTTATCTCAACTAGCAAAAACCCTTGGTCCTTCCTATTATTACTTATACTCTCTCTTCAACAAAATTAGAGGTAAGGGCAAAATAGTTTCTGTCGAGTAGCGAAGGGGTAGGGAGGCTAAGGGGGAGGTGGGGGGGGTAAGGGGAGGGGTAGGGGCGGGGGTGGGGGGAAGAGGGGAGAAATGACCCAAACATTGTATGCACATATGAATAAAATAAAAATTAAAAAAAAGGAATCGTTATAATCAAACTATTATGAGAGGTTACTTAATAAAAAGCTTAGTGAAAATATGTGGTCTTCAAAAATCGTATGTTCTCCCTCATATGTGGACATTAGATCAAGGGCAAACACAACAAGGGGATTGGACTTTGAGCACATGATAAAAACGGGAGCACACAAGGGAGGGGTGAGGATAGGTAAGACAACTAAAAAATTAGCTAACATTTGTTGCCCTTAACGCAGAGAAACTAAAGCAGATACCTTAAAAGCAATTGAGGCCAATAGGAAAAGGGGACCAGGAACTAGAGAAAAGGTTAGATCAAAAAGAATTAACCTAGAAGGTAACACACATGCACAGGAAATTAATGTGAGCCAACTTCCTGTATAGCTATCCTTATCTCAACTAGCAAAAACCCTTGTTCCTTCCTATTATTGCTTATACTCTCTCTTCAACAAAATTAGAGATAAGGGCAAAATAGTTTCTGCCGGGTATCGAGGGGGTGGGGGGGAGAGGGAGGGGGCGGAGTGGGTGGTAAGGGAGGGGGCGGAGTGGGTGGTAAGGGAGGGGGTGGGGGCAGGGGGGAGAAATGACCCAAGCCTTGTATGCACATATGAATAATAAAACAATAAAAAAAAAAGAAAAGATGTGATCTTAAAAGCTAGGTATAAACAAATGGACATACATTAAATATTAAAAATAAGTATGAAAATATTTTTTCTGCAACTTTTAACAAAGGAGGGAATGACTAAAGAGTAATGCGTATCATTTCTTATATTTAAATGCAAAATGATATTTATTCTTTTCCAGAGACATATTTTAAGACACTTTTATAAGATACAGTCTTTTACATATGATTGTATTTTTATTGGTATATAATGGTTATTTTAGAAGACTTTTTATAATGCAGTGAGTGAATCATGATATGGGTATATTCCAGAAGGAAATAATTGTCAATTTACTCGAGTCCACTTATTTTAGTTAGAGTAGGGTTTATGCTTAGCTTGTTCACTACTGTAAATGTAGCAATTAAAGGAGTATTGAAAATCATTCATTCAGCCTAATGACTAAGTTGAATGAATAAATGCCTAAACCATAGCTTTTTTTTAAAGCTAATGTTGATAAAGAAATGTACGTTATTCTTACGCTTTTTTAGCTGGTTCTGAAAGTAGTTTCCTTTCTCTCATGTCTTTATGAAACAAAACTTTTAGTGGCTCATCAGACAAGGGAAGATCTCAGAAAACTCCAACTTCTCCCCTTTCTCCAAGTTCCCAGAAGTTATTACAGTTTGACCTTCCAGGAACTTCATTAGAAAGATCTAAATCCTCAACTATAATACCTCCAACTACAACAGGATTTAAGCCCACTACATCTTTCACTGATGTGAACAAAACAGAGATGGCTTCAATACCAGGCAAGTAGATTTATGCAGTTAGAATTTAAAATTTTTTTTTTCCTGAAAATTCCTCATCTTTAAATTGAGCCATAGGGAAATGTTATTTCAAGCCAATGTGATTACTCTTTGAAGTATTAAAAACAGTGCAGGAAATTAAATATTGAAAAGCTTGAGAGTGAATAGTGGTGATTTTTTTCCATATTGCCAGCATTATCAAAATTCACCTAAAATGTCTGAGTGTTTATATGTATATGTTTGTCTGTGTCCAAGTATGTATGTATGTATATACATGCATGTGTATCCACATGTATAAAACATGAAAGAAGTAACTATTAAAATAAATACGTTATATTAGTAAGTCACTGTCTTTGCTACAAAGGACAGCATACAGTTTTGGCTCTTAAAATGAGAAATAAATTTCAGAAATCTGAGATGTAAATTGATGTGAACTTTTCCATTTGACAACTGTTATGCCCTCCTCCAGGTTCTAGGCGTTTTTCTCCTGCTGGCCTCCAACATCGTATGGCAGCAGAACTCAGTTATCTGAATGCCATTGAGGAGTCTGTGCGCCAGCTGTCAGATGTGGAAAGAGTTAGAGGTATTTCACTTGCTCAGCAGGAGAGTGTGTCTTTGGCTCAGATCATAAAGGTATTGGAATTTTCTTCTGTATCTTTCTGTGGGTTTTCCTCTTTTCTCTGTTATTTAAACTATTCTTCGTGATGAGTTTTAAAACTTTTAAACTGCTAAGAAGGAAAAAAAAAATCTGTTATATGGTACCTATAAATAACCCTGGGAAAAACTTACCACATAGGGTACTAAAAAGAAAACTGAAGATACAGTGTTTGGCAGCAGAACAATAACATAATTCTTCTTTCTCAAATATTTTGATTTCCATTTTTTATGCTTTGTTTTATGTTTTATTTTTTGGCAGGACTGGGGTTTGAACCTGGCCCTCATGCTTGGTAGGCTGGACTCTACCAGTTGAGCCACTCCACCATCCCTTTTTGTGTGTGTGTTTGTTTGTTGAATATTTTTGATATAGGGTCTCACTGTCTGCCAGGTTGTCCTTGAACCACAATCCTCCTGATCTCTGCCTTCTGAGTAGGTAGGATTGTAGGTACGAACCACGATTGCCCAGCCTTATGCTTTGTTTTAGTGACATATGAAAGTTAGGTAGTCATTTGTAGTGTTTTCTCTTTCCATTGTGGTTGGAATTTGTATTTCCCTAATGACTGAGGAGGCTGGTCATCTCCTTGTTTTTTTATTTTACTATTTTTATATCTTCTTTTCTGAATGTATTTAATCTTTTGGATTGTCTTTTTAATCACAGAGTCATAGGAATTTTTTATGTTTTCTAGAAACATGTCCTTTTGATGTGTTTCAAATATTGTATCCCATTTCTTGACTTTTTCATTTTTTTAATTATATCTTCTGAAGAGCAGAAGTATTTAATTTTGAGGCAGTCTTATTTGTATTTCTGAGACAGAAAACTCTGGTCTGGAGCTCCCTGTGTAGCCTAGGCTAGCCTCAAACTTGCCATTTCTGTGCCTTAGCCTCCCAAGTGCTGGGATCACAGGTATGCACCACCATGTCTGGCTGTGCCTTTGTTTTTAAGAGACCTTTGCCTACCCTAAGCTGTTAAGATACTCTTAACAGAGATATTCTTTTGTTTTTCCCAAAAAGTTTTTTAGTTTTAGCCTTTATTTTTAATTGTGTGACTGTATCAAGTTAATTTGGGGTTGATATGCACAAGGGGAGTTAAAACTATTTTTCTTTCATATGTATAATCAATTGTTTCAGCACCATTTCCTTTAAAAGACTTGAATTACATTAGTACATTTATCCATAGTTAAATAACTGCTGTGTGTAGGTCTCCTCTGTATTTTGTTCTTTTCTGTTGATCTGTTTGTCTATACTTAATGCCAGTATTACAGTGTCATTTTTCAGTATGGCTTTATGGTGAGTGTTGAAATCAGGATGAAAATCTACAATTTTGTTCCTCTTTTTTCAGGATGGTTTTAGCTATTCTATCTTTTTTACATTTCACATAACTTTTAGAAGTAGTTTGTTTCTACTGAAAAAAAAAAAACAAATACAAAAACAAACAAAAAATAAGCCTGATGGGATTTTGATTAGAATGGCAGTAAATGTATCAGTTAGCCTGGGGGAGAATTCACATCTTAACCATATTACATCTTTTAATTTATGAGCATAATGCAATTTTTCTATTTTAATATTTTTCTCAGCCTTATAGTTTTTCATTAGAGGTCTGACTTTGAATTTCTTTTTTTTTTTTAATTATTGTACTTGGGGGCACATTGTGACATTTATAAAAGTTCTTACAATTTTAAATTTCATTCCTAAATATTTTATAGTTTTTTGTTTTTACTATTGTAGATGATTTTTTTCAGTTTTATTTTCCGTCTATTCCCAAAATGCCCAAAGAAATTTTTTTGTATGGGGCTTTGCCAAACTTTTCAGGGAGTTCAACATTCCTGTACCCCTTCACTAATAACAATAGTCCAATCCAATCCAATCCAATCCAATCTACAGTTACAGTAGACACTTCCTGGACATTTCCAAATACTCCCTGGTGAAGGGTGGGGAGGAATTGATGTCAACTTTGTTGAGAATCACCAGATTGAAGAACTCCAAAGAACTCTTTGGAGTGAAGGGCCATGTGGACCTTGAAATCTGAGTGAACACTGAGATTTTCTACCATTTCAGGGTACATTATGATTCTGAATGTCCACATTTGTTCAGGACACTAATGCAGCTTTATATATAAACTAACCCCTTTTAGAGAACTTCTCTCTGCTATTTAGTGCTATTCCAGAAGAAGTAAAAATACATAAATTTATTGCTAGCATTGTAGGGAATAATGGCAAGAAAATGTCCTAGTGAAAAGGACATCTTTTGGGAGGCAGGTTTTTTTTTTAAATAATTTTATTAGCATATAATAGTTGTACAGGGGCATACATTGTGATATTTACATATGTGTCTACAATATATCTTAGTTGGATTTATCCCCTCCTTCGTTCTTCATCTTCCCCCTTCTTAGAACAATTTCAGTAGGTTTCATTTTTCTATTTTCATATATGGATACAAAATACATCCACTGTATAAACCCTCATTCACCCTTTGCTTGTGCCCACCCCCATGCCACTGGTACCCACCCACAAAAAAAGACTAATTTTTCTGGAGGTAACATTTTTAATGAAAATAAACAAACCAAAATTCTGAGATATGAAGCATTATCTTTATTTTTACACATAGGACATATTTTTTCTATCTTCTGATGAGTTGGATGTCGTAGTTTTCAGTTTCTAAATTGGCTTTCTGGGACTCTATTTTTTGTTTTGGATGCCTTGGAAATTTTTTGTATTTCTATATTCATATGTGGTAGGTGGTTACTAAATATTTTCAGTAAGTGATAAATAATTGATGACTGTTCCTTTAGGCTGTAATTGGTTGCTCTAAATAATTTGTATTAGAAAGATAGCATTATGAGTCAGGCTGAATGGTTCTCACCTGCAACCCCAGCTATTCAGGAGGCTGAGATAGACTGCCAGTTAGTTCCAGACCCTGCTGGGTATCATAACCAGATCCTGTCTCAAAAAAGGAAAAGAGTTAAAGGTAGCATTATATTTATAGTCACTGTGTTAAAATGGTTTGGTGTCTTAGAGTAAATATTTTGTCCACTTCTTTATTTTGAAGGCCCAGCAGCAACGTCATGAAAGAGATTTGGCCCTATTGAAACTGAAGGCTGAACAAGAAGCTCTGGAGTGTCAGAGACAATTAGAAGAAACCCGAAACAAAGCAGCTCAGGTAATGTAATTTGCAGTAGATACTGGTTCTTTAAACCTAAATTTTTATGTTAGAAATTTTACTGTAGCATTCTTTAATTATATAAGAGTAAAAAGAAAGGATGGAAATAATATTTTAGTACTTTATATGGGACAGTTTCATGACATTTAATTCTCGTAACACTTAGAAGTAAGTAGTCAAGACTTATTCCCAATTTGAAGAAGTGGCAGCTGAGGTACATAGTAGTTAGTCATCCACAAGCACATCAACTCTGAATGATGGAGCTAAGACTTTAACTTTGAAATTCCGGTTGAAGTCAAGTGTATTTTTCGCAAGGCATTTGATCCATGAAACAAATTTTAAATCAAAACTAATTTAGGTGGAGGGGAGACTGAACCTAAACTTTTCTTTTTAAATCCTCTTTACTCATAGGTCCATGCAGAATCATTACAGCAGGTGGTTAAATCACAAAGGGAAGTAACTGAAGTCCTCCAAGACGCGACTTGTAAAATAGCAGCGCAGCAAACAGAGACTGCTCGCCTTACCACAGATGCAGCTCGCCAGATCTGTGAGGTAAGAATCACTGAGAGTCTTTTTCTTTTTAGTCAGTCTAAGTAATCTTAGCAGTAATGGGGTTCTCACATGTAACAAATACATATGTTGACTTAGTGACTTTTAGCAGGGGCCCTGTTGAAATAAGAGACATCACTGATTAGACTATATATGTATGGTAGAGGTGGAGAAGAACTCTAAATTTCTGCCTTCTGGTAAGCTTTTTAGAAAAACTTTAACTTTATTGATAATGTAATCTACAAACAATATAATGCATATGTTTTAAACACATAATGTGTATCTCCCTAGAAATACCATCATAATCAGAATAAACACTGGGATTTTGAGGTGGTGAGGGTCCTTTATTCTGCACATAGATAGATGCCAAAGGCAGAAACTTGAGCAGCAAAAATCAGAGAAGTTTTATTTGTAAAGAAGAGAAAGAAAATGCCACATGGGGGGACATGCAGCAGGACCCGGAAACCAGTAGTCCCCCAATGTGGGTTGGACAGCAGGTTTTATAGTTTTTTTTGTTGCCGGTGGGAGGAATATGTTTTGGCATGAAGATTTTGGCGGAACAGGTGTTTCTTGGGAAGGAGAGGGGGCATTTCTCCCTGGCTTATAGCCATCTTTGGGGAACATGTGGACCTCCAGTAGTCTGTCCTTTAAGTATATTTCTATCACTCCAGAAAGTTGCTTCATGTCTTTTTGCAATCAGTCCCCAGTTTGCATTCAGGGAGCCGTTATCTGCTTTGTATGACAATGTTTTGTCTTTTCTTTTACTGTACCAAGGATAAAGCCAGAAATAGTTTCATTTCCTTCTCCATAAAAGATATAATTTACAGGTATAGTTACATTTTATTTCAGCAAGTACAATTTTTTAAAGCAAAAGTTAGGACTATTTGTGAAATGCCTCATTATTAAAAATCCAAAAATCTATTGTATGTTGGGTACTATGGGATTATGTAAATAAAATTGAATTTCTCAAAATTTTAATGTAGAGATTTAATGTAGAAAACATTAACAAAAGATTTCAAAAGCACTTTTAAGTCATCAGTAGAAAGAATAACTGACCAAGTTATTGAGTAAATGACCAAGTGAGTAATACACATCATAGTAGCAAAAGTGGTTAAGAGTAGGACAAATGTAGGAATAATTGAATTAATTCTTAAGGAAGACTTAATTTTTTGGTTTACTCTTATTGTATGACTTGAAGGTTTTCTGTCTGATTTGTAGATTGTTATAGCGGGCTACAAAATTAGAAGTTATTATGTTCTGACTGGGCACCATGGCTCACATTTGCAATCTCGGCTACACAGGAGGCCATAGGTAGGAGGACTGCATCTGAGACTGGCAGGGTTGAGGGAGGCTATGACACCAGACCCTACCTGAAAAAGTACTAAAGCACAAAAGGGCTGGGGGCGTGACTCCAGTGGTAAAGTGCCTGCCTAGCAAGCATAGAGCCCTGAGTTCAAATCCCTATATGGCCAAAAAAATGTATTCTAACCCTTTGTTTTTATAAGATGAATCTGTTGCCCATAATATTTTATCTAATAGTGGCAGAATTTGCTTGCTTTCAATCCAATGATCTTTCCAAGATAATTTGTTCTTCTCTGACTTTATCTTTATCCATCTACTTTTACTTTTATGTGTGTTTGTGTTTAGATGGCAGAATTAACACGAACTCATATCTCAGATGCCATCACTTCTGGAGCTCCCCTAGCAACACTGTATGACCCCCAGCGGCAGCACTTTCCAAACTTCATGAAACAATTTAGGACCAGAGCTGAAACAGACAGGTTAGTATTCATTCATTCAGCAAATATGTAATGAAGTATCTCTTATGTCTTGGGCACTATTCTGGGTACTGGGAAGACAATTATGGGCATATAGTCCAGCAGAAAAGAGAAACATTAGGCAAATATTCAGTTAAGTGAATGAACACTTCCAAACTGAGAGAAGCGTTTTGAAAGAAAGGCACACATGCCTTAGAGATATATAACACTGGAATTTGAATAGCCTGTGGCTCAAAGTTAGAGAGGGTTACAAGGAGGTAAAGCTTATTGTAAGATCTGATGGATGAGCAATCAGTAATATAAAGGAGGTAAGAACAGGCAGGTCAAAAGCCCTGAAGGAAGACAAACATGACATATTTTAGTAAAAAAAGACCAATGTGACTGGAAGGAGAGAGCAAAGAGGAAAATGGTATGAGGTGATGCATTATAGTAGAACCTTACAGACTTCAGGATTTTAGAGTTTATTCTAAGAGCAATGAAAATTCATTAGAGTTTTTTAAGGCAGAGCTGGGTGACATTGTGTGTGTGTGTGCATGGTTTTAAATCATATCTTGACTGTTTAATTCATAGATTTTAAGTCTGTTTACATTCATTGATCGTAGGAGTGATCATGTGTTTACTTACCTTAATAAAGTACAAGATAGTTTATATATTTCCTTTTTTATTATTGAGTGCCTTTTATTCTCAAATACTTTCTAGCAGTTTTTTCATTATTTCTATGCATTCAAGTTTTTTTTCATATTACTGTTAAACATTCTTTAAAATATTTTTCTTATTGAAAACTGAGTGTTTAATCAATTATTTTCTTTGTAGGATAAGTCAGTCTGTTTCACTCTCTCAGAGTAAAGAAGAAACCCTCGACTCAAAGCATCAGAAGTTTTCTCCTTCATATGATAGCTATTCTGAGTCTTCAAGATACAAGAATCATGATCGAAGGTGATGAACATTTTTCTTTAACACATTTTAGTTTATGACAGTTTGGTATATTCTGACAAATAGTTTAAACATTGCTTTTCCGTGACTTCTTAATTTTATTTCTGCAAATGAACAATGTCTACCCTGCAAAGTGCTGGCTTTTCCTATTGGCTGATTTACAAAATAGTTTATTCATGTAATAACAGTTATTATTTCTTGAGAACCTAGTTATGTAAGTATTGTATAAGTTGTTTTTCCTACACTTAGTATTCATAGCGGTCTTCTAAGGAAGATACTGTTATCTCCACAGATTGGGGAACTAAGACCCCTGGAGATGTTAAGAAATTTACTTAAGGTCACAGTGATAGATCACAGAATTAAACTTTATTTTGGCTCCAAAGCCTGTGTTTATTGCACATTTCCTCGCTGACATTTACATTTCCTTTTCTTTGATTTTTCAAGATGGGGGTCTTACTGTGATGGCAAGGCTGTCTTTGAACTTACTATATTCCTGCTTCACCTTTCCAAGTAGCTGGAATTACAGGCACATGGCTTCATTTCTGTTTCTTGACATTACCATATGTACTAATCATGAATAACATTGAATAGTTCATCATTGGTAATTGGCACCGTATTAATGTAGTTCTTAGTTATGATCTTTCCTCAGATTAGGCTTTAGAGGCTCCTTATCAACATTTTTACAGGTAGGAGAGTCACTTTATCAAGTGTAATAAAATCTCAATTAAAAAAAATCATGAAACTAAAAAACATAGCAATTAATATCTGGTAAGTACCAACAGGTATTGAGTGACTATTATGTGTCTGAAACTATGTGACTTTTGATACTTCATTTAAGCCACCAGATTACTGTATTGAACTACCAAATAGGACTCCTCATCCTCTGATGTTTCCCCACTCTATTCATTAACTATGTGGTAAGCGAGTGATTTTTTTCTAAACGTTGAAGCTAATTTAGTTATTCATGTGTTTGAAATCTTCGGTATCCTCTCAGACCAGTCAATGTGTAGTCCAAATCACTTAGCGTAGTATCAAAGTCCCTTTACGATCCTTAGTCCATCTCCAACCCTTACTCTTAGCATTTATCCTCTTTTTTATTTTTTTGCAGCACTGGGAATGAACTCAGGGCTTCATGCAAGCTAGCCAAGTGCTCTACCACTGAGTTACATCCCCAGCCCAGCATTTTTCTTACCACAATCCACTAATTCTTCCGATTCTCTAAAAGGACTGTCTTCTTTTGATTCCATACACGTTATTTAGGGACCCTCCCTGCCCCATTTCATTTAATTTACTTTTACTTGCCCTCAACAATGAGTGCTTACCTAGTCTGCTTTAGCACTCTGTGTATATAGCACTCTTTCTACAACCACATGCACCCTTGTTCCTTTACTTGTCACGTATACCCTAGACTTGAACTTCTTTGAGGACTTCATTTTCATCACCCCCCACCCCCGCACTGGGGATTGAACCTAGGGCCCAGTGCATGCAGGCAAGTCTGCTACTTGAGCCATATACCTTTTGTTTATATTTTGCTTCTGAGATAGAATCTTGCTGACTTTGCTCAGGCTTGGCCTGAAACTTGTAATCCTGTTTCACCTCCCCAGATGCTGGGATGACAAGCAAGTGCCATGACATCAGCAAGGGCTTCATTTTCATCACCCTGAAAAGAGACCCACTACCCATTACTAGCGACTCCCCTCCCCTGCACAATCACTGATCTTAATTTCTGTGTCCATTCTCAGTGGACATGCCTGTTTTGAATTTTTTTATATAAATAGCATATTTATATGTGATTCTTTGTCACTGATTTCTTTCACTAAACAACGTTTGTAGGGCTCATCTGTGTTGTAGCATATATCATTTCTTCATTAATATGGCCAAATAATACAGTATTGCACAGTAATACCACATTTTATTTATCTATTCATCAGTTTATGGACATTTGGGTTGTTTCCCCTTTTTGGCTGCTATGAATAATGTTTCTGTGAACATTCACATACTAATTTTTGTATGAATATCTGTTTCTGTGTCTCTTGAGTATAAACTTAGGAGTGGAATTACTGGGCCATTTGATAACTATGTTTAACTTTTGACTAAAGGAGGGTTTCTTTTTTTTTTTTATGGTATTGGAGTTTGAGCTCAGGGCATCACACTTGCTAGGCAAGTGCTCTACTGCTTGAGCCACTCCACCAGCCCATATGTTTAACTTTTTTTTTTTCTTTTTTTTTAATTTTTATTAAAATTAATAAAATTAATTAATTTTTAAATTTTATTATTCATATGTACATACAATGTTTGGGTCATTTCTCCACCCTCCCCCAACCCCTCCCTTACCCCCCACCCCCTCCTTCTCCCCTCCACCCCCTCCTTCTCCCCCTGACCCCCTCGATACCTGGCAGAAACCTATCTCTAATTTTGTTGTAGAGAGTATAAGCAATGATAGGAACAACCAAGGATTTTTGCTAGTTGAGATAAGGATAGCTATACAGGGAGTTGACTCACATTGATTTCCTGTGCATGTGTGTTACCTTCTAGGTTAATTCTTCTTCTTTTTTTTTAATTGTTTTATTATTCATATGTGCATACAAGGCTTGGGTCATTTCTCCCCCCTGCCCCCACCCCCTCCCTTACCACCCACTCCGCCCCTTTCCTTTCCCCACCACCCCCTCGATACCTGGCAGAAACTATTTTGCCCTTATCTCTAATTTTGTTGAACAGAGAGTATAAGCAATAATAGTAAGAAACAAGTGTTTTTGCTGGTTGAGATAAGGATAGCTATACAGGGAGTTGACTCACATTAATTTCCTGTGCATGTGTGTTACTTCTAGGTTAATTCTTTTTGATCTAACCTTTTCTCTAGTTCCTGGTCCCCTTCTCCTATTGGCCTCAGTTGCTTTAAAGTATCTGCTTTAGTTTCTCTGCGTTGAGGGCAACAAATGCTAGCTAATTTTTTAGATGTCATACCTATCCTCATACCTCCCTTGTGGGCTCTTGCTTTTACCATGTGCTCAAAGTCCAATCCCCTTATTGTGTTTACCTTTGATCTAATGTCCACATGTGAGGGAGAACATACGATTTTTGGTCTTTTGGGCCAGGCTAACCTCACTCAGAATGATGTTCTCCAATTCCATCCATTTACCAGTGAATGGTAACATTTTGTTCTTCTTCATGGCTGCATAAAATTCCATTGTGTATAGATACTACATTTTCTTGATCCATTCATCAGTAGTGGGGCATCTTGGCTGTTTCCATAACTTGGCTATTGTGAATAGTGCCCCAATAAACATGGGTGTGCAGGTGCCTCTGGAGTAACCTGTGTCACATTCTTTTGGGTATATCCACAAGAGTGGTATTACTGGATCATATGGTAGATCAATGTTTAGCTTTTTAAGTAGCCTCCAAATTTTGTTCCAGAGTAGTTGTACTAGTTTACATTCCCACCAGCAGTGTAAGAGGGTTCCTTTTTCCCCGCATCCTCACTAACACCTGTTGTTAGTGGTGTTGCTAATGATGGCCATTCTAACAAGGGTGAGGTGAAATCTTTGTGTGGTTTTAATTTGCATTTCCTTTATTGCTAGAGATGGTGAGCATTTTTTCATGTGTTTTTTGGCCATTTGAATTTCTTCTTTTGAGAAAGTTCTGTTTAGTTCACTTGCCCGTTTCTTTATTGGTTCATTAATTTTGGGAGAATTTAGTTTTTTAAGTTCCCTATATATTCTGGTTATCAGTCTTTTGTCTGATGTATAGCTGGCAAATATTTTCTTCCACTCTGTGGGTGTTCTCTTCAGTTTAGAGACCATTTCTTTTGTTGAGCAGAAGCTTTTTAGTTTTATGAAGTCTCATTTATCTATGCTATCTCTTAGTTGCTGTGCTGCTGGGGTTCCATTGAGAAAGTTCTTACCTATACCTACTAATTCCAGAGTATTTCCTACTCTTTCCTGTACCAATGTTAGAATTTGGGGTCTGATACTAAGATCTTTGATCCATTTTGAGTTAATGTTGGTATAGGGTGATATACATGGATCTAGTTTCGGTTTTTTGCAGACTGCTGACCAGATTTCCCAGCAGTTTTTGTTAAAGAGGCTGTCTTTTCTCCATTGTATATTTTTAGCTCCTTTGTCAGAGACAAGTTGGTTATAGTTGTGTGACTTCATATCTGAGTCTTCTATTCTGCTCCACTGGTCTTCATGTCTGTTTTTGTGACACTACCATGCTGTTTTTATTGTTATTGCTTTGTAATATAATTTGAAGTCGGGTATCGTGATACCTCCAGCATTGTTCTTTTGACTGAGTATTGCCTTGGCTATTCGTGGCCTCTTGTGTTTCCATATAAATTTAATGGTAGATTTTTCAATCTCTTTAATGAATGTCATTGGGATTTTGATGGGAATTGCGTTAAACATGTAGATAACTTTTGGGAGTATAGCCATTTTTACTATGTTGATTCTACCAATCCATGAGCATGGAAGATCTCTCCACTTTCTATAGTCTTCCTCAATCTCTTTCTTCAGAAGTTTGTAGTTTTCCTTGTAGAAGTCATTCACATCCTTTGTTAGTTTACACCTAGGTATTTGATTTTTTTTGAGGCTATTGTAAATGGAATTGTTTTCATACATTCTTTTTCAGTTTGCTCATTATTAGTGTATAGAAATGCTAATGATTTTTCTATGTTCATTTTATATCCTGCTACCTTGCTATAGCTATTGATAATGTCTAGGATCTTCTGAGTAGAGTTTTTTGGGTCTTTAAGGTATAGGATCATGTCTTCTGCAAATAGGGATATTTTGACAGTTTCTTTACCTATTTGTATTCCTTTTATTCCTTCTTCTTGCCTAATTGCTCTGTCTAGGAATTCCAGTACTATGTTGAATAGGAGTGGAGATAGTGGGCATCCTTGTCTAGTTCCTGAATTTAGAGGGAATGGTTTCAGTTTTTCTCCATTAAGTATAATGCTGGCTATATAAAGTATATAGCTTTTATAATGATGAGGAACTTTCCTTCTATTCCTAGTTTTCTTAGAGCTTTTATCATGAAATGGTGTTGGATCTTATCAAAGGCTTTTTCTGCATCTATTGAGATGATCAAGTGGTTTTTGTCTTTGCTTCTGTTAATGTGGTTTATTACCTTTATTGATTTTCATATGTTGAACCACCCCTGCATCCCTGGGATGAAGCCTACTTGGTCGTGGTGAATGATCTTTTTGATGTGTTGTTGAATTCGGTTTGCCATTATTTTGTTGAGGATTTTTGCATCCATGTTCATTAAGGAGATTGGCCTATAGTTCTCCTTTTTGGAGGTGTCTTTGCCTGGTTTTGGGATAAGTGTAATACTGGCTTCATAAAATGTGTTTGGCAGTTTTCCTTCCCTTTCCACTTCGTGGAACAGTTTAAGGAAGGTTGGTATCAGTTCTTCTTTAAAGGTCTGATAGAATTCAGCAGAGAATCCATCAGGTCCTGGACTTTTCTTTTTTGGGGAGACTCTTGATTGCTGCTTCAATTTCATTTTGTATTATAGATCTATTCAGGTGATTAATATCCTCTTGGTTCATTTTTTGGATGATCATATGTATCTAGAAATCTGTCCATTTCTTTTAGATTTTCAAATTTATTTGAATATAGGTTCTCGATGTAGTATCTCATGATTTCTTGGACTTCTATGGTGTTTGTTGTTATCTCCCCTTTTACATTCCTGATTCTACTAATTTGGGTTTTTTCTCTCCTCATTTTAGTCAGGTTTGTCAGGGGTCTGTCAATCTTGTTTACTTTTTCAAAGAACCAACTTTTTGTTGCATTAATTCTTTGTATGGTTTTTTTGGTTTCTATTTCATTGATTTCAGCTCTTATTTTTATTATTTCTCTCCCTATTTGTTTTGGGATTTGCTTGTTCTTGTTTTTCTAGGAGTTGGCGATGTATCATTAGGTCACTGATTTGGGATCTTTCAGTCTTTTTAATATATGCATTCATGGCTATCAACTTTCCTCTCAGGACTGCCTTTGCTATGTCCCATAGGTTCCGGTAGGTTGTGTTTTCATTTTCATTGACTTCCAGGAACTTTTTAATTTCCTCTTTTATTTCATCAATGACCCATTGTTCATTAAGTAATGAGTTATTCAGTTTCCAGCTGTTTGCATGTTTTTTGTCTTTACTTTTGTTGTTGAGTTCTAGTTTTATTGCATTGTGATCAGATAGTATGCACGGCTTATTTCTGTCATTGAGATGGGTCTCTTGTAAGCAATGAATTGTTGGATCTTCCTTTTTAATCCAGTTCATCAAACGGTGCCTTTTGATGGAGGAATTAAGTCCATTAACGTTGTGTTAGTACTGATAGGTATGTGGTGATTCCTGTTATTTAGTTGTCTTAGTTGTTTGAAGGTTTGATTGTGTGTACCTAAGTTGAGGTTACTCTCTACTTTCTTGCTTTTTCTTTTCCTGTAGTTTGGTGCTACCTGTCCTTTCATGGCCATGTTGGGTTTCACTTTCTGTGTGCAGAATCCCTTGAAGGATCTTTTGTAGTGGTGGCTTTGTGGTCACATATTGTTTTAGTTTCTGCTTATCATGAAGACTTTTATTGCTCCATCTATTTTGAATGATAGTTTTGCTGGGTAGAGTATCCTGGGGTTGTAGTTATTTTTATTCAGTGCCTGGAAGATCTCACCCCAAGCTCTTCTTGCTTTTAATGTTTCTGTTGAAAAGTCTGCTGTGATTTTGATGGGTTTACCTTTGTATGTTATTTGTTTTTTCTCTCTTACAGACTTCAATATTCTTTCCCTAGTTTCTGTACTTGTTGTTTTAATGATGCTATGCTGTGGGGTAGTTCTATTTTGATCTGGTCTGTTTGGAGTTCTGGAGGCCTCTTGCATCTGTACGGGAATAGATTTCTCTAGTTTTGGGAAATTTTCTGTTATTATATTGTTGAATATATTACGCATTCCCTTTGCTTGCACCTCTTCTCCTTCTTCGATGCCCATGATTCTCAAGTTTGGTCTTTTGATGGAGTCGGTGAGTTCTTGCATTTTCTTTTCACAGGTCTTGAGTTGTTTAATTAATAGTTCTTCGGTTTTTCCTTTAATTACCATTTCATCTTCGAGTTCTGAGATTCTGTCTTCTGTTTGTTTTATTCTACTGGATTGGGCCTTACATTTTGTTTTGCAATTCTGTTTTGTTCTTCTTTCTGAGGTTTTCCATATCCTGAGTCTCTTCCCCTTTAATGTTGTCTATTTTTGTCCTGAGTTCATTTATCTCTTTGTTAATCGTGTTCTTTATTTCACTTTTGTGTTTATACAGTGCTTTTGTGGTTCCCTTTATTTCTTCTTGTGCTTTTTCAAATTCTCTATTTTTGTTGTCTTGGAATTTCTTGAGTGTCTCCTGTACATTTTGGTTGACCATATCCAGTATCATCTCTATAACATTCTCATTGATTACCTGTAGTATTTCTCCTTGTAGATTGTTCTCGTGGACTTCATTGTGTTCTTTGGCATAGTTTATCTTCATTTTGTTTATGTTCATTTTGTTGGAGACTGGATCTGAGTATTTGTTTTCTTCATTTCCCTCTGGTTCCTGTACTAATTTTTTGCCATGGGGAAACTTGTTTCCCTGTTTTTTCTGTCTTCCCGTTATTGCCCTTGGTGGTGTTATTGTCCCTGTACTGTGTGCAATTAAGTATTTTCTAGCTTGTAATAATAACAATGGTGTAATTTAGAATGGAAGGGTGAGAGGAGATGGAAAACAAAGAAGTTAAAGAAAAAGGGAAAAACAAATAAGTAGAAAAAAACAAAGAAAAAGTTTCAAAGATATAAGCAGGGAGAGATAGTGTACTAATCAACAGTAAGCTGAACAGGCATTAGAGAGAAAAGAGGATTGAAAATAAAAAATAAAAATAAAAAATGAATAAATGAAAATATATGTATATAAAAAAATTTCCAAGTTCAAATGCAGTAAAGTTTCAGTCTTAATAATTTTGGTGTTCGTCCCTCAGCCTCCAATCCTGGAGATCTCAAAAGTAGTTTTATTGTTGTCTCATCAAAGGGGGAAAAAACTAAAATAAAACAAAATGGCACAAAACAAAGAAAACCCACCAAGTTTCCCAAGTTCAAATGCAATACAGTTTCAGTAAGTTTTCAGCATGCAGGTGTAGTTTGGTTATTGTCTCATCAAAGGAAGAGAGAAAAAAAAGTCTGGAGACAGTTCTGTGAATGGCTATCTGTGGCTGTTGCTCACCTGCCCACTGATGTCAGCTTGCTGTTGCTGGAGGCTGTATTTATGCAGATCTCAGGAGTGAGCTTAACACTCACCTGGCCCCGCAGGCTTTGTTTACTCAGAGTTCTGCTGTGTGCGAGCCACTGCTACAAGCTTTCCCCTTTCCAAGCACAGTGGGGGAGGTGACACTGCACCAGCTTTCTCAGGTCTGTGTGTTTATTTACAGTTCACGTGGGAAGTGGGTCTTTCCCCCTCTCCTGTGGAGTTTTCCTACCACCGCCACTTTTACAAGCTTTTCCCCTAGTGGTTGCTGGATGTGTGCCGCCCCTCCTACCTTCTCCATCCAGCTTGTGAGGGATTTCCCCTCCCCCCTTCTTCAGCTCTCAGGGCGCCCCGCCCGCTTTGCTACATGTCTTTTTTGTTGTTATTGCTTATTATTCAGTTTCTCTTTTCTCCCTGGGTGGGGGTCGGTCTGTCCAGGGGGCTATGCTGATCTGGCCCAGGGTTGTCTGTGGGAGTACCGCATACTGCTTAGCTCACGTTGTGGTCTGCGTCTTCCCTAGCCATCTGGGTGCTGGCGTCTGGCGGCGCAGGAGCCCTCCTGGTTTCTCCGTTTAATGTGAAGTGGAGATACCATGCGCAGGCTGGAGGTGTGGAGGAGGCAAAGTTTTGCCTCTTCTGGGTGGTTTTTCCTGTAAGGTCTATCTCCAACATCTCTTCCTCCCTGTAGCTGCCATCTTGGAATTCCTCTGTGTTTAACTTTTTGAAAGACTAACCTTTTCAAGAATTGTCAAACCGGGGATGCTGGAGGACTAGCTCAAGCAGTAGAGTACCTGCCTAACAGTCACAAAGCCCTAAGATCAAATCTCAGTACAAAAAAAAAAAAAAAGAAGAAAAAATATTGCCTGTTTTTTTTTTTAAAGCAGCTGTACCACGATACTGTTCCACAAGAGAATAAAAGTTTTCCACATCCTTGTCAACACTTGTTACTGTCTTTTTTGATTGCAGCTATCCTAGTGGGAACTATGTGTACTTGTATCCTTCAAATACACCAAAATTCCTAACCACCATAAGCAATCTGTTATATGTTTATTGTCTGAAGGATTGGCATGTAACTGGTTAGTCATGTAATTGGGTTTCACCTCCATGTCCTTTGGATTCCAAAGCCCTGTTGTATGATGCCTTTACTGCTTTTAGAAAATTTATCCTTTCAAAAGCATTTATTAAGTCAGACAATTAGATTATATTCTGAGAAATACTATCATATATACATATAAAAAAACAGTATGCAAATACAGGAATAGAAGTGACCTAACTTTCCTTGAGGGATGGAGAGGGGTCCATGAGGACTTTATGGAAGTGAAACTTGAACTAAGTCCTGCATTAGTAGTTGTTTAGGTAAACAGAGAAAGAAGGGCATGTCAGAGATGGAAATAGCATTTGCAGAGGTTCTCAAAACCTGAATCAGGATAGGCTTTTAATATGTTTTGTTTTTTAAATTAATGATTGAATAAACCAAGAAAAGCAAGGGAGGGGGAGAAAAATAAGACACTGTATATGTTTAGTTTTTGGCTAAATGATAGCCAAAATCAGAACTTTGTTAGTAGGGGCTAGGACTGTAGTTCATTGGGAGAGCATTTCCCTAGCATGTGTGAAACACAGTGGATTTGGTACATAGCACAGGAATGAAAAAAGTTTGTTAGACATTTGGATACTTAAGGCTTAAGTTTGGGGAATGTCAAAGGTAATGATATAGACTTGAGGTTCAATCTAAATTATGGTAGTTGAAGTTATAGGGGAGATGGGGTACCTAAAGAGAATGTGTAGCACAAAAGAGAAAGGGGTCAAAAGAAAGCCATATGTGATACTATCATTTTAAGGAAAGATAAAAGGAAGTGAAAGAAACATAGGAAAATTTTTAACTCTAGAGTTAGGAAGAGAAGCAAATGAGAGTGGAATCATGGAATATAAGCAAGGAGAAATCATATTTAACAGTTAATTTTGGCAAAATTTCAGGCTTTCAGAAAAAGTTGCAAGGATAATACACAGTCCCTAAAACATCTTTCATCTAAATTATCCTAATATTGACATTTTACTGTATTTTCCTTCACGTAGAGCTTTTAAAGAAGAGAACAAGATAGAGAACAAAGCCATCTAATGTGGAGAAAAAAATTATCTATTAAATTTTGCAATTAGCAGTTGAAATAGAGTTTATGAAATACAGATCCAGTATAACAATTGGGATGGAATCAAATTGTAATAAATCATGGCATTAATTTATAAAATGGAAAGGAAATGGAAATAGTGAGCAGAAGTTTGACTTGGAAATGAAAAGGAAAAAAGAGAGTGATAACCAAAGAAGAGTGGTTGACATAGGATTATTTCAAAGTGAAACATCCTCTCTCATACTCATCTTTTCCAAAATAGTTTATTCTCAGACTTTCGTCTACTTAGGTTTTATATTTTATATTGCATCTTTCTTCATTTTTTTTCTTGATTATAAGGTATAATCCTTTGGTCAAATAAATTTACTTTGAATTTATGATTCTTAATTGCTTTTCTGTTTGTTTCCATTTCCATAATATCCAAAATCAGAAGTAGTAGTGGTAGCAGCTGTCAAGAAAGTCCTTCTGCTCCATCTTGTAAGAAAAATGAGAAGAAACTTAATGGTGAAAACATGGAGAATTCAATTGAGGAACAGCTTCAGACTGCTGGGGATGACTCTTTACGAAGTGATAGCATTCCATCCCTTCCTGATGAGAAAGGTAATGTTTCCTTGCACATACATGCATAATCATTTGTTAGAGAAATTGGAGAAAAGGTGATCCTTGTTATAAAGTGGCAAATAATTTGACTAAACTGTGTTGTTTATGATTTTCTCCATTGTTTAAACTTTTTTTTTGTCTATTATAAAGAGAGAGAGTGAGAGAGAGAGAGAGAGAGAGAGAGAGAGAGAGTGTGTGTGTGTGTGTGTGTGTGCATGTGCGTGTGTATGTGTGTGTTTTGGGGAGATGTGCAGGTTGAACCCAGGGTTTTGTACATGCCAGGGAAGTGCTCTACTATTGAACTATACCCCCTAGTCCTTCTACTATTTCATGGAAAGTTGAAATTAAATGTGATGGACTTTAATATTTAACTGAAGAGATTTCTAGCAACGTTTTGAATGTGTGACTTACAGTAAGTTAAAGGAATTGTTAAGGTAAAATGAAGCAGAATTTGAAGATTTAGAAAATTCTCAGCCTATCCATGCTGCAAGAAAAAAAAGAGAAAGAGTATTTTGGAGAGAATACCAAGGGTACAGCTGGACAATCACTACACAAAGAGATCACCCATGGATTTGATCAGCCGTCTTAGCAGATGTGATTTTTATCAATTTGGACTAAAGGAGGCAGGATAAAATAAAGAAGAACAGATTTCTGGGACCTATTGAATGGGTCAATAAAGCTTCTCTGGCTACAAACATCCCTTCTCTGGCTACAAACATTCTTTCTGGAAAGAAAAGAATGACTTCCAGGGCAATTAAGAGGACAAACGGGTAGCCACTGTCACTGCTGGCCCAGGCTCTCAGTTTCAGAGAATGGAGCTATCTTCTTTCACTTCTTAGTTTTGATTATCAATAAAATTTGCTTTTAAAAAAAAATCTAAATGCTGGCATTGTGGAGAAAAATTTCACATGTTTATAACTAAGGTTGAACTGCTGAAACTGTTCACTGAAACATTCTTATTTACATTAATACTTTTCACCCCTGTGTTTATATTAAAAACTCACAAATGTAAGTGGAAAAACTGCTAATGATTTATTTCTGTCCCGTTTTTTACTTGTAACAAAACAGGTATATTTTGACCCCATAAAAAAACATCTAATGTCTAGTACTACTACTAATAAGAGGAAGAAGAAAAATTTTAAAATTTTTGTTGAAAATGAAATGAAACATTTCATTCATGTGCGTTTTTAAGCACATTTCCTACATATGGCATGTCTTTTGGTATAATTACTGCACATTTTTCATGGATAGCCAACAGGTTGGTGTTTTCAAAAAGGCCAACCAGAGAGCCCTCACTTGTCTCCTGCAGGGATCTTACAGCTGCATTTTAGAAGGGCAGATCTATTTTTAAGTCCTGAGCAATTTCTTGTAGCAGGAACTGGAAGGGGAGTTTACAAATCCTAAATTCATTGAGCTTCTGATAACATTTAATTTCAGAGTGCCACAGTACCAGGCCTGTAATGGTGAGGTTTTTTCACTCCTCCAGTAGAAGGTACACTCTTGTAAACCGCTTTTTTAGTCAGTTGATTGCTGGGTGCTTTGCCACCAGTTGATTTGGAGGCAGTCTATTTTATAAGAGCCACATAAGTAAAACCTTCTTACCCCGCTTCTTCTTTTGCTGGAAGGTACTGGCCTTAGAAAGCAAAAGCTGTGTTCTTGTGAACATCCACCTCCTCATTTTTAGGGGCCAGTCTTGCCCCTGCAAGTGTGGTGGGCACTGCCCCAGTAGGCCTAGAAGGTCGGGCTGCCACTCTGATCACCCATAAGATGAAACTGCCATTATGAATGAGCCCAGAGAGTGGACCAACAAGCCAAAGAAGATCATTCTGTAGTCTTAAGATCTAGTGGAATTTGCCTTGCTTAGGACCTACCACCTCTTTCTTTGCATTCTCTCCCATGTGGATGAGACTGTCTATTCTTTGCCTTTCCCAGCATTTCATTTTAGAAGCATATACATTTCTTGGTTTTATAGGTTGATAGCAGGATTGAAATTTTGCCTCAATATGGAATCGTATGTCAAGTTTAACCTGAATCTAATTTAGATAATATTTATTTGTTTGTTTTTATTATTGTTGTTCTGGGGGTACAACGTGATATTTACAAAAGTTCTTACAATATATCATAATTGAATTCACCCTATATCATTCTCTTTTATCTCCTCCTTCCCCCATTATTAGAATAGTTTCAACAGGTCTCATTTTCCCATTTACATACATTTGTACAAAATATTCACACCATATTCACTCTCCTATACCACTCCCTACTAAACCCCCAAGTAGAACCTGTTCTGCCCCCCCCCTGTTCACCATTTTAGTAAAAAACAAAATGACATTTTTGTTTAAGATCTCTATACAGGGAGTTTCCTTGAGACATTTCCATGTATATATGTATTATAACCCATATTGGTTCCTCTCCTCTATTTTTCTCCTTTTTACTTTAGTCCCTTTATGGTGATTTCAACAGGCTTAAAAATTCTATATTCATTCTTATATAGAAAGTACATCAACCATATTCACCTTCTTAACTCCGTTCTTTTAGCTTCCCTTTCTCGTATGTGACCTCCCTGTAGCGTGAAGTGTTTTTCATGATATTGCTTGAATTTGTATTAGGTCTGTATTCCACATAAGACAGAAACATGCAGCCCTTGGCTTTCTAAACCTGGCTAATTTCACTTAAGATGGTATCTTCCAGTTCCATCCATTTACCTGCAAATGACAAAATTTCATTCTTTATGGCTGAAAAAAATTCACTTGTATATAATGTAAATACTTCAGACAAGACTTTGGACCTAGAGTTGAAGCTGGAATAGGTTAAGGATTTTGGGGTGTTAGATTGAGGTTAATGTATTTTGCATGAATTGGAGGAGGGGGCAGAGGATGGAATGCCATGGATTGAATTATGGCTTACCTAAAATTCCTATGTTGAAGCTTTTACTTTTCATGTGACTTTAGTGAGGCAATTAAGGTTATCAGGTCATAAGGGTGTCCTCATAAGAAGATGAGACACCAGAAGTACATACTAAGAAAAGACCATGTGATGATATAGTCAGATGACATCTGCCAGC
Source organism: Castor canadensis (assembly GCF_047511655.1). Lineage (NCBI taxonomy): Eukaryota > Metazoa > Chordata > Mammalia > Rodentia > Castoridae > Castor > Castor canadensis. The sequence goes on along the minus strand of NC_133396.1, from coordinate 83,398,167 downwards.
CAGGAAGAGAGACCTCACTAGACAACCCTGCTGACACCTTGATCATGGACTTCTAGCCTCTAGACTGTGAGGAAATAAATCTTTTGTTCAAGCCATTCATCCTGTGGTGTTCTGTTATGGCAGGTCAAGCAGACTAATATAATAGCTTATAAATATTGGGAGACATGCTTGGATTTTTTTTTAATTGATAGATACACACAACTAAAAATATTTTGTATCTCAGCACTTGGGAGGATGAGCAGGAGGATTGTGAGTTCAAGGCCACTCTGAGCTACATAAGGAAGACCCTGTCTCAAAAAACAAAACAAAAAAACCTTTTTATAGATTGTTAGGAAATTGCTTTAGAATTAGAACTGATAATGACAGCTTTCATATCATAGGCAAAATAAAGGATATAGGAAGGTAATAGAGAAATTTTCTGTTTAGTTTCTCCTGTAGGACAAGTTTAAACTCTTACTAAATTTTTATCTCAATAATAGTGTTTATAGTTAAAGTACTGATGACAAATTATCAATGCTATGTAAGCATTAGGTTAAATATTAACTATTTGTGACTTATTTAATGGCTGTATTTCAAGCATTTTCCATGGTGACTGGTTTCCAGTACCTGAATAAATAATTGTCAAGTGACTATTTTAAAATGTCATAAACTGCGACTTTTGGGTTTACTTAATCTCTTTAAACAATATTAAATTATTTTGACTGCTAGCCACAATGGAAGAACAGAGATCAAATTTACTTTCCTTCTTAAAATAAAACAAGTAAAATATCAGGCAAAACATTTGAAATAACTGTTTTCAATATATTGTATGTCAAGCAGTAAATGATATTGATTCATGGGCGATTGGAAACAAATGAGATGGGTGGTAAGCCCCAGCTTACTGCCTATAGATTTTCCAGACTGTAGAGCATGGAATCCAGTGGTCTTCCTGAGATAAGAAAACAAGAGTTAGGAGTTCAGAAAGGTGAAGGCAGCTAGAATTCATAGCACAACCATGAACCGATAGAAACTAATATGTAAGAGAGAACGTAAGAGAGAAACTACGTGACAAACAAAAGATCTGAACAGATACTTCACTGAAGAAAATAACCAGATGGCACATAGGAACTAGGAAAGTTCTTTAACATCATACGCCATCAAAGAAATGAACATGAAAGTCATAGTGAGAAAGTTAGACATAGTGACACATACCTATAGCCCCAGCACTCAGAAGACTGAGACTGGAGGATTACCTAAGCCCAAGAGTTCTTGAGACCCTGGTCCAGTGAGATCCTGTCTCCAGTTTTTTGTTATTTTTATTTTTATTTTTTGGTGGGACTGGGGTTTGAACTTAGGGCTTCACACTTGCACAGCAGGCAATCTTCCACTTGAGACTTTGTCTCAAAAAAAAAAAGAGAGAAAAAATCATAATGAGATACCACAATATGCCTATTAGAATGACTAAAATCCAAAGAATGTATAATAACAAATTGGTGGCAAGGCTGCAGAGCAACAGGCACTTACATTTATTGCTGGTGAGGATATAAAATGGTATGGTCACTGTGGAAGTGTTTGGTAGTGTTTTATAACACTTACCTTTCAACTCAGCAATCATATGTCTAGGCATTTGCCAAATGATTTCAAAGCTTATATGCACACAAAAACCTATATACTAATGTTCATTGGTAAAAAACTGGAAGTAACCAAGATGTCCTGCAGAAGGGGAACAGATAAATAAACTCTTCCATACAATGAACTGCTACTCAGCTATTAAAAGGAGTAAGCTGCTGGGTGTGGTGGTACATACTGTCACCCCAGCACTCAGGAGAATGAGGGAGGGGGATCATGAGTTTGAGAGTTTTGTAGGCTACATAGTAAGACCTGTTTTAAAAGGGGGTGGGCAAGTGATTGATTCCTGCCACACCATGGTGAATTTTAAATGGATTTTACTAAGTGAAGAAGTCTCAAGGTTTTGTGTTATATGATTCCATTTATACAGTATTTTGGAAAAGGGAAAATTATAAGGGTGGAAAAAAGATTAATAATATCTAGGCATTTTGGGAAAAGTAATTGATATAAAGGAGATGCACAGGAACTTTTATGGTGAAGGAATAGTTAATGTGTGTAATCTGTATTTTCCATATGATGCTATAATGCACTTCTAGAAACCCTGGAACTGTGTATCACAAAGGGAGTTTAAATATATATATGTGAACTATACATGTACACATACACATCAGTCAGGATTGGGGGAATCCCAGGATGGACTAATTAATGTAATTGTCTTACAAGTGTATGGCGTAACTACATTGAAGGGGATGGGGAAGCATTATGTTGGGTTCTCCGGAAGACAGAACTAACAGAATGTGTGTTTAAGAGATTTATTAGACTGGCTTACACATTTGGAGGATGGATCCCCATGATGGCCATCTGTAAACCAGAGAGCCAGGGAAACCAGTAGCTGCTTAGTCCAAGAAGCAATTATGCAGCTTAAGTATAGAGCTGAAGGTCTGGAAGCTCCCTAGAGAGCTGGTGCAAGTCTTCTTTAAAAGCTGCCAAATCTCGAGTCTGATGCCCATGAGTGATGGCAGCTGCAAAAAAAAAAAAGCATCAGCTAAAGAGAGTCACTGCAGTGTGAACTTTCCCCTTCTCCCACTTTTATGGGACCCAGATCCTCAGTCTGTTGGGCAGTGCCTCCCATATTCAGGGCAGGTCTTCTTCATTCACTTTGCTGAATGAAATGACACTCATCTCTACTAACACCCCACAGACACATGCAGAAGTGTGCTTAACCAGTTTTCTAGGTATCTCAGTGCAGTCACATTGATAACTAAGATTAACCAGCATAGGAGAAAAGAGAGCTGACCTAAGAAACATTGGCAAATGATATTTTGAATAGAAATTGTAAGTTTAATGCAAAAGGAACAGTGCATAGACCTATACTTTAGTTGGGAAATTTATTTTTCACAGAGATACAGGTCAGTAATTCTTTACCATATATTTGGATTGAACAAATAAGTGAATGAGTATTGGATGGTGGATATCAGGTTTCTCATGTTGGAGAGGAAAGTTACAAATACACTAGAAGGAGAACAAGAATGAACTCTGTGATACTGAATTTGAGTCAGAGACATCAGTATGAGTTCATGTTTAGCTTGTTGTATGGGTACAAAAGCAATTGTGTGTGTGTGCATATGTATACATAGGTGAGTATACATGCATATGTTACTTAGCACTCATTGCCCACTGAGCAAGTACAGAAGTAGTGGTACCCCACTAGTAGCAAAGACAACCAGTGCCCAGATTATGGTTTCTATATAAATGAAACCAGTGCTCTTTGTGGAAATTGCTGATTTAGGGCTTCAGGGAAAATACAAAATGAAACTGAAACATCTTCTGATACCAGAAAGTGAAGAAATATTTAGTAAACAAAAGATGGGAGGTATGTCAGAGGCACACAGGAACTAGCCTGAAAGAGTGGCCATGGAATTAATGCATTTCTTTTAAAGATTTTAAGTTTTATTTCTTTGCTAGTAATGTTAAACATTTTAAAACTTTATTTTTGCTGTTTACGTTCCTTTGTAAAATATCTGATCATAAACATTTTTCGTTTTTCCATAGGTTTATTAGCAGTTTTCTAGCTGATTTGTAAGAGGTGTTTAAATATAAAATACATTAATCTTTTACCATATTTCTTTTCCTAGTATTTCTAGGTATTTTTAGCATTGTTTTCTTGTTTGTAAGGTAAATGAATTTTATTATTCTGTGCCTTTTAATTGTTAGTGATCAGTTCTGTGAATTTATGTTGAATTGTCTTAGAGGCAAAAGGACTGCTACTTAGGTATTACTGAGAATAGTTATAATGGTAGAATTGACTTTCTCCTTACTCTTAGACTCAACTTCTATTGCAACAGAATATTCCCTGAAATTTGATGAATCCATGACAGAAGATGAAATAGAAGAAAAATCATTTCGATCTTTACTACCTTCTGAGAGCCATCGTAGATTTAACATGGAAAAGAAGAGAGGCCATCATGATGACTCTGATGAAGAAGGTTCCCCAGACAAGACTACCCTGTCTTCTGCCAAGGTGTGTTTTTATTTATATATGGAGATACATAGTTGTGCATGGTATTTTTTCAAAGGTATGAGAATACAATTTATATGTGATCTCAGTTGTCGACTATCAGAACTATTTTCCTATAATAATTAGTTTTGTGTTAATTTTTCTTATAAAATCTGACTTCACTTTCATTACAAAGTAGAATTTAAACTTATTTCTAAAAATGAGCCAACATTATTGTCTATCGCTTTTTCACTTGTTTCACTTTTTTTTTTTTTTTTTTGTGATACTAGGAATTGAATCCAGGGCCTCACACATGTAAGGCAAATACTCTACCACTTGAGCCACCCACTAGGCCATTTGTTCATTTTGTTTTGGTGATGATTCTTTCATTTTATTATTATTTTTTACAATAAGTTGTAGCATTTATAGTCCATACATACAAAACAAGTGCTTATTATGAAAGAATCCCTGCTCCCACCCCTCTGTATTTTGTTTTTGAGATAGTGTCTCACTAACTTTGTTGAGTCTGGCCTCCAATACTCATCCTCCTGCCTCTGCCTCTCAGGTAGCTGAGATTATAGGCATTCACTACCACACCCAGCTTCCATCACTCTTAACATTTCCTTCCATTTTAAACTTTGCATTCATTCTTATTTTCAAATTATGTGTCTTTTGGATAACAGAAACAAGTTCTTATCCCTCACTTTATCTCTGAGACAGTACTTGGTTTACAATAATTATTCATTAAGATTTTGTTGGCTGAATAAGTAAGCAGAGGAATTTTAATCTCGTGTGCCTTTTTGAAGAGTGTCCTCTTACGCAGTCTTAGCAAATCCATGCTTCTCTCCCTTCCCATCCCCTCCTCTAATTTTTGAGGTACAATCTCACTATATTCCTCAGGTTGTTCTCAAACTCCTATGTGCAAGTGATGCTTTTGCTTCAGTCTCCAGAGTAGCTTGGGACTATAGGCATGTGTATCACCACTCCTGGCTTCATAATTTATTTTTATATAAATGCTCTTTTTTTTTTTTAATTTGGAATTTTATTTTATTTATTTTTATTCATATGTGCATGCAATGTTTGGGTCATTTCTTCCTCCTCCCTTACTCCCCCCCCCCCGTCCCCTCCCTGTTCTCCCCACCCCCTCACTACCTGGCAGAAACTATTTTGCTCTTATCTCTAATTTTGTTGAAGAGAGAGTATAAGCAATAATAGGAAGGAACAAGGGGTTTTGCTAGTTGAGATAAGGATAGCTATACAGGGAGTTGACTCACATTGATTTCCTGTGCATGTGTGTTACCTTCTAAGTTAATTCTTCTCAAACTAACCTTTTCTCTAGTTCCTGGTCCCCTTCTCCTATTGGCCTCAGTTGCTTTAAAGTATCTGCTTTAGTTTCTCTGCGTTGAGGGCAACAAATGCTATCTAGTTTTTTAGGTGTCTTACCTATCCTCATACCTCCCTTGTGTGCTCTCGCTTATAAATGCTCTTTTTAATGTCACTCTTTTAGTTAAGTACCAAAGATTTAAAAAATGATAAACTTGAAGTAAACTCTTACTTTAGGAGCTGAGCATACCATTCTCAGGAGGGCAAGATAGCTTTTCTAAGTTTACAATGGAAATGGTTCGGCAGTATATGAAAGAAGAAGAAATGCGTGCAGCTCACCAGTCTTCACTTTTGCGTCTCCGTGAAAAAGCGTTGAAGGAGAAGACCAAGGCTGAATTAGCCTGGCTAGAGCATCAAAAAAAGTAAGTGTTTTTAGTGAGCATAATTTTCATTATTCATTTGCTTTCATAAAAATAAAATGCTTTGTGTTTTAAGATCTTTTTGTTTCCTAATTTATTTGCCTATTTTGGTGCTGGGGATAAACCCAGGGCCTGGTGCATGCAGTGTACAAACTTTTCCACTGTGCTACATCCCTTGTTCCCCTCATTTAATTTGACTCAATCAACCCAGTTTCTCACGCTAGGAATATGGCAGTAATATTTAATTTGTGTGATTTTCAAGACCTCCTTCCTACCCACACAATGGTTTCTTTTCTTTTTCCCTTTATGACTTTGACTCATCTTACATTGTCATGTTATACTTAATTCCTCTATAATACTTCTGTCTTTAAAGGATATTTTCTTGGGCTCACATGTATTAAATACTTGTGAATCGGTATATGTTGCAACTATTTTTGACATATGAAAACATTAAATTAGCTTATAGGCTTTTTGTAGTGAAGAATTCTTGAAATTATAAATTTAATCCATTCTTTGTGACAATGAAATATATTATTCACAGACATCTACGAGACAAAGGAGAAGATGATAAAATGCCCCCACTCCGGAAGAAACAGCGTGGTTTGCTTTTAAGGTTGCAGCAAGAAAAGGTATGTTAGGAGAAACACTCTTCTTGACAGTTTAACTAAAACACAAATTAGTTTGTGGAATTTATTATGTTGCATAATCACTTTTTCTTATTATACCTTAAATGAGATTTAGTTGATACTTGGCTACTGTTTGTGCCTATAGTAGTATAATTGTAGGGGTTTCATACATTAGAATGGTTTCACTGCTAACTTAATGTACAATCAAATCTTTGCCTTCATGCAGTGCATGGGATAGAGTAGTCTTTTGAAATGTATATATTTAAAAAGTTAAGATGTGTAAAGAATTAGCTATGGATTCATTTTTTACTCATTGCTTTCCTAACTAGATTTTCATGACATATTAATTATATACTGACATATTTTGGCTTAGTGGAATTACAGAGACCTTGGTTTTGAATCCTGGAGAGGCAGCAGGGTAGTATGGTAATTAAGAATTCAGACTCTGCAGTCTTATTAGATGAGCTAGGCCAACATCCCAACTCTTCTAAAAATTGTAAAATTGTGTCACAACCTTGACCAAATTCCTTTCTCTGTGTCTCAATTTTCTCATATGTAAGTGAGGGTAATAATAGCAAAGTAACATACTTTTATAGGGTTGTTGAAAAGCCTGAGTTAATACATAAAGTAGTCGATATTATTTAGATTCCAGCTTTGTCACTTAAAACACTATAATCATGGCCAAGTTTAAGTAACTCTGAGGCTTAATTTCCTCATCTATAGGAGTGGAATTATACTTCATATGATGATTGTGGTGATTAAATGATGTAACATACATGAAGTATGTTTCAATAGACTCTAGTTTTCTTTCTCCTTACTGTAGACCTATTGTCAGGTACTAGTTACTGTGTTAGATGATATCTGGACTTATTTGAATTATATATTAAATATTGCTTAAATGATTTTTAAAGGAATTTATTCAGGAAACATTACTAATTTAGATGAACTTGGAAAAAAACAACTTTTGAAAAACAAAGTTATATCTTTTTAATCTAAAAATGGTTTGAAATGAACTAAAATTTTTCTCAAAATTAGTAACTTTCTTCTGTAAATGTTATAGTGTACCTCTGGTACACACACAAAAGACTAAAATTGGTAACTTTCTACAGTATTATAGTAACTTTTTGTTTGTAAAAGAAAAAGTAGATTTATACCTTTTTTTTTCTCTTTTTTTTTCTTTTTTCTGGTGGTGTTGGGGTTTGAATTTTGGGCTTTGTGCTTGTGAGGCAGACGCTCTACTGCTTGAGCCATATCCCCAGCCCTATTTTCTCTTATTATATGGTCTTTTTTGATTTTTGGAGATAGGGTTTCACCCTATAGCCCAGGCTGGCCTCAAGCTCACAGTCTTTTGCCTCAGCACCTTGATTGCTGGGATTAGAGATATATGACACCATACCTGGCATGAAGCACAATTTTTTTTTTTGAGGAGGGGGGTTTGAGACTCATGATGAGCCCAGAATGACCTCGACCTCAAGAATGCTGGGATTACAGGTATGTGCCACCACACTTGGCTGAAACACAAAATTTTTAATTTTGTCATAACTATTACTTCATTTCATACCTGTTGATAACACATTGTCTCAGTTTTTTTGTTGTTGTTGTTGTTAGCTTGAAATATATTTGTTTTACCATTTTCAAAGGTCTTTTGTTTTGTTTTTGGTGGTACTAGGGTTTGAACTCACTGGCAGGTGCTCTACTACTTGAGCCTTGCCCCCAGCCTCTTTTTGCTTTTAGGTTATTTTTCAGGTAAGGTCTTGTGTTTCTGTCCAGGGCTGGCCTCAGGTTGCAATCCTTCTACCTAAGGCCTTCTATGTAGGTGGTATCACAGAAGAATGCCACCAGGCCCGGCTCACTAATTGAGATGGGAATCTCACTAACTTTTTGGACTGACCTCAAACCTCGATTTTCCCATTCTCCACTTCCTGAGTACCTGAGATTATAGGCATATGCCAAGGTTGTTTTTTTTTTTTTTTTCTTGAGTGGAAAGAGTGTTAGGGCTTGAACTCAGAGCCTCATGCTTGCTAGGCAGGCACTCTACTACTTGATCCACTCCACCAGCCCTTTTTTATGTTGAGTATTTTTGAGATAGGGTCTTGATTTTTGCCTGGGCCTGGCCTTGAACCTTTATCTTCCTGATCTCTGCCTCCTGAGTAGCTAGGATTATAGACATGAGTCACAGGTGCCCAGCATATTTTTTAATAGGTATAAAATTCTTTTCCTTTTTTTTTCCTTTCCTTTTTTTTTTTTTCTTCTTATTGTGGAATTATTTTCTTTCAGTACTTTAAAAAAAATCACTTTCCATTGTTTACTACTTTTTATTGTTTTTGTGAAGCAGTTGTCTTAACGTTACTCTTTGTAGGCTCATTTTAGTATTTTGTAAAAATTATCTTTGATTTATTTAGTAGTGTCCAGATTTGTTTTCCTTGTACTAATCCTATTTAGGATTTGTTGAGATTTTTGAATCTCTTGGTTGTTTTATAAGTTTTCAGAAATTGTTTCTTCATGCTTTGCTTTTGGCCCATTCTTTCCTTACTTGCAAGGTCTTCATTTAGACATATGCTATACCTTTAGACCATGCACCACACTCTTCTTCTGCTGTTCATTTTGAAATTGAATTTGAATTTGTTTCAAATTGAAGCACTGCTTCAATTTGGAAATGTTGTATTGGCTTGTTTGAATTCTTTGGTATATCTTCTGATTTGTCCAGTATACTGTCAATACACAAAATGAGTTCCTAATGTTTTTTTACTTCTATAATACCTATTTTGGTTACTTTTGTGGATTTTTTTTTTTTGGCCCATTTTGTTTTCTTTACAGATTTTAATTCTTTATTGAAATTCTCTATATGTTCATTGATTTTTCTATTTTCTCTTATTTTTATAGCACTCTACCTGCAGTCATTTTAGTTTCCTTATATACTAGCCCTAGTAGTTGGTGTTTTATCTATTATCACATGATCTTTTTTTTTTTGCATGCCTAGTAGCTTTTTATGGAATGTTGGACTTTATGTATAATTACCTTCAAAGGCTTCAGCTGATGTTTTCTTTTCTCAGCATGGATTTCTTCTTTCTTCTGCTATGCAGTTTGAGCCATCAGCTATTCATGGACTAGGTTTTGTTACAGAGTTGTTAAGCCTCATTCTATTGCTCTGTCTGTTGTCCCTGGATTATGGCCTTCCAGGGATTTTACCTGAAACTCAAGTAAACCATTTTCACTAAGCGTAAGAGACTGAGATTTCTGCTCTGCTTTTAAGAGATTTCTCAAAATTCCCTAGCCTTCTGTTTGTTCTGCTTCAGAACTTGACAGATGCTCAGAAGAATGTGAATTTGAGGCCTCTGAGTCTCAAGTTTTATCACTTCAGTTCTGTGTTGCTGGTGGCATTGTTACTTGGTGTAACATACACACCTAGTTAAGTTGAAAACATGTAGAATATATAACTCAGAATTCTGTCTCAGTATTTATCCTAGAGAAACTTTCACATATGCTAGGGGAAAATGGAAAAAACTTCACTTTTTAGTAAGAAAATAATGAAATGAAGCATACTTCTGCAAGAAAGTATAATTTTGCAGGATATGAATGTATTAGATATCAGTACTGTCCAATGGATATTTCTAAAATTATGGTAATATTTTATATCTGTATCAAATACAGTAGCCAATAGTCACATAGAGGTAAGCTAGTGGTTGTCATATTGGACAGTGTAGCAATAGATTGTCATTTGCTAAAACCATAATGTTGGGGTTTTTTTTAGAAAAGCCATGTACAAAGAATATGTATAGTATACTGTTCATGTAAAAATTTGCAGGTACTCAGTGAGCAGTGTATCTTCTATGGAATCACTCATCAGATGTACAAAAGCACATATTGGAACTAAGGAAGAAGAAAGATTATGATGGAGTTTGGTCTCATCTGTAATGACTTTTTTGTTGTTGTTGCTTGTTTCTTTGTTTGTTTAAAGCATAGTCTTGATATTTAGCCCAGCCTGCCCTCAAACTCACTGTGTAGCCCATGCTGGTCTTAAATTGGCAATCTCCCTGCCTAAATATCCCGGTTACTAGGATTATAGGTGTGAACCACCATGCTTGGCTGTAATGACTTATTTTTGAAAGAAAATTTTGAAATAAGTATGTCAAACTGTTTAACATGTTTATTCCCATTGGTAGGGGTTTGAGTGATTAATTTTCCTATTAGTAATACTTCAATTTTTTTAAGTAAATGTGCAAAAAATACTTTTGTGTGGTGGTACTGGAGTTTGAACTTAGTGCTTCATGTTTCTTATGGGTAGGTGCTCTACCACTACCACTTGAGCCATGCCCCCAGCCCTTTTTTCTTTAGTTATTTTTTGAATACGGTGGTTTTTTGTTAGGTCAACCTAAACCACAGTCTACCAATTTATACCTCCCACATAGTTGGGATGACAGGTGTATTCCTCCATACCAAGTTTTATACAATGAGGGGGGCATCTCACTAACTTTTTGCAAGGCCAGGCTGGTCTCAAACCATGATCCTCACAATCTCTGCCCACCATTTAACTGGTATTACAAGCCTGAGCATAAAATACTGTTTGATCCAACTGAATACTTGTGGAATGTTGCCTTGTATACCCAAGAGTAAAAGTATGTGTGCTGATTGCAGTTGTAGCGATAAGAATTATTTTGAATGGTAGTGTCATAACTATAAGCAGTTTGGCCCAACTGTATCCAAAAAAGAGACAACAAAGCTTTCCTGTGTCTTTAGTTAGTCAGCTTTCAGTTGGTAGGACAAAATACCTTAGAAAAACAACCTAAAGGAGAAAAAAAAAATCAACTTAAAGGAGGAAAAATTTATTTTGGCTTATGATTTCCCTAGAAAGTGCTCATCTTTCTTCTAAGCTCAAATTGTGTGAGTTCATATATTAATTTGTTGGGAAACTCAGGCATAATTTAGTGGAAGTTTCATAATGTGCTATATGGAACTCAGGTGCCTGAGACCCTTTGACAGGTTCAGAAGGTTTTATTGTTTTCATAATGATACTGGAGAGGTACTTGGGGCGTAGATGATCAAAGAATATCACTTTGTATATATATGGAGATAGTGTAAAGAAATGCACCAAATGTTGTTTCTAAAATGGAGGGAGTTAAGGGAATATAATAGAGGGGTACACTTTCTCAAAATACACTGCATGTATGGAATTTTCACATGAAACCCCTTGTACTATTAGCAAATCCTAAATAAAATGTTAATAATAATGATACCAGGAAGGGGCCAAGGATATAGCTTAGTGGTAGAATGTTTTCAGAACATGTGTGAGGCCCTAGATTTGATCTCCAGCACTGAAAAAAACCAAAACAGATACTGCAGGATGAATTTGTCCTTTTCACTGTGTCAACATTTATAGAAAATGATGGAAAGACAATACTGAGTAAAGCTGCTGGTACCCTAGCACAAATCAGGGACACTAGATTGTGTTGGTAGTCATTATATTCTTCACTGCCCTGCACTTCCAGGTTAAAAAGGCAATTTTTGCTTAATAATGTCCTGACTAAGTAGTAAAAATGATTAATTTTATTATCTTTACCTTTGCATACATGTAATTTTCATATTATGTATATGGAAATGGGTACTTTTGTTGGATACCTGAAAAGTATTGTTACAGGTGTTTGAATTAGACACTAGCTACCTTTTATCATGGAATAATGTGTTAACTTGAAAGAATGAGTTATAGGCAAACTGTGCTTATTTATGTTTGTTTATTTGACATATTTTCTTAAAAATTAACAAAAGTGTGTCTGTTACTTTAAACAAAATAACTGATGGTATTTGAAAATTAAGCTTTTGAGGCAGGGGATGTGGCTCATGTGGTATAGTGCCTGCTTTGTGAGCTTGAAGCCCTGAGTTCAAACCCCAATCCCACCAATAAATAAATAAATAAATAAATACAAGTTAAGCTTTTTTATTATTGTTGTGCTGAGGGTACATTGTGACATTTACAAAAGTTCTTACAATATTTCATAGTTGAATTCACCCCACCATTATTCTCCTTTGCCCTCCCTTCCCCATTCCTGAAACAGTTTCAACAGGTCTCATTTTTGTATTCAACCAAATTAAGCTTTCAAGTAAGTCAAAAATTAGAAAACCTTTCTATCTGCCATCCAGTACTAATTAATTTTTCTTTTGAGGTTAAGGGTGATATTAATTAATGTGATTTTTGATATTATATAATGAAATATGTTAACATTTGCAACAAACCTACATTTTCCTGTTGAAAAGAATCAAGCCAGACAGCGAGATTTGCAAAAATCTAAATAACTACTCTTTTCATTATTTTTTGTTTGTTTTAGAAAATATAGTTCCTTTTTCTTCTTCTTCTTTTACTTACTTGTTTTTTGAGACAGGATCTTGTTTCTGTAACCCAAGCTGGGCTGAAACTCATGATCCTTCTGCCTCAGCCTCTTGAGTGCTGGGATTATAGGTGTGTACCACCACTTCAGGTTAGCTACTCTTAAAAATGCATACAAAGCCATTATATACTTATGAGGGAATGAGAAGGGAAAAGAACAAGTGATGTCTTAGTATTATAAAATTAGTGTGACCCTGAGGAAGAGTCACAGGGAGCCCCAGAACCCTGTGGACCACATTTTGAGAGCATGTTCTTCAAAGAAATTCATACATGTTACCAAAGAAACAAAAAAAGATAAGACTCTCCATTGTAGCCTTATTTGTAATAGCAAAGAAATAGAAGATAACCTTAAATCCAACCATATGGGTAATAGACAAATGAAGTGTATATTACTCCATTGTCATTTTATTCAGCATTAGAATGTGTGTAAATTTACATGGAGAAGTATCAAAAGCCATATCTGGGGTGGGGGGTGTAACTCAATATTAAAGCATTTGCCTAGAATATGAAAGGCTCTGGGTTTAATTTCCATCACTGCCAAAAAAAAAAAAGGAAGACTGAAAATATGTATATATGATTATTTTTAAAACATACAAGCTAAACAATATGTTTCTTTGCAAGTAAGTACAAATATTTATAGAAGAATTTTAAAAGAATGTGCTAGAAGTATGTACCAAACCCATGATAATGGTTTCCTCCAAGCAGCTGGGCATGGTAATATAGATTAGTTTTCTCTGAAATAGTTTACTTCTGAACAAATTGTAAATTTGTGATATTTCTATACAAATTAAAAACTAGGAAAGAATATGACTGAGTATTAAAAATTCAATTTGGACTTCTGATAGTTTAAAAAAAATCTGTCAAACACAAAGTAACAGATTTGGTGTCTTTCTGATGCTTACCACCTTGCTAAGAAAACAGGTGTAAGTAAATTTATGCAAAAAAACCTGTTTCTGACAAATTGTAACAATTATTAGCAGTGAAGTGTATTATCTTTTACTTACTGAATTAGCAGCCAGAATATGTGGAAAGATTATTCAGCAGTATAGTCTGAATTGTTTCTGGTGGCAAGTAGGGACAATCCTTTTTTGAAAGCAATTTTTTTTTTCTTTTTTTTGAGGCAGCATCTTCTATGCAGCCCATCCTGGCCTTGAACTCAAAATTCTCCTTCTTCAGCCTCCTAAGTACTGAGATTACAGGTGTGCCCACCATGCCCAGTTTGAAAACAATTTTAAAAAGTGTCTTAAGGGCCATAAAATGTTTCATCACCCTCTACTTATCCAACTTTTGCGAATGTCTGCTTAAAGAACTGGTCCATAGTATAAAACAGTTAAAGCATTGTTTTGGATAGGAAAAATTACAAAGGTCTAAGCTTAACAATAGAATAATGGTTACATTGATTATTTCACTTGATATGCAGCTGTTAATCACGTAAATGTAAAGATGAAGTAACATTGGGAGAAAATGTGCAAGGTATCTTTATATTTGAAAAGTACTGTGAAATTATCAGGATGTTTTAATTACAGTTATTTAAATTAAGGGATCATCTTAAATTATTTTAGAGTGATTGGCTGTTTTCCTTCCTCATTATGTTGAAATTTTTCAAAATTTTTACATTTATCTTGAAATACTATATGTGTGTGTATGTGTGTGTATATATATATATATATCTGTTTGTAATATATGTGGTGATTGGATTTTTCATTTAAAAATATTACTTGGGCTTGCCTCCTTCAAATCTCAGTCCCTCTCTTAACTCTTTAAACCTTAGGCAGAAATAAAACGTCTTCAAGAAGCCAATAAGGCAGCTCGGAAGGAAAGACAACTGATTCTTAAGCAGCAGGAGGAGATAGAAAGAATCCAACAGACTACCATAAAACTGCAGGAGAAATTGAAGTCTGCAGGGGAGAATAAATTGGTAAATTATATAAAATTATTGTTAGCTTATTTTCTGTATCACTTGCTTGCTAATACCATATCCCTCTTCATGTTATGATATGATGGATATGTTCATTCTAATAGGGTGATACAGTAATGAAGTAAAATAAAATTCTGTGTCTGCCTTTATGTATAGTGAGAGTGCCCCTTCCCGTGGAATGTTCATATTTTGAAAGGAGCACATGATTCTTTATTAGCTTAAAATGTTTTCTTCTTAGGAACTAAATTGGGACAGAAAGCTTTAGTCTTGCTTATCAAACTGTATTCCTCAGAATTAATTGGAGAGACTGTTTTGCTCTCTATATAATACGTATGTCAGCTATCCAGTCTTAGTATTATCATGATACAAGATTCAAAGGAGATACATAGATAAGAATGAAATTTGGATCTACTCTAAGATACTGTAAAGTGTCAGAATAGAAAACCTCAAACTATATAACACTATAGAGTTTAAAGTCCCTAATATTTTCAACTTTGATTTTTAAAATACACAGTAAATTTTGAAACAATCTCAAATTTACAGGAATATTTCAAATATAGTGCAAAGAATTTTATTTTCCTGAGTTGGCAACAGTAAGTTGCCAGCAAATTAATATGGATACATTACATACAGATCTTTTAAATTTCTCTACTTGTCACAGTAGTGTTCTTGATAGCAAAAGGAACTTTGAATCACATATTGCATTTAGTTTTCATAAATTCTCTTTAATCTCCATCAATCTGGAAGAGTTCTTTGACTCTCAGGACCCTTGGCACATTAGAAGATTACATGAAAGTTGTTTGTAGAATGTTCTGTAACTGGGCTTTGTCTGATAATTCCTCATAATTAGATTGAGGTTATGCATCTGTGGCAGGAATATCACAGAAGTAATGCTGTGTTCTTCTTGTTGAATTCAGTCAGGTAGCACTTGATTTTGGTTGATCCCATTATTGATGATATTGCCTTGATCATTTGATTAAGGTGGTGTCTATAAGACTTCACTGTAAAGTTACTGTCTTTCCCTTTACAATTACTAAGTATTTTGCATGGAACTATCTTGAGGCTGCAAAGGTGTCCTGTCTATCAAATTCAAATTTATCTGTATCAGTATATTAACTCATGAATTCCTTTTCTACTCAGGGTTACAATTTGTTATTATAAACTGTTATAATCTGTCATTATTTATTTGACACTTTGTCCCAAATTGGATCATTAAGAGTTCCAAAATACAATTTCTATGTCTTTTTATATGTTCCATCAGTCTTGAGCACTTTCATGCTTTCAGGAGCAAAAAAATGTTTCAGGGTCATTTTGAACTTTTCCTGCTCTAGCATTTAAAATCAGCTGATACACTGAGAAAGGTTATTTAGAAACCATAACTGGATGCTAGGCATACTCATAATATTCAAGTTTTGCTGCTTCTAAGCGACAAATATAGGGAATATATAGAGATCAGTAGTCACATACATTTCACACACACACACACACACACAAATTAGGATTTTATACTGATACTTCCAATTCCAATCTAGCACCACAAAGTTCATCTGAGTTTTCTTATTTGGAACTCCCTTCTCTCATAGATGACTAGTTAACATATAATTAATAATTTGATCTTTCCTCTGATGAACCCATCTCAGATAACCATTGTCACCCCTTCCCCATGTGGATGCCCTTTAATCTCTGTTTGGGTTTGGCTCCCCAAATTGGATTATTCTCTGTCTCCTTGCTCCTTCTCTATACCTTCTCGTCTCTTTGGACTCTGGTATCTGTGCTAGGAAGTTCTCTGTGGGAAGGCTATCTTCACTGGGTTTGTGCTCATGCCTTCCTGTGTTGATCCATTTTCACAGACATTCTTGTTGCCCCATTTAAGTTCTGATTTCCCACATAGGCTGCCCTTCTGCTCCCTTCATCCTTCTCAGCTTCTGATACCCCACTCTTGGACCCTGTTTCCCTTTACCTTAATACGTACACCTGCCTTGTTCTTCTTCATCTGATGACATTAGGATTTGTTTATATTTTTCATGAGATAAAAAATCATGATTATCCCTACCCATCTTTCTTATAAGTTGTGTGTATTTATGGGAAAGACATACTAAGCAATTAAAATTTTTCTTTTTGTTCATCAAAAGGGATTTATTGATTAATTTAAAGTCAGTTGCTTCTAAATGTTTTCACTATAAACTTTTAAAAATATGTGAAAATATTATTGTCCATAAGGAATATTTAAAGAAAAAAGATCCATCCTCCAGTATAGTTAAAGTAAGTGTATGCCTTCTATTCATTCTTTTTGTCTGTACATAGATACTTTATATAGTTACAGTGTCTGACTTTGTATACCTTTTGAATGGCTCAACTTTAAAAAGTCAGAGAGCACATTTAGATACCAGATTGCTAATGACAAAAGTTTTGGGGGATGGGTTTTCTTTCTCAGGTTCTTTGAATTTCTTTTTCTTTTTTTAGTCATTACGTGTAATATAGTGTCAGCTTAATCTGTGTGTCTCTCTTTCGCTCTCCCTCTTCTCCCTTCATGGTAAAAATGTGTATAACATAAATTTTACTTTTTTTGTCTTAAGATAGAGTCTTACTCTGTAGCCCAAGATGGCCTCAAACTCATGATCCTCCTGCCTCTGCCTTCCTAGTGCTGGGGTCTTAGGCTTGTGCCACCTGCCTGGCAAGTTTATTATTTTAACCATTTTTAAGTTGTGATATATTTTGTCCCTTAAGTAGTTCTTATCTTAATTTCAACTATTATTTTGAATTAAACTCAACTTTAAATTGACAGTGTTTAAGATCTCTTCAAGATCCTTTTAAAGTTCAGTGAAATGTGTTTGTTTTGTTTGCAGGACTCTCATAGTGATGATGATACAAAGAATAATAAGGCAGTTAGTCCTGGTCCAACTGATCTAGAGACCCGCAGTCCTTCTCCCATCTCAATCTCCAGCAGTGAGACTAGCAGCATCATGCAGAAACTGAAGAAAATGAGAAGCCGCATGGATGAAAAGTAATTCCGTTTTATAAATATTTCCTGTTTATTACATTGAAATAGTAGCAGCAGATATTTTTAATATAATTCATTAGATGTGGTTGAGAAAAAATATTTATGAATTTAGAATTTTGACAGAATTATTGGGTATTGAGGGAGTGGGGGTGAGAGGGAGGGGGTGGAGTGGGTGGTAAGGGAGGGGGTGGGGGCATGGGGGAGAAATGACCCAAGCCTTGTATGCACATATGAATAATAAAACAATAAAAAAAAAGATTAACCTAAAAGTCAATTAGTTATATATTATTTATAAAACAATTTTACTTATTTAATATAGGTAGGTTTCTTATTTAAAAAAAAAAGTAGTATTCACACATGTATTCATGACAATATTTTCTCCTTTCTTTTACTAAAAGATATGTCTTGGGGAGCAGCTAAATGTACATCTTGATATCTTATCCTTTGGCTCTCCGGCAGCTCTCAACCTATTTCAAATAAAAGAGTGATTTTTTTTTTTTTTTTCTTTTGGTGGTACTGGGGTTTGAACTCAGGGTCTTGTGCTGTAATACTTGACCCACTCCCCCACTCCCTCTGGTTTTGGTTATTTATTCAGTAGGTTCTTCCTTTTATGCCTGTGCTAGCCTGTACTATGATCCTTCTATTTAAGCTTTCTGCATAGCTGGGATGACAAGTGCACACCACCACACCCAGCTTTTTATTGGTTGATATGCAGTCTTACTACATTTTTAAAATCCTAAATGACAAATTCGAGGTTGAATTTATTGACTTTGTTATTTTCATAGAATCAGAAGTTCTAATCACCTAGAATTTTTGGGTTATTCCTGTCTTTCCTTGTAAACTACTACAGTAGACTTTTGAGAAACTTGTTAAGAAAAATAGGCCTGGAAGCATCCAGTGATTTCTTGATCTGTTGTTTATATAATGCAATTGTGTTTCTAGTAGGGTTTAGAGTAAGAGCAAGAGTAACAGTGTTTGGATGATAGCTGAAATTTGTCCTAGAGTAGTTTTCAAAATTAGTGATATATTAAAATATTGTTCAAATATTACCATAATACACTAATTTTTTGACCTCTGAAACAAAGTAGTATTGAAAACTAGCTTTTAAATATCATTTAAATATATTACCAAAGAGTTAAAGTTATATCTCTTTCAACTCCAACTGATGTTGGAATGTCTGCTCAAGAAATAAATAGTTTCTTAATTTTAATAGTCATTTACTATAGTCACTATCTAACAACAACATTACTGAACTCTTGCTGTTCCTTTGTGATCAAGCACTATTATTTGTTGCATAGATTTGCAAAGGTAGACCTAGTACATACACACACAGACACACACACAAACACACACACACACACACACACACACGATACCTGTCAGAGTAGTCATCCTTCCTAATTAAACTAACATTTGGTGGGGGGGAACTTTTATGTGTCATTGCTTACTGTTAGCTCTCTGAACTCTGACTTTTTATTGTATTTTATATTTTATTTTTGCAGTAGTGGGATTTGAACTCAGGACCTACACCTTGAGCCAATCCACCAGCTTTTTTTTTTTTTTTTTTCCATGATGAGTATTTTAGAGATAGGGTCTTGCAAACTATTTGCTTGGGCTGGGTTTGAACCATGATCCTCCTCATCTCTGCCTTCTGAGTAGCTCAGATTACAAGCATGAGCCACCAGTGTCTTAACTCTGAGCTCTGATTTTTATGACATATTTTTCAGAATGATGACAATACTCTTGGCTACAGTGAAACATTTTCTTCTTTAATGATTCAGTGAGACAATAATGCTGTCCTTAAAATTCCTACTTAGGATGTATGCCTTTTTTTGACTTCTTTGTTGAATTGATATTTTATAAATAATTCCCACTTTTCAATAAAGTAAAAAACAAAATATTCCAAATGTGAAAGGCATTAGCAAAAAATGAAAATGTAGGGTCTGGAGGTGTGGCTCAAGTGGTAGGCTGCCTGCTTTGTAAGCACGAGGACCTAAGTTCAAACCCCAGTCCCACAAAAAAAGAAAAGAAAAGAAAAGAAAATGTGTGTGCCAAAGACATGTAGTAGTTCTTAGCCATGGGCAGAATAGTCCTCAGTCTTTGGGTCTTATTAGTAAACGGAATCTGAGTTTTCTTCCTTGACAGACATTATTTACAATGTAAGTGAATTGCCTAAAATTTTGAAACAGGTATTCATGGAAAACAAAACACTGTCCAATTATCTCTTCTGTTTTTTTTTGCCAATTCCATTTCAGAAAAATTGTTTGCTAACAGGTGAAACACTGGAAGAATAGCATTGTCTTCATCTTTGAGTATTGTATTATTTAAAATAGGGCACCATACATTATTCTTTCATTTGTTAACAGTAATTTGATTTTTCATATTACTAGTTATATACTTGCTTCCTCAGCAGTAATTTATTGAGTAATGTGTGACTGTGCCAGGTTCAGAGTGTCACAAAGAATTTATAGTCTGTGTGAAGAGAAGAATGCATGGTATTCTTGATAAATAAGTTCAGACAGTAAAGAGACTTACTTGTGGGTGTATCAAAGAAATTTGCATGGATGAGTGTTCAAAATTAAGTATATTTTTAAATTAGAAAGTACTTTTTAGCATAAGAATAAAAAAAATCATATAATTATTTTTTGGTTTGACCATTCATCACAGTCCAAGGTAGCCCAATAAACACAAAACATGTTAGGTATTACTTTTACATTTCCCAGTTTGCTTAGAAAACCAGTAAATGGACAAAATTTATTTATTTTAAACAATTTTTAAAAACAGATAAACATTTTATGACATTCTGTCTAAAATTATTTATGGTTTGTCTAATCAGTTTTGAAATCTTTACCATTAATCTACTGAGTTTAAAGACTTAAGGAGTTTCAAAAGAGGGCTTTTGACTTTCTATTGAAGAAGACATCACAATTAGAATTATTTTAAACAATTTGTTAAGTATAATTGACTTAGAAAAGGTTCTTGTGTAAGTGTAGTAACTGAATAAACCCTGATAGTGTGATGTGTTTTTGTAGTTTCTAGGTCAGGGATAATGTACTTTATTATTTTGTTTATTTAAGTTTATACAGATTAGATAATTGTAAGTAATAAAGTAAGTTTGCTGTAGGAGAAAACTAAATTGCATTTTCTTTTAGGTCAGTACTGTCTGTATCATTTATCATTGTATATGAATATTATTAAAGATGTTTAAGGACTTGAAAGAATCAATTTTTAACATTTAAGGCCCTGTTTCATTTGTACTTATAACAATGTATAATGTAGAATTAAAGAATTATAGGTGCAAAAAGAATGTGATTTAAAGATTAACTTTTGTTTAATTTTTTTTTTTTTCTGTGGTACTAGGGTTTGAACTCAGGGCCTTATGCTTTGTGAGGCAGGCATTGTACCACTTGATCCACTCCACCAGCCCTGTTTTATGTTAGGTATTTTTGAGAGAGGGTCTCCTAAAGATCTTCCTGATCTCTACCTCCTGAGTAGCCAGGGTTATTAGGCATGCCTGGCTTATTTAAAATCTCTTAGACTGAAGGATTTTAGACATAGCATTGTCATTAAAGTTTAGATAATTTTGTTCTTTCAAATTATAACATGCTTTTATATTAAGTTGGAACATTATCCACAATTATACTAGCTCAGTGGGGGAAAACAGTTAGCATTTATGTCACATTGTCTAGCAGTGTGTTGGAATGTGAAAACCTGTGGGAGGTACTTGAGTGGAGAAAGAATCATAAAATGTTAGAACTAGAAGGGATCTTAAGGAAGTCATCTTTGTTTTGTATGAAGAATTTGAGAGCCACAGACATTAAGTAACTTCCCTAGTTCACACACACTGCAGAATACCAGAATTAGAATTCTGCTCTCTAGACTTTTGCCAGCTAAACTTAAAAGTTAAAAAACAAAACTTTAGTTTTTTTAAGTTACATCCATCTTAAGTAGAATCTTTTCCTTGTAAGAATTAGTGCTAGATGACTGATTACTAGAGTTGAATAGCTACACAACATAAGTTTATGTGAAAATGTGACTTTAAAAGCAGATTAATTTCTTATTAATTCTTTTTAAGTTCAAACATAGGGACATAATGATTTCCATTCTGGATTAAATCTGTTGTGCATCTAATCCTAGTTCAGTGTTCTACTGCCATCAGAGGCCTTGTTGGGGGATTCCTTGACATTGAATATAAAGGGTAGTAGTAGTATAATTTTCTACTAGTAGGAATTTATGTCTCCCTCATTCACAAGTTTTATTTCTTATCTGTGCAGCATCTTGAAGGATAGTTAACTCTAATGTAAAGTATTGCTCTTTTATGTTAATTTTACTGAGGTTTTAAAGTACACTCTACTTCAAGAATATATTTGCATGAAGTAAAAAAAATGTTTCTGGGAAGAAGTTCTAACTTTACAATCAAGTTAAACTTTCTTATACTTCTTACATGTTTCTTCCTCTTTCTTTCTTTTCTTCCTTTTTTTTTTTTTTCTCAATACTGGGGATCCACCCCAGGGCTTTATGTATCCTAGGCAAGCACTTTGCCACTGAGCTACATCGCCAGATTTTCTTACATTATTTCTTAAACTATTTCATTTTCATTTCCTGTTAGGTATTTCTTTTGTTCCCCACTTCTAAACTAGAGTTTTTGAGTATGCTTAATCTTTATTAATGAAAAGTAAATATCAGTTCTTGTTCAATAGAGAAAAATTACTGTTCTCCATATTGTGCTGGACAAAAATTTAACTTGTATATTTTTACTGTTTATTTCACATGTTCCAATATTATTTTACTTTTTGTACTAGGTCATTCATGCATTTAGCAGTTACACAATTAAAAGGGTGGGTGATGTTTGAATATTATGAATAGATTTGTTGAACCTTTGCCAAGTACATTTGTTTTTTTGCATAATATTTTAAGAACTGGCATCAAAATAAGTTTATTATACACTCATAAAGAATGGCAAGGAAAATTGCAGTATCTTCCTGAAATTTACAAAAATGTTCTTTCTTGAGCATCAGTGCAGAAAATCAAGGCAATCCAGGTGTGTGTGTGTGTGTGTGCATGTGTGAGTGTGTGTGTGTGTGTGTGTGTGTGTAAATGAATTACTATGTATGAACAAACAGACATTAAAATAGTCTTTTATCTAAAACTACATGGAGGCAATATGTACATACTTTTTAAAATCCAAATACATGACTGGATTTATACCTAGATTTTCTCACTTCTATGACGTACTGATAGTAGTCCTTGCCCTTCCAAGGCAATAAATCTTGCCTTGATCTATAAGTTACTGTTTTGTGCATGTGAACAGGAGCATGCTCTGTCAAAGAGAATTAATTAACCTTTCCAAACTATTACTAGACTTACTTATCCTTTTCATGTGTGTATATAATAATCTATTTACTATTACAAAAGAAGGAAAATTAGGATTTTCTTCTGCTTTTATAAGTTTAACATGTGAAATTTTCCTTATCATTAACCTTATGATTGAGCTGTCCATAACATATTTTTAACTAATGTATTTGTTGAGACTAGCTCATTTTACTTTTAATTATGCATTCTGATATTTTTTGGAATAGGTGTTATATTTCAGTGTTATTATTTAAGTGGGCCTTTGTTAGATTTAAAGCAAGATATCCCCTATTAGTCCTGTTAACAGTTTTATGTTGTAGAAGTTAACAAGATATTTTTCTAAAAATCAGTTTACTCAATCATATTGTATTTTCAAGCTAGATTATGATGGTGAAGTTAAGTAAGGCAAAGGTAGTACTTTTCAATTTAATTTCAAGCTCAAAATATAGGCAAAGTACAGATATAAAGATCAATTTCTCAGGATTACATATGTATGTAAAGTTGCTAATATACTAAATTCATGGCTGTAATTGTACCTTATTTTAAAGCTCATTTGAAAACTTAATTTAACCCCACAATGTTCTCATTACTTTACTCACAGCAAGTAAATTAAACTAGAAATAGCAATGATGGTAAAGCAACATTTTGAAGAAAGGCATGTTTATTTAGAAATCATTGGTAATATCTATAAAAGTACATGTTTTTGTGTCGCACAAGAATATAAGACTTGCTTTATACTGAGTGGCTTATAATATTCAGGAAGCATATTAAGTTCTTCACCCAGCTCTCTTGCTTTCCCTTTCTCATTCTTCCTGCCTCTTGATCTCTTGGTTTTAAAATCTTCCTCCTTATTTTGTAGACACTGCTCTCCTGTTCACTACTTCTTCTCTGTCTTTACGTCTCACCACTGGGCCTCTCTCAGTGTCTGTTTTCCCAACCTTCATCCCAAATTCCAGCTGTATATCTACAACCAGTTGGTCAGGTAACTTTGCACCTTTTTCAGTGCACTCTTTGATAGAGCATGCTCTGTTCTTTTTGTTTGTTTTATTGCTTTTTTTTTTCCTTTTTTTTTTTTTAACAGCCTGGAGGCCTCTTGTCAAATGTCATATAGATTTTATCCTTGTTTCCATATTAAATTAACATGATGATTTTTCAAGAAATGATATGACAGTTCTTGTACTTTTTAAGTGCTTGTGGGATGTGGGAATGCATTTTGTTGGTTAGCTATTGCTATACCTAATAGTGTATATAATAATATGAACAGTCCACATTTTATTAGCCACAGCAGCTACATTTGAGGAGAATTTGTTGGTAGCCTCTAATCAAATAATTTTTCCTATAGCAGTAATTTCTCCTAACCCTTTGGGCCTAAGATATGAGTGGCTATATAAGTTCAGAGATTGGGTTAAACTGAGAAATTTGAGGCATTTAAATACATCCTTTTTTATTCAATAAATAGTTAATGATCATATGCATAAAGCATTTAAATAGTGCTCAGTGTTCTCTACATGAAAAAAAAAAAGATTTGTCACCTAATGATAGGAACCAAAATTACTAGACCTTAAAGCAAAGCTAGGCAGAATTTGAAAATAAAAGTCAAAAGGGGACATGATCATTTTTTTGTTTGTTTGTTTGCTTGCTTATTTGGAAGCATTGGGGGTGTTTTTGTTATTGTTGTCATCTGTCTTTGTTGTTTTGGGTTTTGTGTATTTTCTGATCTGAGCCTTTGGAATAAAATTTCTTACATCTACTGTTATGAAAAACAATCAACTATAAAAATAATATTTAAGTTATGTATTAACTTTATTAGTCATGTTTTCCAGATATCTTAAAGATTTTTTTGTATGTGAATTTACCAGTTTTTCCTTCACTAATCTTACAAATGAATATAAGAAAACAGAAGTTCTTTCATTTTCTGACTCATCAATGCTTCTATCATTTCAAACTGTTTTTAGAGAGAGAAGTAGTGTCAGTGTTCTGCTTTTTGCACAGCTTGTTGATATGGAATGAGTGATAGAGCTTTCAGAGTGACCTTTCCAATAGGTGTGTTTTCTTACTGTTCTTCATGGTGTGACCACAGGTTTCTCACAAAGCGAGAGCAAAAACTAATGCAACGACGACAACATGCAGAGGAGCTCCTAGAGTGGAAACGACGTTTAGATGCAGAAGAAGCAGAAATTCGTCAAATGGAAAAACAGGCATTGGCTGCCTGGGACAAAGAGTTAATAAAACCCAAAACTCCTAAGAAAGAACTGGAGAGCCAGAGAACAGAACAGAAAGGTAATAAAAACAACTTTGTTCAAACTGTAAACTAAAACCTAACGAATTTGAAAGATTTATTTAATTTAAGTGTGAATGGTTAATGGTGAAGGAAAGCATTACAGTTACAAATGCTGTACAATGTAGAAAGATAAGAAAATATTGTGAATAACTATTTACCAATACAAACTTTGAAAACTTAGAAGAAATAGGTAAAATATTCTTAAAAAAATATGGTTTGCCAAAGCTTAGTGAGTAAGAAATGAGAACCTTTCTAGTCTTTTGACTGGTAAAGAAATTGTACACCAATAGCTAGACATCTTTTTACAAATATCTCCTCTGGCTTCAAAAATACATTATACATTCAAGGAGGAAAAACCCCAGGTATATATATTCTTTACTTTTCCATAAAAGGGATAAAGGAAGGCATTTCTTAACTCTTTATGAAGTTAGAATATAACTTTTATACTAAATCCACAAAAGGACAATACCAAAAAGGAAAAGGCCATTCTTTTCTGTCCTAAATAATACGTTAGCACACCAATTCCAACTATATTTGCAAATATAATACTTCACAATGAAATAGGGAAGGATTAGTATGCTTTTTTTTTTTGGCTCTCCTGGGGTTTGAACTCAGGGCCTCATACTTGCTAAGCAGGTGCTTTACCACACGAGCCACTTCACTAGCCAATGATTAGTATACATTTTGAAAAAAGATACTATGGTGAATTACTTAAATAGATTAAAGGAGAAAAATTATATGAACATTTCAAGAGATTCAGAAAAAGCATTTGTGATAAAATCAATAAACCTCACATCAGAGTTAGCATAGGAAGGAACTTCCATTGCCCATAAGAGGTATTAACCAAAACAAAAAAACACAAACTTTGAACAGATACCAAAATTAATGATAAACCATAGAAAGCTTTCCCTTTGAATATGAAAATTAGACAAAGACACTATTCTTCATGTTTTATTAAGCATTGTCTGGAAATTCTAGATACTTCATTCAGGCTTGACAAAGAATTAAAAGGTATAGGAGTAAGAAGAGGCAAAAGTCTCATTATTTATAGTTGAGAAAGCTACATGCATAGAAAATGCAGAATTCACGTACTGAATTCTATTATTCACATATTGAATATTAAAATAAATAAGTGACTTTAACAAGGTTACTGCTTAAAAAAATCCAAAACCAAAACTCAACTGTATGTCTATAAACCATGTAGAAAAGGTTTGATTTAAAAAGAAAAAATCATACAGTGACTCTGTGTTTAAAAATAAATAAATAGTTTGCCACTGGTGCCTCAAACCTGTAATTCTAACTGCTTGGGAGGCTGTAAGAGAGGATCATGGTTTAAGACCAGCTTAGGCAAATAGTTTCTGAGAGACCCTATCTCCAAAATAACTGGAGCAAATAGACTGGAGGTGTGACTCAACATAGTAGAGTGCTTATTTTGCAAGGTTGAAGTCCTGAGCTCAAACTCCAGACCCATTTAAAAAAAAAAAGATTAATTAGTTAATTTTAAAAAAAGATATAAGTAGAAACAGGCATGGTGGAGTACATCTGTAATTCTAGTACTCAGAAGGCTGGCAAGAGGATACATAATGAGGCCTTCTCTCAAAAAAAGAGAACAATAGCAACAACAAAAGGAAACAACTTAAAACAAACAAGAAGTATGAAGTACATAGACAAGTTAACAAAAAGTGTACAAGATCTTCATGAAGGAAAATGTTGAATTTTGTGGCAAGGCATTAAACTTGAAAATGTGGAGCCTTGTTTCATATTCACAGAAAAACTCAGTGTCCTAACACATTAACTCTCCCTGAACTGATGATTCAAGACAATTTAAATCAGAAACCTAGCAAGATTTCTAAACACGGGCTGACAAGCTCACTTAAGTATTTGTATGAAATAACAAAAGACCTTTTAAAGAAGATACTTTTAAAGAAAAAACACAAAATACAGGAACTTACGTTACCTTGTATCAAGACTTCTTAAAGGTGTAGTAACTAAAACAACATGCATGATACTAACACAGCAGTGAACAAAGAGACTGTGAAAAGATAACCCAGAGAAAGACCCATCTATCTATGGAAAGTTGACTTTTGACATGAGCAGCTTTGCAGATCTGTGGAGAAAGGAGGATCTCCTACAAAATTCTGTGGGAGGGGCTGGGAGCATGATGAAAGTGGTAGAGCAGTTGCCTAGCAAGTATAATCCAGTTATAAACCCAAATTCAAACCCAGTACTGAAAAACAGAAAGAGGCCTCTGGGAAGAAACAGTAAAGGTGGATCTATACCTGACAATGTGAAAGATCTGTTTCAAAGGAGAAATAAAAGCTTAAAAGTAAAAATTAAAACTATGAAACTTTTAAAAGACAATATAATGACATTAAGGGGAAAGAAAGAATTCTTTAATATATAATACAAAACAAAAACCATAAAGTAAAAGATTGATATATTCAACTTCAATAAAACATTAACACAATAAAATAAAACCAAGTAAGAGGAGATATTTACAATACATGTGACTTGACAAAGGAATAGTGATAGAAATGTGGGGTTTTGTTTTTACTTCAAATATTCCTGGTATGAACAGTGTCATCCATGTCTTCTCATATAGCTAGCTGTATCTATCTATAGATTATGTGTATGTCTATGTATATATGAGTACTCTACAGCAGAGGTTTTCTGATTCTTTACCTTAACTACAATATATATCATTGATATTTTCTAGTCCATTTCAACTTTAAACAATGTTGATTGCTACCCATTTCGTGTGCCTCTAATGGATCATTGCTCTAGGATAGCAGTTCTCAAATGTTTTAGCTCCTGGACCCGTTTATACTCTTAAAAATTATTGAGGAGGAGGTTTCTAAGATGGTGGAATAGAATTATGCACCACTCTAGTTTCTCTGAGACTCAGAAACAAAAATACCTAGAAAGCAGGTTCTCAAGAGGTTTTGAAGTTACAAATCAGAACTGAATGGATGCAAAGGGAGAAACTGCTGGCACATACCGCCATGATCCTTCCAACAGCTGAGGAGCACTGTGAAAGAGACCCACATAGGAACTCCGAGGTCAAAAGTCAGAGTTATCATAGCCTATACAGCTATGCCAGTGTCCCCAGATGGCAGATTAGGAGCAAGCAGCATGCCCAGGGAGGAGTCTCAGCAACTGGGAAGCAAAAACAGCAAGAAAATGGCTGCTCAGGGAGGTTTGGAAGTTTCTGAGCTGCTAAACCAGGAAAAGCTGCCACCATGGGCTGGGATGTAGCTCAGTGGTAGAGTGTTTCCCTAGCATACACAAGGGTCCTGGGTTCGATCTCCAGCAAAAAATAAAAGAAGGAAAAAATAAACAAAACCTGCCACCATCTCACAGATCACTGAGAGCCAACTGCTAAATCCCAAGAAAGACCCATGCAGGAACCCTGTGTGTCAAAAGCCAGAACCTTGATGGCTGGCACGCTTTGCCACTAGCTTCAGTATGTCTGAGTGTGAGCTGGATTTGTGGAAATCTTAGTGCAAACCTAAGCAATGTGGGCATGAGGAATGTCAACAAATATAGAGCGTGGCACACTGCTACCCATGTGGGAATCTTGTGAGCCTGAGAGAGGAACAACCAGTGAATTGATGAGAAAGTCACCACAGGTTGAGTAGGGACTAGGAGTGGAGCTTACACTAGTGGGTAGCAAACCTGAGGTGAACTGGGAGTAGTAACTTGCAAACAGCACTTTCTGTCTACATCCTGTGCTGTGGCTCTGGGCTCAGAGCCTTATAGGCACTAGATGGCCACTCTGCCACTAAGCTACATCCTCAAAGCAGACAACCCCAGCTGGTCTTCAGCCAATCAACCAGCCAAACAAACAAACAAACAAAAACTCCAAAAATCTGCTGGGGGTGGGAGAGGAAGCCACCCTCCTGTCCAACTATGAAAAAAATATTGATACTTTTTTGTTATGGATTTTTGTTGTTTTTTTCCACTCTTTTTGCCTTATTTTTTTTTCTTCTTTGCAGTTTTTAATCATCTCTTATCTTTCCTGTTTTATTTTTCTCTCTACATGTTCTACAGTGTTCTCCCTCACAAATATTTGTAATAGATTCACAACATACACTTTTCCCTTCATTCATATCTTGCCTCTTCCCCTTTCTCCCATTCCCCCTTTTAAATATTTCTTAAGCTAGTAATGCCTACACCCTTAAAATTGTTTAATTCCTAGATTATCCTAAAAATATTCTAGTTCCTTTCCTTTATAACCTTATTGGGGAAGTAGTTGATGCATACAATTGATTTTTTTAGCCACATTTAAATACCAAGTTTGTTTTTGAACTGTTGACTTTGTTATTTCTGTTTGCTCCTTCCTCTCTAAGGATGCACAAATCACAATGTAAGAACACTTAAGAATTTGAAAAAGCAAGGTACTATGATCCCTCCGAAAGTCACCAACTCCATTAGTATAATGGGCATTAATGATAGTGAAGTGTTTGGAATTACAGAGTTCAAAAGAATCATAAGAGTGACCAATGAAATTAGAGCATATGTACATATCTGAACACAAATGTAAAGAAAATACAAATAAACACCTGAGCGAATATAAGTAAGCAGCTTAATGAAGTAAGGAAGACAGTGCATGATCTGAAAGAGGATTTCAATAAAGATACAGAAATCCTGAAAAAAGTCTAATTGAAATCCTGGAAATTAAAAGCTCAATAAGACAAAAACTCAGGTGAAAGTCTTGCCAATATACTGGAACAAATTTGAAGACAGTATCAAGGCTTGAAGAAAAGACAGAGAAACTAGAACATTCAGATAAAATTAAAAAAAATAAGAATGCACAGAAGGAAGCATGCAAGGCCTCTAGGGCACTGTGAATCATGGCTATAGAATAAGGAGAAGAGATCCAAGCTAAAGACATAGAAAACGTATTTGATAAAATAATAGCAGAAAATTTCCCAAATCGTGAGAGAGGTGCTCATCCAGGAGGCTTTTAGGATACCAAACAGAACCAGAAAGAATCTCTCTAAGGTATATCATACTTAAGACATTAAATATGTAAAACAAGGAATGAATTTTGGAAGCTGCAAAAGAGAAGTGCCAAGTCACATATAAAAACAAATTCATCAGAGCCAGGTGCCCTTGGATTACTCCTGTAATCCTAGCTACATAGGAGACTGAGATGGAGAGGATCATGATTTGAGGACAGCAAGACCCCATCTCCAAAATGACCCGAGCAAAAGAGACTGGAGATGTGGCATAGCACTAGGGTGGCTTGCTTTGCAAGCAAGAAGCCTTGAGTTCAAATCCCAATCCCACAAAAAAAAAAGCAAACCCATCAGAATAACAGCACATTTCTCAACAGAAACTGTAAAAGCAAGGAGGGTATGGAATGATGTATTTCAAACCCTGAAGGAAAATAACTGCCAAGCTAGATAGATTAATATATCCAACAGAACTGTCCTTCATAATTGAAGGCAAAATAAAATCCTTTCATAATGAACAAAAACAGAAGGAATTCATGACCTCTAAGCCACTCCTGCAGAAGATACTTAAAGGAATGTTACACACAGAAGAGGATAAATGCACCCATGAAAACACAGGAAAGAAAATGAATCACATGAGACAAGTAGATAATCAAATGAGGACTAAGGAAGAATCAAACACCATAAGAACAAGAAAATGACAGGGGTTACTAAATACCTTTCAATAATCTGAATGTTAATAGTTTCATTTCTCTAATCAAAAGAAAGAGACTGGCAGGTTGACTTTAAAAACCAGACCCAACCATTTGTTTTGCCTTACTGGCAAAGACAAACAGGCTCGAAGCAAAAGGATAGAGAAAAGATATTCTAAGTAAATGTAGCCCAAAAGCAAAGCAGACTTCAAACCAAAATTGGTTAGAAGAGACAAAGAAGGTCACTTAATTTTGATAAAGGGAACAATCCATCAAGAGAATATAATAAACATATACACAGTGAACATTAGCACACCTAGTTTCATAAAGTAAACACTACTGGATATAAAAGCACAGATAGACCTCAACACAGTAATAGTGGGTGATTTCAGTACCCACTCTCAAATTGATAGGTCATCTAGAGGGAAATAGTGAATAAAGAAACATCAGAATTAAATGACACTAAAGAGCAAATGTGCTTAACAGCTACAGAATATTCCACCTGACAGCCATAGAAGATACATTCTTGGGTGCCCATGCAACTTTTTCTAAAATTGAATATATCTTAGGACATAAAGAAAGTCTTAATTAATAAAAGAAAATTGAATAACCTCCTATATTTGAAGAGACCACAATGAAATAAAACTAGGAATCAACAGCAAAAGAAACTGTAGAAAATACTCAGACGCATAGAGACTGAACAGCACACTGTTAGATGACCAGTGGTTTATTAAAGAAATAAGTTGGTGGGGGGAATCCAGAAATCAAATGAAGATGAAAACACAGCTTGCCAGAACCTTTGGGATGCAGTAAAGGCAGTGCTAAGATAGTTTATAGCCTTGAACATCTATGCTAAGAAATTAGAGAGGTCTCAAATTAATACATCAAGCCTTAGAAAAACAAGAACAAGCCAAAACCAGAATTAGTAGTTAGAGGAAATAATAACGATCAGGGCATATATTAATGAAAGGGAGACTAAAATATACATACATATATAGAAGCAGTGAAACAAAGAGTTCATTATTTCAATGAAAAGATAAGATTGATAATCCCTTAGCCAAAGTAACCAAAACAGAACAAGAAGACACAAATTGATAGAAATGAAAATGGAGAGAAAAACCATTGAAAATCAGAGGATCATTAGGAAATACTTCAGAAGCTTATATTTAATAAATTCAAAAATGTAGAAAGAATGGATAAATTTCTAGATGCATATGACCTGTCTAAATTGAACCAAGAGGATATAAACTACTAATACAGATCCATAAAGAACAGTGAGATGAAGCAGTAACAGGCTTCTAGGACTGGATGGGGTCACTGCCATATTCTACCAGACCTTTAAGCAAGAACTTACACCAGTGCTCCTCAAACCATTCCATAAAACAGAAAAAGAGGAACACTGTGAAACTCCGTCGACAGAGCCAGTATTACCCCGATACCAAAAGTGGGTACAGACATGACAAAAAGAAAATTATAGTCCAATTTCTTTGATGAACATAGACACAAAAATTCTCAATGAAATAATTCACCAACGTATTTTAAAACACATCATATTCAATTTCATTTCATTCTAGGGATGTATGGATGGTTGGACATATGTAGATCAATAAATATAGCACATAAGCAGAGTAAATGAGAAATCACATGATCATCTCAATAGATACAGAAAAGGCCTTTGACATAATTTAAAATCCCTTCATGATAAAAGTTCTTCAGAAACTAGGAATAGAAGGAATGTATCTAATAATAAAGTCTTTATTTATAAACCTATAAAACAACATTGTACAAACCAGGGAAAACCTAAAACCATTTCCTCTAGTCAGGAATGAAATAAGGGTGTCCACTCTTATTCAATATGATGCTTGAATTCTTAGAGCAATTAAGCAAGAGAAATAAAAAGGATAGAAGTAGGAAAGAAAGACGGCAAAGTATCCCTATTTGTAGATGATATATATGGTCCTATACTTAAAAGACCCTAAAGACTCCACCAAAAAATTTTTAGATCTGATAAACATTTTTGACAAAGTAGGAATATGCAAAATTAGTGTACAAAAAATTAGTAGCTTCTATATACCAATAAAAAGCAGGCTGAGAAACTGAGGCCAATAGGAAAAGGGGAACAGGTACTAGAGAAAAGGTTAGATCAAAAAGAATTAACCTAGAAGGTAACACCCATGCACAGGAAATCAATGTGAGTCAATGCCCTGTATAGCTATCCTTATCTCAACCAGCAAAAACCCTTGTCCCTTCCTGTTATTGCTTATACTCTCTCTACAACAAAATTAGAAATAAGGGCAAAATAGTTTCTGCTGGGTATTGGGGGGGGGGAGAGGGAGGGGGGCGGAGTGGGTGGTAAGGGAGGGGGTGGGGGCAGGGGGGAGGAATGAACCAAGCCTGGTATGCACATATGAATAATAAAAGAAAAAGGAAAAAAAAAAAGCAGGCTGAGAAAGAAATCAGGGAAATAATGCATTCACAATAACCTTTAAAAATAAACTGAGAAAGTAAAAGACGTCTATAATGAAAACTATAAAACATTGAAGAAAAAATTGAAAAAGACACTAGAAGATGGAAAAAACACCTCCAGTATTCATGGATTGGCAGAATTGTGAAAATAGATACACTACCAAAAGCAATCTATAGATTGAATGCAATCCCTATCAAAATCCCAGTGTCATTCTTTACAGAAATAGAACAATCAATCCTAAATTCCATATGGAAGCCTAAGAGATACTGAGTAGCTGAAGTTATCCTGAGCAAAAAGCAATGCTGGAGGTATCTCAGTACTGAACTTTAAGTTATACTACAGAGCAGTAGTGGCAAAGGCAGCATTTGTACTGCACAAAAGCTGTGACCATGTAGACCAATGGAATACAAGACCCGTGGGAGAGAAAAAACCTACATTGCTGCAACCTCTGATTTTTGACAAAGATGCTATAAACAGAAATTGGATAAAACTGGATATCTAGTAGATATCCAGATCCCTGTCTCTCACTTTGTACAAAAATCAATTCAAAATGGATCAAAGGTCTAAATGTAAGATCAGAAACTTTAAAACTACTATAGAAAAACAAATACTTGAAGCTATAAGTAGGTATAGGCAATGGCTTTCTGAATAGTAATCCAGTTGCTTAGGAAATAATAGCAAGAATTGACAAATGAGACTGTATCAACTTCAAAAGCTCCTGCACAACACAGAAAATGGAAGAAAAACTTTGCAAGCTGTTTTTCAGATTATAGATGATATCCAGAATATCCAAAGATCTCAGAAAATTAAACACCAAAAGAATAAATAATCCTATGAGCAAACGGCAGTTGTCAAAAGAAGTACAAATGGCAAATAAATACATGAAGAAATGCTCAATATCCTTAGCCATAATGGAAATGCAAATCAAAACAGCTCTGAGGTTCCATCTCACCCCAGTCAGAATTACTATCCTCAGGAGCACAAACAACAACAAATGCTGGCAAGGATATGGTGGAAAAATGAGCCCTCATACACTGTTGGTGGGCATGTCAATTAATGTAGCCGCTATCGAAATCAGTATGAGGGAGGGTTCCTCAAAGAACTAAAAACAAAACTGCCATGTGATTCTGCTATACCACTTTGCGCATATATCCAGAGGAACATGAGTAACTCATCATACAATAGAGATACCCATCCACCCATGTTTATTGCAACACAGTATACAATAGCCAAGCTATGGAGGCAGCCAAGGTGCTCAGCAACTGATGAATAAAGAAAATGTGATACATACACACAATGAAGTATTTTTCAGCCATTTCAAGAAAAGTGAATTTATGCTGTTTGCAGGAAAAATGGATAGAACTGGAAATAATCATATTAAACAAGATAAGCCAAGCTCAGACAAATAGATCATTTTCTCTGTTATGTACAATCTAGACCTATAAAAATAATAACAATATGATATGATTATAATAAGTAGACCGTCCATGGGGAACAAGCAGGACAGGGGAGGGAGAATGGAGAGAGTGACAGAGGTTAATATGTATATGCAAGTAACATAATGAAACCTACTAAAAAATTATCTAAAAAGTAGGGGAGGAAGCTGGGCACCAGTGCCTCATGCCTGTAATCCTAACTACTTTGGAGGCTGAGATCAGGAGTACTACAATTCAAGTCCAGCCAGGCAAATAGTTTGCAACACCCCGATCTCAACCAATAGCTAGGTGCAGTGAATTGCACCTAGCTATTTTCAAGGCAAGCCTAAACAAAAAGTGCTGGCTCAAGCAGTAGAATGCCTGTGTAGCAAACATGAAGCCCTGAGTTGAAACTCCAGTACACACACACACACACACAAAGAAGTGTGAGGAAAGAATAAGAAAGATTAATAGAGGGGGAGAATTTGATCAAAGCATACTACATGCCTGTATATAAATATCACAATGAAACTTTGTCCAATTAATTTATGTTCATAAAGTTTTTAAATTGAAGACCCCAAAGAACTTAAGTTTATGTGGTTATAGATATGGTTCTATGTATCAATATTTGCCATCCTAGAAATTGAAACAAATTTTTAAACATTTATTTTAAAAATAATAAATCTACTACATGTCAGCATAAGTAACAATTTTTATTTAAAATAAATACATTAAGTGAAAAGAGGAATTATTTTATATCTTAATAAGTACCTTTAATGTCAGGCTTAACAAAATGGCTTCTGTATTTAGTCTGTTGCAGGATGTTGTTTTGATATAGAAATAGTTAGATTAGGTAGATAGATAGATAGACAGGCAGGCAGGCTGACATAGAGAATCTAGGTGACTATACTAGAAAGATAAATGACATTGTTCATAAGAAGAAAATTTGCAATAGGGAAAAAACTGCCCACTTTTTCAGTTAGAGAATAGATAAATGAATTGTGATATATTTACATAATTCCAATAATCAACATGTACATTTATATATTACATCATGCTCAGTAAGGTGAAAAACTTAACAGCTATACAAATCAACACAAAATAATCTCAAAACAAATAACAGAAGACTATAAGTGACTTGATTCCTTTCATAAAAAATTCAAAAGCATGGGACTGGTAGAGTGGCTCAACAGGTACAGTGCCTGCCTAGCAAACCTGAGGCCCTGAGTTCAAACCCCAGTGCTGCCACAAAAAAAACAAAAAGTTCAAAAGCATGTAAAATTAAGTACTATATTATCTAGCTACATATAGCAAGTGCTACATAAAGAAAACCAATATCATGTCTTGTTTTTTTACCAACTTTTCCTGGAAGGCAAATCAAAAATAGCTTTCCTTACTAAAGTCTCTATTAGTGACCAGTGGCCTGCTTAATTGTGTAAAGTGTGAATGGGTAAAGGTGGTAAGAGCAGTTTCAGTGCTGTCTTAATCTCATTAACTATAGCTTACAAGTAGTTTATCTACTTAATAAGATAAAGTGACAGATGCAAAAGAATAAGGTCAAGGAAAAAAGAAATACATAGTAATGAAATAAATTAAAATATACCTATTGAGTACATTGTTGCAATGGGTAAAGCTAATTCTTACTAAGCAAAAAAGGAATTCATTAAAGACTGTTCAATGATTGACATAATTTTTGAAATGGTAGGAGGCTATGCTTCATGTTGAGCTTCCAAGAATAGCCCTAAAACCATACCATAGAACTGGCCTGATAAAAAAACTATCCCAGCTTTGTTACTCATTAGAGCCCTAAAGAAAACGTTTTTTGTCATCATTTCCCCTACCAGTACATTTCTGCACCAGGGATTCTTTTAAAAATTCATGGTTACTCCCAAAAATTGCCTTAAAAGTAGATTTTGATTCAGGTGCTGGTGGCTCATGCCTATAATCCTAGCTACTGGGATTGAGAGGATCACAGTTTGAGCCCAACCCAGGCAAATAGTTCATAGAACCCCCCACCTCCAAAATAACCAGAGCAAAATGGGTTGGAGGTGTGGCTCAAGCAGTAGAGCGCCTGCTTTGCAAGTATAAAGCCCTGAGTTCAATCCATAGATGGTACATGATTGATAGATAGATAGATAGACAGATAGATAGATAGATAGATAGATAGATAGATAGATAGATAGACAGATAGATAGATAGAGCGAGAGAGATATTCTGCCTTCTTCCTCAGGTTACTCGCTTTCAAAATGAAGTCTTTTACAGGGAAATTAGGCTGGAGATACCAAAATCCTAGTATCAAGGGATGCTAGGAATTTCATTTTGTGTATGAGAAGACACTCTTGAAGCAAGAAATTTCTCATACAGCAGTGAGGAATTAAAAATGTACCTACGGTCCAGGATATACAGATGTCCACTATAAACAGGAGCTCAAGCCATGTTCTTTCTTTCATAGACTGTTAAAAAGAAAGAACAATTCTGGGAATGTTTCCAAAGCCTCATCTTTAAAATAGTCTGGAGATGCTGTAACTTCCATCTTTTGCCACCAAAACAAAAAGCTACTTTTGTTTCTAGATTCAAAATGTAAAACATAGCTATAATAACTCTTAAATTCTTTCATGGTTGATACTTCTACATATAAAGAAATAATTCAATATATACTGTGTACTAGTGGTTGTGCAATGATATACTCCAATAGGTATACAATAGTGAGTCAACCAAATATGGGAAAGTCTACTTTGTTTCAGGATAGACAGTATAAACTGCTTCTTCTCAGACCCCCACAGTATCAAAGTCAGTCTGGATTTTATTTAGCTTAATTTCCCATATATTAAGTTCATTGGTATATCTGAATTATCTAATAGAACTTTATGTTATGATAGAAGTATTTTGCTGTCCAATTTGGTAGCCATTAGCTATATATAGCTATAGAATACTTAAAATTTGACTAATACAACTGAGGAACTGAATTTTTTTTTTTTTTCAGTACTGAAGTTTGAACTCAGGGACTTTACCTTCATCCATTCTACCAACCCTTTCTTGTGATGGGTGTTTTCAAGATAGGGTCTCACAAACTGTCTGCCCCAGCTCGGTTTGAACTGCCATCCTCCAGATCTTTGCCTCCTGAGTAGCTAGGATTGCAGGCATGAGCCACCTGTGCCTGACTTGAATTTTTAAATTTAACTTTAATTGATGTTTATATAGCCATTTGTAGGTAATGGCTGTCATACTGAACAGCACATGCAGGTTGCACATTTTACAAAGTTTTTACTTTTTTCCATTTTGTTTTATGTCACATTATACAGGATATATAGTCATACATCTCTTAGCAATGGAGAGAAGTATGTCATTAGGCCATTTCATCACTGCAAACATCATAGAGTGTACTTATTCAAATGCAGATACATAAACCTAAATGGTATAGTCAGTCACTCCTTGGTCTCTTGATGTAGTCATACAAGATGTGTGAAGCTTTTTTAGAGTGAATATTTATTTATGAATGAATTTATTTTGTGGCACTAGAGAATGAACACAGTGTTTCTCCTGCATAGCTGGGATTACAGGTGTGAGCCACAGTGCCTGGCAGTAGTACACTATGTTATTTAAGTTTTTTGTTTGTTTACTTTTTGTTTTTGTGTTAGTGGGATTTAAACTCAGGACCGCATGCTTGCTAGACAGGCACTGTAGCACTTGAGCCAAGTCCCCAGCCCTTGAATTTTTAAATGATGCACTTTTAGATGCCATGTCATCTTTTGCTTATTAAAGTAAAATATTATTTGGGGTACATGTATTTCCTTATATTAATTGCATCTGTTTTATAGATTTCAGGTACAAAAAATATTAATTTATAGACTTTAAAAATCTTCAGTGGTGTCTTTTACGTTGTATATATCAAATGTTAGTAGCATTTACCCAAAGTATGTTTTATAACTTAATCCTTTTGAGGCATTGTACCTATAGAGGCAAAGAAAAAGTGTGTAAAAAATTTTCTGTTTAGAGATGGAGGCATGGCTCAAGTGATAAAGTGCCTGCCCAGTAAGCAAAGGTCCTGAGTTCAAACCCAATAGTAAAATTTAAAAAAAAATTCTATCTAGATTTAAAAAAAATTTTTTTGTTAGAGTGAACGGAATCTACCCTAGACAAATTGTGGAAGTGCTAAATAAAATGCAGGACATGTCTCCATATATGCATCTCTGGCTGTTCATTTTTAGTGCTGTGTACCATCCCATTGTAGTCAGTAGGCTTTGTGTTTCTCTTAGCTGTTGACTATTATACCAATCCTGTCAGTGAACTCACTGCATAGGCAATATTTCTCTGGGATATATAACTAGGAATAGAATTTCTAGGTCAGAGAGTGTGTTTTCATCTTTTTCAAGTAATAGAAATTATTTCCTAAGTTGGTCAGACCAATTTCTACTGCTAAAGGAGTATATGAGATGGTAATTGCTCTGCATCCTCACACAGACTGCCAGTCATTAATTATCATTGCTAATTATATGTGGCAGATATCTTCTTAGTTGGTGTCAAACAAAATTTTTGATTAAACTTTACAGACTTTGTTGTAAATGTTACATGGCATGATAAAGAAATTATATCTAAGTAGAACTAATGATTATATGCTAAAAACAAACGTAAAATGTAAGAGTTTAATCGTCCCATTGACTAAGATTGTATTATTTTTTCTTGTTTTCACCTTCTTTCTAGAAACAGTGAGTGAAGAGGAATCTCCAGTACCTTCCTACTCTCATCTGAACAGTGAAAGCTCCATTCCAGAAGACTTAGGCAGCCCTGCTGTTCTCTATATGCCATCTGAGTCTGTAGTGCAGGGGCAGCCAGGGACTCCAAGTCACAGTATACTTACTGAAGAAATGGTTTTTTCACAGGAATTAGAATCTTCTACCTCCCCTAGTAAACATGTAAGTTCATGTGTATTTATATCTTAAAGCTTCTTTAGAAAAAACTTGTCTAAAAGATATATTATTTCTTCAACAAAATTAGAGATAAGGGCAAAATAGTTTCTGCCGGGTAGCGAGGGGTTGGGGGGGGTAAAGGAGGGGGTGGGGGGAGGGGGGGGAAATGACCCAAACATTGTATGCACATATGAATAAAATAAAAATTTTTAAAAAAGAAAAAATAAATAACAATACATGCAATAAAAAAAGATATATTATTAATAGTTACATTTTTTCTATTAATAACAGTATTGACTGTCACCCATACTTGTGACATGATAACAAATAACATTTGAATTGAAATAAAACTTCTAATTAACTCCTATAGATTTATAAATATATGAATTACAGCTTTAGTGACAGAAAATTATATACCACCAAGTCTGTTAATATTGAGGGGATAGGAACTTCTAAAGTCTTCAAAAAAATAGCTTGTGGAAAGAACACAAGTTTTTCCTGAAATCTGTGCTCTCTTAAGATCATAAATGACACCAAAGTGCCTTGACTATAATTTAGCAGTAATACTGCTAATTCATAATCAGAATAAAAGTGGTGATTTCATCTCGTTAAAGCAGATCTGGTTTAAATAGTTGGTTTTAAATTAAAATATTGGCCATTATTAGAATAAGGTTTTTTACATTGTCCAAATACTGTACTTCATAGAAAAAAAACCTGCTGGTAAAAACTCAAGTTAGAAATTTACCTTTTTTTTTAACCT
This sequence comes from Castor canadensis, assembly GCF_047511655.1. NCBI lineage: Eukaryota > Metazoa > Chordata > Mammalia > Rodentia > Castoridae > Castor > Castor canadensis. The sequence continues at coordinate 83,357,624 of NC_133396.1, read as the reverse complement.
TGATTTTATGAAGTATATTAAGAAATTAGCATTATAATAATAAATATTTAGTGAACATACACATTGTTAAATCTTTTTTATGTTTAAAAAAATGAACTATCTAGAGTCTTCGTTTTTAATGTGACTGTGAAGACTTAACCACATATTCCCTACTGAAATATTAGTCAGGAAGATTTAAAGGAGAAATGAAGAGCTGATTCCATGTTTTTTAAGTGTTCTTGTGCACATACTTAAACAGTGTTTTTAGATTATGAAAGGCTTCTAGCTAAATTATCATATTGGGGGCTGATAATGGCTCAAGCGGTAAGAACACCTGCCTACCAAGTGCCAAGGCCATGAGTTCAAACCTCCGTGCCATCAAAAATTTTTTTTAAAAAACAATAAAATGAAAAAATAAAATAAAAATTATCATATTGGTGATTTTTAAATTTGATAATGATAGGCTTGCAGTATGGATAATTTACTTATAGTGTATTTGCTACCTTCTAGGAAAGAGTTTTGACACAGTCTTTCTTCCTAGAATCATTACTGAGGTTCATGATAGCCACAAACTGATTGCACTAGATGTTTTTCTCAAAAGAAAATATATCAAAGAAATTAAAATTAGTGATGTCTTAAAGTGATTTTTTATAGTAAAAATAATTATTTATTGAGTGCTTGCTTACTATGTGACAGGTAGTGTGTGTGACAGATAGTGTGCTAAATGCCTTACATGGATTATCTCATTTAATCCTCACAACAGCCCTAAAAAGTATATACTGTTTTAACCCCACCCTGGAGATTAGCAGGCTAAGATACTTGCCCAAAGTCACAGGAATAAAAAGTGATGATAGCAAGGGATTAAATTAGGTACTTCCACTTGATGTCAGGGTAGAAATTTTCTGTTTTGTTACAGTCTTTTGTAGGCAGTTTTCTTATGCTCGTTTTTTTCCCTTCTTCCCTCCTTAAAAGTAGTCCATATTTAGTATTTTAGACTAAAAGAATAGGAGAATAAATACCTCTGATATGGTAACTACTTATAGTTTGTGTAAATTTTGGCGGGGGGGGGGTGGTACTAGGGATAAACTCAGGGAGTCCTGCACTTGAGCCATGCCTCCAACCCTCTTGTAAATTTCTTAAAGCATGTTCTTTTATACCTTTTTCCATCTTTAAGAAAAAATTGAGTCTGTATCCTCTGTAGAATTGTAAACTTTTTACTTTTTTGTGTCAAGAATTATTTAAAACTCTTTGTAAATATCTTTAATTGGCTAGTATCTCAGTTTTTAAATAGAATTTCACAACTATATCACAAAACAATTCCCATTTGTTTTTTTTTGTTTGAGCAGTCACCTCTCAGAAGCTGCACACCTGTGTCAAAGCAGGACTCCAGCAAAGGAAATCATAGGACTGGCGGACAATATCGTCTACCTGGCAAGTCTCATCAACACTGTTCTAGTTGGTCAGATGAATCATTATCTATGACACAGTCAGGTAAGACTATGAGGAGTTTCTTTTCTTTGTAATGCATTTGAGTTCCTCTTGAATAATCTTTGTCTAACTATATACTAGTATGCTGTTATCTTTTGTTGCATGTGTATAGGCTTTTTTCTTGCCAAGATTAAATTGTCTTAATTCTTTGCTTGTCATTGACAACAACAAACTTTTATTCTCATGTGTTAATGGACAGTAATTTCATCAAACATTTCTTCAGTTTTTTCTGTGTCAGGCACTATCTTTATGTTTCTGTAGAACTCTCTCAGGGTTCTTTGCCCACAAGGTCTCCCCTATTAGATTATAGACTGCTAGAGAGGAGGTTCTATGTTTTGTAGCACCAGGACCTCACAGGCACTTTGCATTGCACATGGTAGATATTTATTAACTATTTCTTGAATGAATTAATGGTAACTATGAGGATGGCACAAGTCTCAAAGAGAGGAACAGTAGAGACACACTAGCCTACAAATGAAATGGGGATCATTATCTGTTTTTCCAAAACCTTCACCATAGCACAGATCTCTGTTATTTATATAGGTTGTGGAATAATTAACAGCCTTGGCCAGGTATGGTGACTCACATCTGTAATTCCAGTACTTGGGAGACAGAGGCAGGAGGATTACAATTTGAAGGCCAGCCTGGGGTAGATAGGAAGTTCCAGGCCAGCCTGAACTGCAGAGTGAGACCCTGTCTCAAAAAAAAAAAAAAAAAAAAATGAACAGCCTCTGCTCTGAAAGACTTCAAGGAGTTTGTTGATCGTGGAAAGCATATCTAGAGAGAGAATGCTGAATTTGTGTACAATTGTGAAGAAGACTAACAATGTACTGAATATTGCCATATTAAATATTTTGATAGGCATATTGAATATATTGCCTTTTGAGCTAACTCTCAGTTTTTGAGAATAGACATTTAGTAAAGAAAAAGTGAAAAGTGGCTTGGTTTTTTGTTGGTGGCAGTTTGGGTTTTATTTATTTATTTATTTATTTATTTTTGGTCTTCAATACAAATATCCCCTTTGCCCATGTTTTGGACAACAGTAAATCATGGATCTTGCACCAATACTTAACAGATCTCCTTTCTTCTTGGAGTAACTCTCACTTGCTAGTCAGGTACTCTACCATTTTAGTCATTCCTAGGAGCACATAACTCTTACTGAACTAAAGAAAACATAGTTTTAAGAATACACAGTTTTAGAAGATCTTAAGTTAGAGGTTTATATTTCATCTTAGAGACTATCGTTTTAAGCTCAGGCTACAATCCTACCCCAATTATTATACTAGAATCATCAATTGAATCAGTATTAAAGCCAACACTAAACCCTCAGAACTTTTGAACCCTGAAACCAGTTGGTGGTTTTCTTGAAAAATTAAGAGAAAGAATGATGGAGATGCTCACTTACTGTCCCCTCATCACCACCTATTTTAATTTTAAACCAAAAACTGTACTGCCTAAAATATGGCTGCATGAAAATGTTTGTGTTAGTACTATTACTGCCACCACTTAAAAATTACTTTTCAAATTATTTGTAGTTGGCAAAAAGTGTCAATATAAAACAATGTGATGCTTTTAAAAATGTATACATTTGGATGTTAAATCAAGCTCATTAATATGTGCATTACCTCACACAGTGTCATTGTGTTGAGAAAAACTTAAGCTCTTCTCTTCTTACATTGTTATTAATATAGCCACCATGGTATATAATGGGTCTCTTGAACTTCTTTCTCCTATCTAATTTAAATTTGTATCAGTTTGACATTTCCCCAAGCCCCAGTTCAGCTTCATCCCAGCTACTGGTAACTACCATTCTACTCTCTGCTTCTCCGAGTTCAGTGTTTTTATATTTAACATGTATGAGTGAGATCATGGATGTTTGCCTTTCTGTGCCTAGCTTATTTCTCTTAATGTCCTCCAAGTTCATTCACATTATTGCAAATGATAGGATTTCCTTCCATTTTTTAGGCTGAATAGTAGTAGTATTCCATTGTGTATATACCATATTTTCTTTATCCATTCATCCACTTAAAAGTTGATTCTTTCTCTCTTCTCCTCCTACTCCTCTCTCCCACTTTCTCTCCCTGGCTCTTTCCTTCCCTCCCTCCCTCCCTCTCTCTCTAATACTGGAGGGTTGTCTTGCTAGGCAGGAGCTCTAACACTTGAGCCATTCCAGCAGCCCTTTTTGTGTTGGTTGTTTTTGAAATAAGGTCTCGCATTATGCCTTGGCCAGCCTTGATCACAGTTTCCTCTTTTTGCTTCCCCATTTAACTGGGATGACAGGTGCATGCCATCATACCCAGCCATTGGTTGAGATGGGGTCTTTAAACTTTCCCTGGGCTGACCTCGAACCACAATTTTCACAAGTAGCTAGGATTACAGGCTTCAATCACCACTCCCTGGCTACATCTTTTCATTAGTAGTTACTGAGTTAACTTTATTTTTTAGTTAAATAAATGATTTTTCTATCTCTTTCAGAAACTACATCTGACCAAAGTGACATTGAAGGTAGGATCAGAGCTCTGAAAGATGAGCTGCGGAAAAGAAAATCAGTTGTGGACCAATTGAAGAAGGAACAGAAAAAAAGGCAAAAAGAAAGACTGAAAGCACAAGAAGCCAGTTTGATCAAACAGTTAGAGGTTAGACATACAGAAGTTAATGAATATGTGAAGCCCAGAATGTCTTTTGTTTTGTTTTGTTTAATGGTGCTCTAGATTGAATCCAGGGCCTTGTACATGCTAGACCAACACTCTACAATTGAGCAACATCCCTCAAACTTCCCCTCCCCCCAATGTTTTTAATTATGATAATAAAATAATAGATTAAGACTTTTTAGACTGGGACCATGGCTCAAGTGAGCACTTGCCTTGCCAGTGGGAGGTCCCTTAGTTCAATCCCCACTACCAAAAAAAAAAACAACAACAATGATTTTTCAGTTAGTGGTGGTACCACATTTTATCCTCTTTTAGAAAAACAATCTGAGGGTACAAACTGTTGCATAAAACATTAAACTCAATATTAAATACTGAGGATAAAATACTCGAGTTTTTCCTGAATATGAGAGAACCACTAGATAGATAAATAATTTGAGTATTAGAATTGTTAGTGGTTTGTTTTTAAAGCAGGGTTGTGTTTCATGCCACATGCTACACAACTTACTTGTCCAGCTTTTTGACTAATTTAGGATGCCTCCTAAATGACAACATTTTTTTTTATTCATATGTGCATACAATGTTTGGGTCATTTTTTCCCCCTTCCCTCCACCCCCTCCCTTACCCTCCCCCAGCCTTCTCTTACCCCCCAACCCCTTGCTACCAGGCAGAAACTATTTTGCCCTTATCTCTAATTTTGTTGAAGAGAGAGTATAAGCAATAATAGGAAGGACCAAGGATTTTTGCTAAGTTAATTCTTGAACTAACCTTTTCTGTAGTTCCTGGTCACCTTCTCCTATTGGCCTCAGTTGCTTTAAAGTATTTGCTTTAGTTCCTCTGTGTTGAGGGCAACAAATGCTATCTAGTTTTTTGGGTGTCTTAACCTATCCTCCTACCTTCCTTGTGTGTTCTCGCTTTATCATGTGATCAAAGTCCAATCCCCTTGTTGTGTTTGCCCTTTATCAAATGTCCACATATGAGGGAGAACATACGATTTTTGGTCTTTTGGGCCAGGCTAACCTCACTCAGAATGATATTCTCCAATTCCATCCATTTACCTGTGAATGATAACATTTCATTCTTCTTCATGGCTGCATAAAATTCCATTCATCAGTATTGGGGCATCTTGGCTGTTTCCATAACTTGGCTATTGTGAATAGTGCTGCAATAAACATGGGTGTGCAGGTACCTCTGGAGTAACCTGTGTCACATTCTTTTGGGTATATCCCCAAGAGTTGTATTGCTGGAGCATATGGTAGATCAATGTTTAGATTTTTAAGAAGCATCCAAATTTTTCCAGAGTAGTTGTACTAGTTTATATTCCCACCAGCAGTGTAAGAGGGTTCCTTTTTCCCCCGCATCCTCACCAACACCTGTTGTTAGTGGTGTTGCTAATGATGGCTATTCTAACGGGGGTGAGGTGGAATCTTAGTGTGGTTTTAATTTGCATTTCCTTTTTTGCTAGGGATGGTGAGCATTTTTTCATGTGTTTTTTGGCCATTTGAATTTCTTCTTTTGAGAAAGTTCTGTTTAGTTCACTTGCCCATTTCTTTATTGGTTCATTAATTTTGGGAGAGTTTAGTTTTTTGAGTTCCCTATATATTCTGGTTATCAGTCTTTTGTCTGATGTGTAGCTGGCAAATATTTTCTCCCACTCTGTGGGTGGTCTCTTCACTAAATGACAGCTTTTTAAGGTTGACTTTTCTCCCAAATTTGAGCAGCTTTCCCACTTCTGTTCCAGGCTGGAAACCTGATTTGATATCTTCCTCATTCTCATTTTCTTCTACCCCTCAGTCACCAGTTCTCATTGATTCTTCTTTCATAAAGTTCCTTACTTGACCTTTTTCCTTCCTACTGTCATTAAGTTAGTTGGGGCCTTTATAACCTCTTGCCTTTATTATCTGCATAGTTTCTTAGATGTTCCTGCTGTTTCTGTATTACACATCTTTTGCCAGCCTGGTGATCCGCAATCACAGTATTCGTTATAGACTAGGTCTGATTCTCCTACTAGTCACCAGAGCCCCTTTCTCAGGTCATCACCAGAGAATGTCACCCAGCTTCCAACTGAATACATCTAGTTATAGGAATTTCAAATTTTCAGGGCAGTTGGTTTCATTGTTAAAGTATACTATTAGAAAGCTCTTTGTTGTGTTTAGCCGGAATTTCTGTCTGTTTTAATTTCTACCCATTAGTCTTTGCTTTACTATACAACATATGTTCCTTCTACATTTATTAATTTACTTTTCAAAATGAAATGCAGTGCCCATGTGCCAGCAACTCAGCTATTTATACATATTTTCATCTAATCCTCATAGCAACAGGGTGTGGGTAATACCACTGTTTTACAGATAAGGAAACTAGTTTCAATAAGATTAATGATTTATCCAGGGACACAAAGGCCATAGGTGGCAAAGCTAGGATTTAATTTAGCTCTCATCCCAGGTTACCATTATACTTCCTTGCACACAGAAAATAGACCTGCTAATAGACCTAGAGAAAGTACACATTTGTACAGGTCAAACACAGAGGTAGAACTGGCATTGTAACTTGCACAGATGTTTAAAATAGGAAATGTGATTAAGATACAATAACCATGCTGGGTGTGATGGTGTATATCTGTAATCCCAGCACTTGAGAGGCTGAGGCAGGAGGATAGAGTTTGAAGACAGCCTGAACAACATACTGTGTTCCAGGCCAGCCTGAACTACATGGCAAGACTTTCTCTCAAAACAAAGATAAAATGATCATAATGGGGAATTCATGTTGAAAAGTAGCAGGAAACCATATTTACAAATATAGACCATATTCAGGACCTTAGAAGTCAAACTGAATGCTATGAACTTCATCCTACAGGTCAAGTAATTCAGAACCATACTCTACCAGTACTTCTACCAAAGCGGAGTACTACTGGAAATAGATTACTATGAGAAAAAATAACATTGGTCAGAATTGTTCATTGGACTAGGTATAGTGACTCACACTTATAATCCCACCTACTTAGGAGGCAGAGATGGGAAGATTGTGGTTAAAGATCAGCCCTGGAAAAATGATAGTGAGGCCCTAGCTCAAAAAACAAACCAGGAGGATAGTGCAATGTGCACATCTGTAATCCAACTAATCAGGAGATGGAGGTCCTAGGGTGGCCTGGGTAAAAGTGCAAGACCCTACCTGAAAAACAAACTAAAGCAGAAAGGGCTGGGGGAATGGTAAGATTGTTTACCAGCAGGTCCTAAATTCAAGACCCTCATATCACCATCCCTGCAAAAAAATACCATTAATGGAAACCCAGCACCCAGGAGGCTAAAGCAGAAGGATCTTAAGTTCCAGTCTAGCCTAGCTTTGTAGCAAGACCCTGTCTCAAAGAAAAAAAAAAAAAAACTAAAAAGACCTGGGGTGTGGCTCAAGTGGTAGAGTCCCTGCCTAGCAAGTATAAGGCCCTGAGTTTAAATCCCAGTCCCTGGAGGGTGGGGGAAACCTACAAACAAAATTAAAAATACATGTTCATTAACAGAAAGGAGATCTAGAGAAAGTGTCATAGGATCAGTCTCATTCAACATTTTATTAAATGGATTATATAAAAACAAGAAAATTCTGTATTTGAGTTTTAAAATTATGGGATCTAATAGAGAATTTTACATAACAGTTCATATGAAAAAAATCTCTTGGACTTTATTCTCTACAGATTTGATAAATTGACTGCAGTCGTATCAGTATACATGTCAGATTTGAGTAGTGTTACTCTTTATATACAACAGACCCTTGGTATCCATGGGTATCCAAGGAGACCATCATTGAGGAAAAGCTGTGAGTGCTGTACCGTAGGTGCTTGATTCATTTTTCCCATAGCACTGCCCAAGTTCCACTAAAGACATGCTACCATTCAACAAATTTAAAAAAAATTTTTTTTTAAATTTTCACTTTATCACTCCAGTAAAGCACATCAACTTTTACCTTGCATTTTGGGTGCCATTTGCTTATTGGGAGGCATATTTTCACAAAATTAAGGGCAGGAAAAATACTAAGCAGAACACACAACCATTGAATCACAACTGATGATAGAATAGAATTGCGAAAGGAGCAGTTTTAGCCCAGAAAATGAAGGAAAGATGTAATAGATGGAGGACTCCTTTTACATGTCATACAAGTTTCAGTTAGAAATTAGTGAAGTGTTGGTTATAGAACAGGTAATAACCAGAAAACTATTTTTGTAATCTAAACTGTTATACTCCTAACCACCCCCTTCCCTCTTCAGGAATATTTAAGAAGCTTACTGCTATTGAAACTCAAATCAGAATGGCTAAACTTCTTAAACATATCTTAAAAGTTATAGTATACTCTTTAGAGAATAATGATATAATAAGTTAAAGAAGTATTTTGAATGTGGCAGGAAGTGAATTACTGCTTCATAAGTATTAAAGACTTACCTCTTTTTTTTTTTCAGTGCTGGGGATCTAAGGGGATTTTTATATTTTGTCTTTTTCTGGTTGAATATTTTAAAATTTTAATTACTACTTATTTAAAATAGCTTTTTTAAATGATGCATAGTAACTCATGATTTTTCTAAACTTAGTCATATGATGAATTCATTAAGAAAACTGAAGCTGAGCTTAGCCGAGATTTGGAAACATCACCAACAGCCAAACCTCAGATTAAAACACTCGCCTCAGTTTCTGAAAAACCCAAGATCAAGCCCCTTCCGCTACACAGGTAGGAATTTTTGACAACTTATCTATATTCTGCCCTGTTTGAGAAAGAATAAGGAAAGAATACTAAAAATCTTTAGTAGATGTTATCTTTCATTAACTGAAATTATAGAGGTAAAAATATCTTACATATTCTTAACTTCACTAAAGTAAAAGCATGTATGGCAAATACAAATTAAATTTATAGTAAGGTACAGATTTTTAAAATGTGTTTTTAATCTTGCAGTCTGGTGAGTATAATGAAAATAGTACTCTCCTGCATTGCTGATAGTAACGTCATAGTTGGTATAGATCTTTTGCAAAACAGTTTGGCAATGTTTATAATTAAAAAAATAATCCATAACCTTAAAAACGAAATAAGGGCTGGGGGCATAGCTCAAGTGGTACAGTGCTTATTTACCAATCATGAAGCCCTGAGTTCAAACCCCAATACCATCAAAAAAGAAAAAAAAAATTAAATACTTAACCTTTGCCCCATAATCCCACTTCTGGAAAAATAGCTTGATAAGATATGGGGTGCCAAAAATCTATTTGCTTAGATATGTTTTATCCTTTATCTTTATGAAACATTAAAAACTCTTTATTTCCAAAAATTAAATAAATCACATTAAATTATTTTTCTGTTCAGTCAATAGAATATTATGCAGCCAGTAAGCAAATTTAGATGATTTATATCATACGACTAGTTCATATGACTTATAGCCCTGTTAAAGTTAATACCTAATTAAGATACTTGTTACAAGTTTTATAAGTTAACTTAGAAAAATGTTAACTTAGAACACAGTAAGCATTATGTATTACTTGCTATTATTTTTTATTAGATTATCTAGGGAAACATTAAAAAGATAAAAGTTTAAGTAATATCATACCCAACTATCCAAAAATAGCAAATCTCAACAATTAGATATATTTCCTTTAAGATTTTCTTCTTAGATTTTGTTTGTATTTTTTGTGACTTATGCATTTTTCCATTATATTATAAACTGTAAGTTTTACCTTAATTTCTTCATAATCTATTAAATGGCTTCATAGTTTTCTTAATCAGACTACTCAAAAATGTTAAATAGGTTACCATGGTACCCATGGATACCAAGGGTCTGTTGTATATAGCTCATGGCATGGCAAAGGGAGTGCTTAGCTTGCCTGAGGCCTCGTGGTTCAATCCCCAACACATACACACAAAAGATTTTAATCGGAGAGTGAGAGTCAGATTTGTGTTTATAGAAATCTTTCTAACCATAATATGGAGAAAAGATTAAAAGAAAGGAGTGTGCTGAGAAGCCCAGTCAGGCCTGAAATAAACAACAGTAATAAGAATAGAAAATGAGAGATACATTTTAGGAATATTTAAGAAACAGTCTTGTCTCATTAAAAGTATTAGGTAAAAAAGCAGGGGAAATCTGGGGTGACCAGGTTTTTTCCTCTTAGGTAGTTGATTGGATCAAGGCTCCATTAACCTAAAAGCAGGTAGTTTTTTTGTGAGAAACTTACAATTTTACCTTTAAATGCTAACTTTGAGATGCCGTAATTCTTATAAGTGGAGTTGTTCAGGAAAGTTGCCAAGGTTAGAAATGTTGGCATGATCAACATATGCATAGTGGGTAAAGCAAGAAGCTGTGCATTCAGAGACAATAAAAAGAAACCAAATATTAAATATGATAAAATAGCAACATTTAAGTGTAATATAAAGAGTTAAAAAGTGAAAGCCAAATATTATGGCCTAGCAAATGAAGAGGAAGAGCCAAGAAAATGAAGATAATGAATGTAATCCTTCCTGTTAACTGTAAAGAATAAGAAAGGAATGAGGCTATAGCTCAGTAGTAGAGTACTTTCTGGAAGAGAAGAGGTAAGGAGGGAGGGCAAGAGAAAGAGAGAGACAGAGAAACAAAGAGGACAAATAGTATGGGGTGAAGGAATGAGGAATTAAAGCTGTGGGGGGGAGTTTTGGAGGTTTTTGTTTTTGAGGCCTGAGGCACATATATAAACTGAGGGAAGAATAATCTCTAGACGAAAGGTTTAAGATTGTAGACAAGCGAATACATAATTGAGGCATATCATCCATGAAGCTGTGAGCAGTTGGCTATCAGCAAGTGACAGGCTGCAGACAGGAATGGCAGTTGGCATGACTATGACTATAGATCAATTTGTAGCTAGAAAGGTTGAAGATAAGAAAGTACATACCTGATGACCTCTATCATCAGAGGCAAGATCATCTATTAAGAACGATAAAGGCCAGAAATAGGCTTGATGAGATGAGTGTCACCAGTTGTAATCCCTTCTGTAGAGAAGAGGAAAGAAGTAGTTGTCTAAGAGTGTCTTCTTTTTGTTGCCAGTTATTGTAATATCACCAGTATATTTATTTTGGCTTATGAATTTTTTCACTTCAGATCTGAAACAGTGAAAAACTGGAAATCCCTAACAGAGTCAGAACGTTCTAGAGGATCTTTGGAGTCTATTGCTGAACATGTTGGTATGTAACTAGAAAAAAATATTAAGTTGTATCTATATAGTCCAAGGATTTGTGTAAAGGCCTACAGAATTCTACTTCTACAACTTTTTAATTAAAATTAAATTTCTTAGAATATTTAACATTTTATGTTACTTTTATTTCTTGCTGTGTTGCCGTCTTGTCTCAAATTCCTGGACTCAAGTGATTATCTCCCATCTCAGCTTCCCAAGTACTAGAACTGCAGGCACTCAACTCCACCCCTCCATTCCACCCCCGATAGTTTTAAATCACAAATTTTTTTATTGTCCCAAATTTGTGATATAGAGGTAAGGTATGAGATCACATGGCCAAGTATATATCAACATCTCTAAATTCCTCCTTAGCTAGGTTTTTTATCTGATTATGTGAAAAAATGGTATGTACGTTTATTTCTATTAAAGAATTATTGAAAATAAGGTGTAATTCAATGAGGAAATAAAACTGAGGCACAAAAAAAGCCTGCCTGGCATCAATGACAAAATAGAAATTTGAACTAAAAGAACTTAATTCTTATTTTTTAACTCATTATATCATACTTTTTCCTTATTTTGCAAATTTAGTTATTAAGAAGAAATAGGTCGTCTTTTTTTCTATTTACTTATTTTACATTTGAGAATCTGCAGGAAAATCCAAGCATATAGAAGAATAAATAGAAGTATATTTATCCCTCCCTGCTTGATTTCCTGTTTGAAGAATATCTGTAATCTCCATCATACAATTCTGCTTTTCCCTGATTTGAGAGTGATCAGACAAAGCAATACAAATCATATATAAGTTTAGCTCCATGTTTCTTTACTTCATAAAGAAAGCACTTAAGATACTACTTTAATCTTTAAAATTTTTTTAATATTCTATTCATTATTGGTACAGTATATTTTCTTAAAAACTTACATATGTGGTAAGCAGACAGGTCATATTTATTGACCAGTAGTTTTATTCACTGTGTGTGGCTTTCATTTAAATTTCAGTCCTAGAATTGAAAGATTAAATGATTTTGATGTGGTAATTTTTTATTTTTAGGTACTTCATTGTCAGGTTCTGAGAGATCAGTATCAGAAAAGTCTTTATCTGCATATGCAAAGAGAATGATTGAGTTGGACAGTCGAACAGAAGAACATTTACAGACTACATATTCAGTTCTCAGATCATCTAGGAAAACCCAGGCAGAATCTGGAGATTCTCTAGAAAATGTACCTTCATTACTTCTTCTCAAGGAGTTAAATGCCCCTAATCAAATTTTTGATTTGCCAGATGCTAAGATCAAAGAATCAACTCAAAAATCAGAAATACAAGAAACAGAATATACAAAACTGGAGAAGAGTGAGATTGAAGATGCCTATTCTAAACAATCTGGGCAGTCTGATGTCTTACTGAAATTAGATCTGAAGCATGCAGACTCACCTGAGATTCTTTCAAAGAAAGATCTTCCACTTGATTCTGTAGATGTTCAAACAGATTTGGTTAGATTAGCCATTGAAAATCTTCATCAAAAAGAGGAAATGTTGAAAGATACACAGGCACAGCGAGATGCAGATCATAGTCAAGACAACCAGTCAGGAAATGACATTCATAAACAGAAAAATGAGGACAGCGACTTGTCCTTGTCAGAACATCTTTTTGCTCCTAAAAAGTTGTCATACTCTGAAGATTTTGAAGCATCTTCTTTCAAGAAAAAAAATTCAGCTGAATTGTATAAAGATGACTCTGAGGTGTCATCTTTGTTGTCACTCAGGAAGGATTCTCAGTCTTACAGAGATGAGTTACAGTCTATAAAGAGCACTAGAAGTAGAGCCAGTGGATTTGGTAGTGATGATGAGATCAGTGAGTGCCTAAGTGAGAAGAGCCTTTCCATTCACAGCAATGTCCATTCTGAAAAACTGCTAGAACTCAAGTCCCCTACTGAGCTGATGAAAAGTAAGGAGCGCAGTGATGTGGAACATGAACTGGGAGTTACTGAATCCCTTCCCTTGGCTAAAGTTTCTGTTGCAGATGAGTTACTTGATTTCCACATTGGTGATAGGGTGTTGATTGGCAATGTTCAGCCAGGAACTCTTCGATTCAAAGGCGAGACTAGTTTTGCTAAAGGGTTTTGGGCTGGAGTAGAGTTGGATAAACCTGAAGGAAATAACAATGGGACATACAATGGCATTGTATATTTTGTGTGCAAAGAGAAGCATGGTATTTTTGCACCTCCTCAAAAAATATCTCACATTGTAGAAACCTTTGATGACTATGTAGACATAAATGAAGATGAAGACTCTTCTTCAGATGAACAGTATGAATTCTATAATCAAGAGCAAAAAGATACAGATGGTCTAAAAGATAGAGAAAAAGATGCAGTTGAATATTTTTGTGAGAAACTTCTACCTAGCATGCATGATACAGAAGCCTCAGTGGATAGAAATAGAAGCCTTAAAATAGAAACAGACAACATACAAGACATTTCTGGGGTCCTTGAAGCCTGTGTTCACCAGCAGTCTCCAGTGGAGTCACTCATTTCATCAGAGGAAAACAAAGATCTTGTTTCTGGTGCCATAGAAAAGGTTTCCATTGCTGCAGATGATGATACTTTAGACAATACTTTTTCTGAAGAATTGAAGAAACCACAACAGCTTACAGAAAGGGAAGAGAGTCTATTCTCTGAAATTTTGGAAAAGCCTTCTACCCCACTTCTGGATCTTTTAACAAGAGAAAAAAAACAATTAGAAGCTCAGTTGAGGTCATCACTAAATGAGGAAGAAAAGTCCAGGCAACAAGCAGAAGTAGTCACCTTACTGACAGACAGTTTACTAAAAGTCTTTGTGAAAGACACAGTCAATCAACTACAACAAATCAAGAAAGTTAGGAATGAGAAAATTGAGCTTAGCAATCAGGAGTTTCTTAATGATGACCAAAAGGAAGTACCAGCCAAAGACCTTTCCCAAAATCTTGAGGAACAATCACGTACTATTCCAAGTTGCTTTTTAAGGTCTGAATTGGAAGATGAAAAAGAAGAGATTTCTTCACCAGACATGTGTCCCAGACCTGTAAGTATGTCATTTAGAAAAAATGTCAGTTTACCTTGCCTACGTAGTATATTTTAATTCAGTGGCTCCAGGTAGGTTTGGGGTTTTGATCACTGTGCTAGTTTTAAAGGCCTTGTAGTTATTTGTCTGTCTGAAGTGCAATTGTCCTCTATTATGTCATGAGTAGTCACTATGGGAGTTGTCACAAACACTGACAAGTTTATGAGAACTGGAACATCTTTTTAAATGGCTGGGTTTACAGCCCTTGTGTGCTGTCCACCAATTTGATCCGTTTATAGATTCACTTAAATAGTTATTCTATGGAGCATTCCAGTGGTAGCTTTTCAGCTCTTTTTTGCCTGTGAAATTACTTGTTCACCTGTCTACTTAGTCATAGCTGCCCTGCAGAGGTTACCAGTTGTGATATTGATTCTGATAAAACTGAAATATATCTACTATGACATATACTCAGGCATCAGCTTATTTAGGTTGCCCAGGGACAGTTGAGCAAAAGTAATGATTTTGAGTAACTTGAGCTAGATAATCACCAAAGGTGAGAATTTTCATTTCCCATTTCCATGACCCATTGACAGTCAGAAATGGAATGATAGGATACAAAAAAAGGAAAAAAGCAAACTAACCAATAAAAATTTTGTTATAAAAATTGAATGATTATGTAAACTTAATAGTAGAAATGGTAATTTTTCTTGTTCATTTGTAGCCATATTATTTTAGTTTTCCCCAGATAAATATTAAATATATAAATAATACATATGCTTTGTCTTTTAAAAAAAAGTGTTTAATGTGAGCTCACTAAATGGGTCCCTATTTGAATGGTTCTGTTTCTACAGGAGAGCCCTGTGTTCGGTGCCAGTGGGCAGGAGGAGCTTGCTAAGAGACTTGCTGAACTCGAGATCAGCCGGGAGTTCCTGAGCACATTTGGAGATGATCAAGACTGGTTTGATGAAGATTTTGGTTTGAGTTCTTCTCACAAGATCCAAAAAAATAAGGCTGAAGAAACAATTGTACCTTTAATGGCAGAACCTAAAAGAGTACCCCAAAAGCCATGTGAGACATTATTGGTAGTCCCACATACTGCAGAGGAAGTAGAAATTCTTGTACATAATGCAGCAGAAGAACTTTGGAAATGGAAAGAATTAGGCCATGACCTTCATAGCATCAGTATTTCCACAAAACTGCTTGGCTGTGCCAGTAAGGGTCTAGACATAGAAAGCACTAGTAAAAGGGTCTACAAACAGGTACGTAGCATAAAAGGATGATTTTCACTTTTAAGCTTCTTCCCCATTGTCTGAAATTTGGATTCTCAGTCATTTGTTTGTTTGATTATTCTCTTTCAAGGCGGTTTTTGACTTAACAAAAGAGATTTTTGAGGAAATATTTGCTGAGGATCCCAACTTGAATCAACCTGTCTGGATGAAGCCATGTAGAATCAACTCTAGTTATTTCCGACGGGTGAAAAACCCAAATAACCTTGATGAAATCAAGGTAAGCTGCAAACTATAATTTGTCTCCCTTTTTGATTTCCTGTTCATTTGCACAGATCCATAAATGTCATAAAAGTAGGTTCTCTTTTGTGTTATTCATCTTTATTCAGAGTCTGTCCCATAATGGGTTTTCAGTAAACATGTGCAGTGGGGGGATAGGGGTGCGAGCTTGTATACATGTGACAGTCATATGTTGTATACATGTGTTGATGAGACTTAATGAAAATTTTCAAAACACCCAGCAACTTACAGGAATTTTAGGTGTGATTTTTTTGAAATTTAGAAACAGGTATAATAATATTCCAGAAGTACACATGAAAACATGCCACATATGTTTTCATATGTGTTTACATATGTCTTTTCAACATGTAAGCCCTAGACACATGGTATTACTTTCTCACTTTGATAGTAAGGGCTTCAAATTGGTAATGTGGCTTTGAAATGTGTATAGGATCTTAACATGACATATAAAAATGTGTTGCCATCTAAGCACCTTTGAAAAGATAAAGTGCCTAGAATCAATAAGGACTACAAAATTTGAAGTCACATTGGTGGCAGTCTCTTCTGCCTAGTAACACATTTCCATATCTCAGAAAAGGTTATTTTTATTTGTTTTTTAACAGGGTCTTGGTATATGTAGCCCAGGCTGGCCTTGAACTTGCCATCCTTTTGCCTTAGCCTCTTGGGTGCTGGAACTGTATGAGCCACCGTGCCCAGCTACAAAAGTTTTATTTCCGAAGCAGTGCTTCTCAAACTTTAATGTGCATTTAAATCATCTGAGGATCTAGTTAAAGTGGAGATTTTTATTTCAGTAAGTCTGCAATAGGTCTGAGGTTCTGCGTTTCTTTTATTTTTCTATCATTATTGTACTGGGGGTACATTGTGACGTTTATAAAAGTTCTTACAATATGTGATGGTTGAATTTACTCCCTCCATCATTTTCCTTTATCTCCCCCTTTCCCCCCACCCTGAGATTCTGCATTTCTAACAAGCTCTGCTGCTGCTGTTGCTGGTCCCAGCACTGTTTTTGAGTAGGAGGGTTTAAGAGGTTTTCCAAACTTAACTTGATCATAGAAAACCTTTTAAAAAAAAAAAAAGAGTATTTTATACTGACAGTACACCAGTGGCTATTTATGACATGTAATGTAAGTGCTTACATCAGGGTTTGGCAAACTATGGAGTGTGGGCCAAATCCAGTGCATCGACTTTTTATAAATAAAGTTTTGTTGACCCACAGCCACACCCATTTGTTTATATATTGCCTATGGGTGCTTTCCTGCTACAGCCATGGAATTGGTTAGATAAAGTCCATGTGGCCCACAAAGCCTGAAATAGTTATAATTTGATCCTTTTCAGAAGAAGTTTGCCATCCTGTGGCTTAAAGTAAGTAGTTTTTTTCAAAACACTTGCATATTCAATTCCTTCCAACCTTTCACAGTTGATAAATCCTCAAATGCATTGTGTGTCTGTAGAAAAGGAGTAGCGGGGTTTGGGGGCACATTGGTTGAGAATCCTCTCAGATGATTCTGATTCATCAGCAGGTCCCTTCCCCAAATGAGAACATTGTTTTTTTAATGGGAACACCTTCAAAAGTAATAAAACAGATTATTTTATTAATAACATAGAATAAGTTGAAATAAGACAAGGCGCCTAATACGCCAGCAGCATCAAACTGCATGCATCAACACAGCATCCTATAGATGCTTCCCAGTAATTTTAATATTGAAGTAGTATTTTGTAAAGTTCTTTTTAAGGGTAATGGTTCAGATGTTGTTACCATGCTTCTCAAACTGAAGTGTTCATTAACATGTTCAAATCTTGGTGCTTCAAAATAAACTCTCTCAGACAAAGGCTTATGCTTTTCTCACGTGACATTGCTCCCAAATATTTCTTTGGGATTTTTCAAGTTCAGAGATTTATTTTATGCTTTCTTTAGTAGTTTTTCAGCTTAAAATTAGCTAATGGTAGTTCTTCACTAAAGGAAACTAAAATGTTTTTTCTTTGCACATTCATCAATGGGTTTTACTTTTATATATTGTGTAAAACCAAAAAATTTAAGTGAATAAAATTTGAACATTTGGGATGCTTTTCCCTTCAAGTTACTTAATGAAAGTGGAAGACTTTTATATGATTTTTTTAATTAGAAATACTGTATTCTTAGCCTAAGTCTGTTTATTGTATTATAAACACATAAACCTCAGGAACTTTGTTGTTTGTATATTTATTCCTTTTATTTCTACAGAACTTCATAGCAACTGAAGTACTCAAATTGTTCAGTCTTAAAAAGGAGTCAAACTACAAAACAGATTGGCAGAAAATGATGAAATTTGGAAGAAAGAAAAGAGATCGAGTGGATCATATCCTGGTCAGTGTACACACAAAACTATTTTTATTTATCAGAATGTACATAGATTTTAAAACAGAAAAGGATATAATTGATCTTAAGTCTTTGAGATTAAAATCTTAAAGCCTTCATCTACTCCTCAGTTTTAGAAATAACATTCTTTTTGTATTTGGTAGATGAATCTTTTATTTAACAGTGTTTTGCAGAGAACTTGAGAAATCAAAATTTGAGTGGAAGTGCAGTTTTAAGGTAGTGAACTGAAAAGATACCAATGTGGATTCCCAAACCAGACTGCCTGAGTTTAAATCTTGTTCTGTTATTTGGTCTGCCACTTGGATGAATTTATTTAACCTTTCTGTGCCTCATTTCTCTTATGCAAAATGAAGATGATAATAAGTACCAACTTGATTGAATTACTAAGAAGACTAAATATTTATCATCACACTGAGAAATATATCATTAGGTAATTTGATTGTTATACAAATATAGAATGTCCTTACACAGACCTAGATGATATAGGTCAGTCATTTGACATGGCCTCTTGATGTCATCTAGAGACAAGGTAGACATGATGGATGAGGTTGTTGCTGGAGTCACAGCATACTATTTCATAGTAAATTGTTGTAAGTAAAAGTACACTCTAAAATAATAATAAAAAGCACAGTGTAAGATAGCATGCAGTAACATTCATTCATCATCATTCTCAAGTGGTGAGATGGCCTCACTGCAGTCCCACACAGGACTGCAGTGCAGCTATAGCATCATAGGAGATGGGAATATATTTCAGCTCCATATGGTCTTATGGGACCACCATAATATGGATGCCCTGTCATCGACCAAAATGTCTTTACACGGTATGTGGCTTTGTGTATAAAGCACATAGAACAGTTCCCCATGCATAACTCAGTAAATATTAGCTGTTACCATTTCATCATTATTATCCAGAAGCTTAGCCGGATAAGATTTATTTGGTTTGTGGTATATTTCTGTAACCTTAAAAACATATTTGTCAAAAATGAAAAGAAAAAATTGCTTTGTATCCTTTATTCCTTTAAAAAAAAAAAAAAGAATGTTAAACCAGCATTGTGGCACACACACCTATAATACCAGCTATGCAGGAAGTGGAGATAGAAGACTCAAGAGTTGGAGGTTGACCCAGGCAATTAAGGAGACCCTATCTCAGAAATGTAAAAACAAAAGGGCTGAGGGCATGACTCAAGGTAGAGTGCTTGTTCAATCCCCAGTACTAGGAGGAAAAAGAGGTACTAATTTTGTGGTGTCTGAATGGTAAGCAAAACAAACATAAATCATGCCTTTGCATTTCCAGATTACTGGCAGATACTACCCCATAATATATAATTTACACAAATGTGTTATCCCAAATTAAGCAAGAAAAATCAAACAGGGGCCAGGTACCGGCGGCTCACACATATAATCCTACCTACGTGGGAGGCTGAGATTGAAAGGATCGAGGCTGAAGGCCAGCCAGAGCAAATAGTTCAAGAGACCCCCATCTCTAAAATAACCAGAGCAAAATGGACTGGAGGTATGGCTCAAATAGTAGAGTGCCTACTTTGCAAGGGCGAAGTTCAAATCCCAGTCTCCCCCCTCCCCACACAAAAATCAAACAGGGAACTGTTGTAAAAAACATAAAACAGGATCTAATGAAGCCAACTTTCCTGAGGAAGTGAGATTTGAACTCAGACCTTAAAGATGAGTAAAAATTTCTATCTTACTGAGCTCTGTAGAGTAGAAGAGAAGAATCATTCAGGAAGAGCAAACCACATGTGCAAAGACCCTGAAAAGGGAAGGTGCATGAGTTTGACCTGAAATGTCAGTGTAGCTAGAGATTCAGAGAGGAGGTAGCATAGGATAAACTGGAAGACAGAGTCTTTATTTTGCAGTACTTTTTAAACATGGTTAAAGATTTTGGATTAAAAGTAAGAAGTTTAAGGAAGAGAAATTAAAAGATTAGCATTGCACTTTTAAAAAGTCATGGAAGAGGCCATGTGTAGTGGTTCACACCTATAACCCCGCTACTTAGAAGGCAGAGATGGGAAAATCAAAGTTCAAGGCCAGCCCAGGGAAAAAGTTATTTGAGACCCTACCTCAAAGTACAAGCTGGGTGTGGTAGAACAAACCTGTAGTCCCAGCTACATAGGAGGCAGAGGTACAAGGATTGCAGTCAAGACTGGCCTGGGCAAAAACCACACGTGTTCTTTGCTCATTTTTTAATTAGGTTATTTGTTTTCTTGATTTGAGTTGTTTGAGCTCCTTAAATATTTTAGATTTTGACCCCTTATCAGATGGATGGTTTGCAAATGCTTTCTCCCATTCTGTGTGTCATCTCTTGAGTTTGTTAATCATTTCCTATGCAGTTTTTAGTTTGATACAATCCCATTTCTTTATTTTTGCTTTGTGCTTTAGGATCATATCCAAAAACTTGTTGCCAGACCAATCTGGAGTTTCTTCCCCTCTGTGTTCTTCTACTAGTCTCAGGTTTTATGTTTAAATCTTTAATCCATTTTGAGGGGTTTTTTAATATGTTACGATAATAAGGGCCCATTTGTATTCTTCTGCATGTGGATACCCAATTTTTCCAACATCGTTTATTGAAGAGACTGTCCTTTCCCAATGTATGTTCTTGACAGCTTTGTCAAAACTCAGTTGACCATCAATTCTTAATATACACCCCTACAAAAGAATAATAATCTGTTGCGCATAAGTGTGTATGTTTATTTCTAGGCTTTCTATCATGTTCCACTGGTCATTGTGTTTATTTTTATGCCAGTAACTTGCTATTTTTAATAGTTTTTTGTGTAGAGATAAAACCTATATATAATTACATTTTTTTTGTGGTACTGTGGTTTAAACCTCAGGGCTTTGTGCTTGTGAGGCAGGTGCTGTACTGCTTGAGCCCTACCTCTGTCCCTTTGTGCTCTAGTTATTTTGGAGATAGGGTCTTTCTTTTTGTTTAGGCTTGTCTAGACCATAATCCTCCTATTTTATGCTTCCCGCCATAACTGGGATGACAGTTATGGGATGGGACCGTGCAAACTTTTTGCCCAAGCTGGCCTTGGACCTCGATCCTTCCAGTCTTAGCCTCCCAAGTAGCTAGGATTACAGCCATGAGCCATTGGTACCTAGTTTATAATCTACTTCAAAGTCAGGCGATGTGATGTCTCCATCTCTGTTCTTTTATGCTCAGGATTATTTTGGCTACTTGAAGTCTTGTGGTTCTATAAGAATTATTTTTTTCTATTTCTGTGAAAAAATGACAATGGAATTTTAATAGAGATGCATTGAAACTGTAGATTTCTTTGGCAATACTGTGGACATTTTTACAATATTAGTTCTTCCAGGCCATGAATATGGAATATCTTTCCATTTATTTGTGTTTTCTTTCATTTTTTTCTTCAGTGTTTTATAGTTTGGTTGTTTTGTAATTGGGATTGTTTTCTGGATTTCATTTTTGGATAGCTTGTTATTAATATATAGAAGTGCTCCTGATTCTTGTATGATGAGTTTGTGTACTGTAACTTATGAGTTCTAACAGTTTATGAGTTTATGAGTTCTAACAGTTTTTCTATAGATAAGATCATGCCATCAGCAAAAAGAGACAATTTTACTTTTTCCTTTCCTATTAAGATGCCTTTTATTTGTTTCCTGCCTAATTGCTGTGGTTAGGATTTCTGTTACTTTGTGTGCTTTTGTTTTGTTTTAAAAAAAAAAAGGAATGAGTAGTGAATATCCTTGTCTTATCCCTGATCTTAGAAGGAAAGCTGTCAACTTTTTGCTACTAAGAATGATGTTAGCTGTGGTTTTGTCACCTATGGCCTTTACTTTGCCAAGGTACATTCCCTCCATAGCTAATCTGTTGAGAGTTTTTCTCATGAAAAGGTGTTGAATTTTGTCAGATGGTTTTTCTGTATCTGCATTTTTTTGACATGATTGTTATTTTTACCCTTCACTTTTGCTAGTGTGGTATATCACATTAATGGATTTTCATATATTAAACCATCCTTTCATCACAGGATAAATCCCACTTAATCATGGTACATGATTCTTTCATCAAGCTGAATCTTAATTGCCCTTTTGACATGCAAATTATTATGACAAACTTTTCATATGAACAGTTGCTTCTTTCAGATTAAGAAATGTATATTTTGACCGTTGCTTGGGCAGGGAAGGTTCCTTATCAGTCTGACTGTACATATGTCTTTCAGCATTATTTTAGGTGAGTAAAATATAAAGAATAAATGGAAAGAAATCTTTCTTTCAGCTCTAGTTTCATTCACTGCCCCTTTTTCTCTTCACAAATGAAAGCATTGATTAGTTACATCTCACAGTAGTTAAGAGTTTGAACTGATTTTAGAAGTGCATTTTCAAAGTATATATGGCATGGAATGAGTAACAAGTAACTAAGCCATCTTCTATATATTCTTCATATAGAGTTGCCTTCTATAGGTAGAATTGAACTTAAAATGACAGATCTGCTTATGAAACTACCTAGCTAATGATTGGATTTCCTTCACAACCTATGATCTGGGAAGATACTCAACAAGTTCTGGATTTCTCCTTATCATTGATAAATTCCTTCTCATATTAAGCGAAAAAAACAATTATGGTTTTCACATAATTACAGTTTGCTCCTACAGCTTTGGGACTTTACATAACAATTTTCATTCTTCTATACCCTTTTGAAGCAACTATCATGTTTCTTCATGAGTCTTTTTTCTCCCTATTAAACCTTGATATTTTCTTCTAATGTCTGCTGTGGTTTTGAGTCCCTTCGACATCAGCTCTAGGTTTGTTAGTGTCCCTATTTAAATACAGTGCTCAGAATTGGCCATATGATGCCTCATGTATTAACTTGGTTAGCACAGTCATACAGTCGCCTTTTTTCTACATAGTGTGCTTTGATTGGTGCAGTTTATGGCCTCCTTTCTTTTGTTTATTTTCAATATATCATACTCACAGAAGCTTAGCAAACCACAAGACCAAAATCCCAACCTGTACTTTTTAAATTTCTTTAAAATCCTATCACAGAACAGAGTTTTATTTCTTCATCTTGCTAAATTTGGCCCATCCTTGCAGGCTACCACTGCATTTTTAAATTCTTTCTTTGTAAATAGTTATTATGTTTCCTAGCTTTGTATCATCTCTAAAATTGATACTACCTTCCATCTAGGTGATTGTTAAAAACCATGCCCAACACCAGTGACTCGCACCTGTAGTCCTAGCTACTAAGGAGGGAGAGATCAGGAGGATCATGGTTTGAAGTAAGCCTGGGCAAATAGTTCGCAAGAGCCTATCTCGAAAATACCCAAGACAAAGAAATAGCTGGTGGTGTGGCTGAAGTGGTACAATGCCTGCCTAGCAAGAGTGAGGCCCTTAGTTCAAACCCCAGTACCACCAAAAAAAAAAAAAAACTGGCCAGAGCCAACATTCTTTCAGCATTCACTAAAAATATGCATGTATTTATATAACACCTCCTATTTGCACTGTCTTAGTCACTAGGAAATTGCAAACAATTCTTTAGGAGCTCACAGCCTATTGGGAGAATAATGCACAGAATACAGTTCAGTGTCAAACTGAATAGGAGAAGAGGGACAAGCTCTCGAGTCTTCCAGGCAGAACCTTCCTTCCAGGTTGATAGCTGTCCTTCAGTCAGAAAAGTACAAATCCACCTAACTAACCTATCTCCGTTTCCCCACCTTGTTCACAAGGACATAGAGAAAAGACCCTGGTGTGTCTGCCTGTTGAAATCAGGCCATATTTTACTTTCCACTTTCTCTAGTTCGCCAGCCTACTTACCCAATCATAAAAAGCAGAAAAGAAGAAAGTTACTGTTAGTCTGAATTTTGAATCTAATTTAATTATTTTGATTGTTAATTTGATTATATACTTCATACAAACACATACATCTGCAAGAATATATGTATAATGGAATATAGTAGACTCTGAAGAGGAAAAAAATAGAGGCAGATTTTTTTTTTTTCATTTTTCTTTTATTATTCATATGTGCATACAAGGCTTGGTTTATTTCTCCCCCCTGACCCCACCCCCTCCCTTACCACCCACTCCACCCCCTCCCGCTCCCCCCCCTCAATACCCAGCAGAAACTATTTTGCCCTTATCTCTAATTTTGTTGTAGAGAGAGTATAAGCAATAATAGGAAGGAACAAGGGGTTTTGCTGGTTGAGATAAGGATAGCTATACAGGGCATTGACTCACATTGATTTCCTGTGCGTGGGTGTTACCTTCTAGGTTAATTGTTTTTAATCTAACCTTTTCTCTAGTTCCTGGTCTCCTTTTCCTATTGGCCTCAGTTGCTTTAAGGTATCTGCTTTAGTTTCTCTGCATTAAGGGCAACAAATGCTAGCTAGTTTTTTAGGTGTCTTACCTATCCTCACCCCTCCCTTGTGTGCTCTCGCTTTTATCATGTGCTCATAGTCCAATCCCCTTGTTGTGTTTGCCCTTGATCTAATGTCCACATATGAGGGAGAACATACGATTTTTGGTCTTTTGAGCCAGGCTAACCTCACTCAGAATGATGTTCTCCAATTCCATCCATTTACCAGCGAATGATAACATTTCGTTCTTCTTCATGGCTGCATAAAATTCCATTGTGTATAGATACCACATTTTCTTAATCCATTCGTCAGTGCTGGGGCATCTTGGCTGTTTCCATAACTTGGCTATTGTGAATAGTGCCGCAATAAACATGGATGTGCAGGTGCCTCTGGAGTAACAGTCTTTTGGGTATATCCCCAAGAGTGGTATTGCTGGATCAAATGGTAGATCGATGTCCAGCTTTTTAAGTAGCCTCCAAATTTTTTTCCAGAGTGGTTGTACTAGTCTACATTCCCACCAACAGTGTAAGAGGGTTCCTTTTTCCCCGCATCCTCGCCAACACCTGTTGTTGGTGGTGTTGCTGATGATGGCTATTCTAACAGGGGTGAGGTGGAATCTTAGTGTGGTTTTAATTTGCATTTCCTTTATTGCTAGAGATGGTGAGCATTTTTCCATGTGTTTTCTGGCCATTTGAATTTCTTCTTTTGAGAAAGTTCTGTTTAGTTCACCTGCCCATTTCTTTATTGGTTCATTAGTTTTGGGAGAATTTAGTTTTTTAAGTTCCCTGTATATTCTGGTTATCAGTCCTTTGTCTGATGTATAGTTGGCAAATATTTTCTCCCACTCTGTGGGTGTTCTCTTCAGTTTAGAGACCATTTCTTTTGATGAACAGAAGCTTTTTAGTTTTATGAGGTCCCATTTATCTATGCTATCTCTTAGTTGCTGTGCTGCTGGGTTTTCATTGAGAAAGTTCTTACCTATACCTACTAACTCCAGAGTATTTCCTACTCTTTCTTGTATCAACTTAAGAGTTTGGGGTCTGATATTCAGATCCTTGATCCATTTTGAGTTAATCTTGGTATAGGGTGATATACATGGATCTAGTTTCAGTTTTTTGCAGACTGCTAACCAGTTTTCCCAGCAGTTTTTGTTGAAGAGGCTGCTATTTCTCCATCGTATATTTTTAGCTCCTTTGTCAAAGATAAGTTGCTTATAGTTGTGTGGCTTCATATCTGGATCCTCTATTCTGTTCCACTGGTCTTCATGTCTGTTTTTGTGCCAGTACCATGCTGTTTTTATTATTATTGCTTTGTAATATAGTTTGAAGTCAGGTATTGTGATACCTCCTGCATTGTTCTTTTGACTGAGTATTGCCTTGGCTATTCGTGGCCTCTTGTGTTTCCATATAAATTTAACAGTAGATTTTTCAATCTCTTTGATGAATGTCATTGGAATTTTGATGGGAATTGCATTAAACATGTAGATTACTTTTGGGAGTATAGACATTTTTACTATGTTGATTCTACCAATCCATGAGCATGGGAGATCTCTCCACTTTCTATAGTCTTCCTCAATCTCTTTCTTCAGAAGTGTATAGTTTTCCTTGTAGAGGTCTTTCACATCTTTTCTTAGGTTTACACCTAGGTATTTGATTTTTTTTGAGGCTATTGTAAATGGAATTGTTTTCATACATTCTTTTTCCGTTTGCTCATTGTTAGTGTATAGAAATGCTAACGATTTTTCTATGTTGATTTTATATCCTGCTACCTTGCTATAGCTATTGATGATGTCTAGAAGCTTCTGAGTAGAGTTTTTTGGGTCTTTAAGGTATAGGATCATGTCGTCTGCAAATAGGGATATTTTGACAGTTTCTTTACCTATTTGTATTCCTTTTATTCCTTCTTCTTGCCTAATTGCTCTGGCTAGGAATTCCAGTACTATGTTGAATAGGAGTGGAGATAGTGGGCATCCTTGTCTGGTTCCTGATTTTAGAGGGAATGGTTTTAATTTTTCTCCGTTAAGTATAATGCTGGCTGTAGGTTTGTCATATATAGCTTTTATAATGTTGAGGAACTTTCCTTCTATTCCTAGTTTTCTTAGAGCTTTTATCATGAAATGATGTTGGATCTTATCAAAGGCTTTTTCTGCATCTATTGAGATGATCAAGTGGTTTTTGTCTTTGCTTCTGTTAATGTGGTTTATTACGTTTATTGATTTTCGTATGTTGAACCACCCCTGCATCCCTGGGATGAAGCCTACTTGGTCGTGGTGAATAATCTTTTTGATGTGTTGCTGAATTCGATTTGCCATTATTTTGTTGAGGATTTTTGCATCAATGTTCATTAAGGAGATTGGCCTATAGTTCTCCTTTTTGGAGGTGTCTTTGCCTGGTTTTGGGATAAGTGTAATACTGGCTTCATAAAATGTGTTTGGCAGTTTTCCTTCCCTTTCTATTTCATGGAACAGTTTAAGGAGGGTTGGTATCAGTTCTTCTTTAAAGGTCTGATAGAATTCAGCAGAGAATCCATCAGGTCCTGGACTTTTCTTTTTGGGAGACTCTTGATTGCTGCTTCAATTTCATTTTGTGTTATAGGTCTATTCAGGTGATTAATTTCCTCTTGGTTCAGTTTTGGATGATCATATGTATCTAGAAATCTGTCCATTTCTTTTAGATTTTCAAATTTATTTAAATATAGGTTCTCAAAGTAGTCTCTGATGATTTCCTGGACTTCCATGGTGTTTGTTGTTATCTCCCCTTTTGCATTCCTGATTCTACTAATTTGGGTTTTTTCTCTCCTCCTTTTAGTCAGGTTTGCCAGGGGTCTATCGATCTTGTTTATTTTTTCAAAGAACCAACTTTTTGTTTCATTAATTCTTTGTATGGTTTTTTTGGTTTCTATTTCGTTGATTTCAGCTCTTATTTTTATTATTTCTCTCCTTCTATTTGTTTTGGGATTTGCTTGTTCTTGTTTTTCTAGGAGTTTGAGATGTATCATTAGGTCATTGATTTGGGATCTTTCAATCTTTTTAATATATGCACTCATGGCTATAAACTTTCCTCTCAAGACTGCCTTAGCTGTGTCCCATAGGTTCTGGTAGGTTGTGTTTTCATTTTCATTGACTTCCAGGAACTTTTTAATTTCCTCTTTTATTGCATCGATGATCCATTCTTCATTAAGTAATGAGTTATTTAGTTTCCAGCTGTTTGCATGTTTTTTGTCTTTACTTTTGTTGTTGAGTTCTACTTTTACTGCATTGTGGTCAGATAGTATGCATGGTATTATTTCTATTTTCTTATATTTGCTGAGGCTTGCTTTGTGCCCTAGGATATGATCTATTTTGGAGAAGGTTCCATGGGCCGCTGAGAAGAATGTATATTGTGTAGAGGTTGGATGAAATGTTCTGTAGACATCTACTAGGTCCACTTGATCTATTGCATATTTTAGATCTTGGATTTCTTTATTGAGTTTTTGTTTGGATGACCTATCTATTGATGATAATGGAGTGTTAAAGTCTCCCACAACCACTGTGTTGGCGTTTATATATGCTTTTAGGTCTTTCAGGGTATGTTTGATGAAATTGGGTGCGTTGACATTGGGTGCGTACAGATTGATGATTATTATTTCCTTTTGGTCTATTTCCCCTTTTATTAGTATGGAATGTCCTTCTTTATCTCGTTTGATCAATGTAGGTTTGAAGTCTACTTTGTCAGAGATAAGTATTGCTACTCCTGCTTGTTTTCGGGGGCCATTGGCTTGGTAAATCTTCTTCCAGCCTTTCATCCTAAGCATATGCTTATTTCTGTCGGTGAGATGAGTCTCCTGTAAGCAACAAATTGTTGGGTCTTCTTTTTTAATCCATTTTGTCAAACGGTGTCTTTTGATGGGTGAATTAAGTCCATTAACATTAAGTGTTAGTACTGATAGGTATGTGGTGATTCCTGCCATTTAGTTATCTTAGTTGTTTGAAGGTTTGATTGTGTGTACCTAACTTGATGTTACTCTCTACTGTCTTGCTTTTTCTTATCCTGTGGTTTGGTGCTGCCTGCCTTTTCATGGTTAAGTTGGGTGTCACTTTCTGTGTGCAGGATCCCTTGCAGAATCTTTTGTAATGGTGGCTTTGTGGTCACATATTGTTTTAGTTTCTGCTTATCATGGAAGACTTTTATTGCTCCATCTATTTTGAATGATAGCTTTGCTGGGTAGAGTATCCTGGGGTTGAAGTTATTTTCATTCAGTGCCCGGAAGATCTCACCCCACGCTCTTCTTGCTTTTAATGTTTCTGTTGAGAAGTCTGCTGTGATTTTGATGGGTTTACCTTTGTATGTTACTTGTTTTTTCTCTCTTGCAGCCTTCAATATTCTTTCCTTAGTTTCTGAACTTGTTGTTTTAATGATGATATGTCGTGGAGTAGTTCTATTTTGATCTGGTCTGTTTGGTGTCCTAGAGGCCTCTTGCATTTGTATGGGAATATCTTTCTCTAGATTTGGGAAATTTTCCGTTATTATTTTGTTGAATATATTACGCATTCCCTTCGCTTGCACCTCTTCTCCTTCTTCGATGCCCATGATTCTCAAGTTTGGTCTTTTGATGGAGTCGGTGAGTTCTTGCATTTTCTTTTCACAGGTCTTGAGTTGTTTAATTAGTAGTTCTTCAGTTTTTCCTTTAATTACCATTTCATCTTCAAGTTCTGAGATTCTGTCTTCTGTTTGTTCTATTCTGCTGGATTGGCCTTCCGTTTTGTTTTGCAGTTCTGTTTCGTTCTTTTTTCTGAGGTTTTCCATATCCTGGCTGTTTTCTTCTTTATTGTTGTCTATTTTTGTCCTGAGTTCATTTATCCATTTATTCATTGTGTTCTCTCTTTCATTTTGGTGTTTATACAGTGCTTCTATGGTTTCCTTTATTTCTTCTTTTGCTTTTTCAAATTCTCTATTTTTATTGTCTTGGAATTTCTTGAGTGTCTCCTGTACATTTTGGTTGACCCTATCCAGTATCATCTCTATAAAATTCTCATTGAGTACTTGTAGTATGTCTTCTTTTAAATTATTCTTGTAGGCTTCATTGGGTCCTTTGGCATAGTTTATCTTCATTTTGTTGGAGTCTGGCTCTGTTTTTCTGTTCTCTTCATTCCCCTCTGGTTCCTGTACTAATTTTTTGCTGTGGGGAAACTGGTTTCCTTGTTTTTTCTGTCTTCCAGTCATTGTCCTTGGTGTTGTTACTGTCCCTGTACTGTGTGTAATTATTTTCTAGCTTGTAATAATAACAATGGTAATATTGAGAATGGAAGAGTGAGCTGAGATGGAAAGCAAGAAGTTAAAGAAAAGGGGAAAACAAATATACAGACAAGAGGGAGAAAGCAGAACAAGGTATCAGACAAGAGAGTTTCAAAGGTATAAACAGGGAGTGTTAGTGTACTAATCGACAGTAAGCTGAACAGACAATAGAGTGACAGAGAGAGGATTGAAAATCAAAGATAAAAAAAATAAAAAATAAGTATATGAAAGTAATATCTATTTATAAAAATGAATTAAAACAAAATGGAAAATAGAAAATTAAAAAAAACAAAAAAACCCAAAAAACCAAAAAACTTCTAAGTTTATATGCAATGCAATTTCAGTCTTAATAATTTGGATGTCCGTCTCAATCTCCAGTCTTGGAGTTGGTGCCTCAGATGTTGTTCTGTAGTTGTCTCATCAAAGGGGATGCATAAAGTAGAACAAAACTACACTCACACACACACAGAAGAAAAAAAAAAGCCCCACCAAGTGTCCCCAGTTCAAATGCAATAGTTTCAGTAAGTTTTTCGGCTTGCAGGTGTAATTCGGTTGTTCTCTCATCAAAGGTAGGGAGAAAAAGAAAAAAAAAGCGTCCGGAGGCAGTTCTGAGAGTGGTATCTGCAACTGTGGCTTGCCTGCCTGCTGCTCTCAGCCTGTAGCTGGCGGCGTTATTTATGCAGATCTCTGGGGTGAGCTTAGCACTCACCTGGCCCCACAGGCTTTGTTTGCTCAGAGTTCTCCTGTGCGGGGGAGGGGGGCCTCTGCTACAGGCTTTTCCCTTTCCAAGCACTGGGAAAGGCGACACTGCCCCGCGTTGTCAGGCCTGCGTGTTTATTTACAGTTCACGTGGGAAGTGGGTCTTCCCTCCTCTCACAAGCGTCCCCGCTCCTGGTTGCTGGGCGCCCCGCTCCCGCCAGAGCCTCTCCGGCCGCCCGGCTCGTTTATTTCCAGTCCTGGGAAGGATTCCCTTCCCCCAATCTTCAGCGCTCAGGGCGCCCCACCCTCTTTCCAGCGTGTCTTAACTGTTCTTATTGCTTAGTACTCAGTTTCTCTTTTTTTCCCGGGTGGAGGTCGGTCTGTCCAGGGGGCTATGCTGCTCTGGCCCAGGCTTGTCTGTGGGGGAACCGCGGTACCGCGAAGCTCACCTGGTCCGCGTCTTCCCAAGCCGTATGGGCGCCGGCCACTGGCGGCCCGGGGGCCTCCTCGGTTCTCCGTTTAACGTGAAGTGGAGATTCTCTGCGCCGGCTGGAGATGTGGAGGAGTCAAAGTTATGCCTTTTCTCGGTGATTATGCCTGCAAAGTGTGTCTCCAGCGTCTCTCCAAGATTTCACTATAGGAGGGTCGCTTTCTGCTTCCTACCTCTAGCCGCCATCTTGGAATTCCCTCTAGAGGCAGATTTGCAGACAGTTAAACTGAGTTTCCTTAATTGTTATTGTTGAAGTATCAAGGCTTTGAGCTTTCTGACAGCAAAAAGGAAGGCATAATATTAGTTCTTGTGGACAGAGAAAGAAACAGTTCTTGTTCTTTTTTTATTTTATTCCTCCTGTAAGGGCTGCATTGAAGTTACACTGAAAGAACATATGTCATAAGCATATATTTCTGCTGCAAGTATGAAAAAGATTTCTTTAGGATAACATTTCCTGAGAAATACTACTACTAATAATAATGGGATGGTGCTGGGGGTTGGGGCTCAGGGCATCGTGCTAGCCAGGCAGGTGCTCTGCCGCTTCAGCCATGCCTCTAGCCCTTTTTGCTCTGGTTATTTTGGAGATAAAGTCTTGCTTTTCGCCCAGACCAAGATCCTCCTGTTTATGCTTAACAGTTGCTGGGATAAGTGTGCCACCACGAGGGCTTTCTTCCCTTTAAGATGAGTCCTTACAAACTTTTTTGCTTGGGCTGGCCTGGAACCACAGTCCTCCTGCTCTCAGCCTCCCACATAGCTTCAGATGTGCCAGCTATTGGTTGAGATGGGCTCTCATGAGCTGTTTGCCCAGATTGATCCAATCTGAACCTCCCGAGTGCTAGGATTACAGGTGTGAGCCACCAGTGCCTGGCTTGATAGGAAATTTTTGAAAGAACAGATTTAAAATTAAAGGCTAAGAGCCCTTTGTTATAAAAGGGAAGCTGTGCAACTTTGAATGTACAAATTCATTGAAGATCTCAGGTCTTTTATCCAGACCTACCTACTAGCTTTCCCAGAACATAGTTATCATTCAGTACCAGCTTAAGAAGAGAGGAACTGTAAGATGGAGGTTGGTAGGCTAATGTGTTCCTTATGTATCCACACATGATCCTATAAGTAAATAAATGTAGGAAACTCTGAGTTAAACAAGGTTCTTTACTGGTGGGCTTCTGTATGTATGTTGTAAATCTACAAAGGAGTTCTCTTGAACTTAGTTGGCCATAGAACCCTTTCTGATGATAGCAGCTGTTCCATGGAACATAACTTAGGGAATAGAGGACTGAATATTTACATATCCTTTGCCTAGCAAGTACGAAGTCCTGAGTTCAGACCTCAGTACCACCCAAAAAAAGGAAAAGAAGGGGGAAAGGATGAAGGAAGCAGGGGAGAGAAAGGGGGGAAGGGAAAAGAAGAAAAAAGAAGGTGGCAGCTACCTTGAAATATGTGTCAATCCTAGCGAGGGTATGTGTGAAACAATGCTGTTCTCCCCTCACTCATACTGCAAAATGATTGGGCCTCTTTCACAAGGAGTCCTTGTCCCTCATAACAGGACAAGAGTACCAGAGTACTCTCTCCCCCACTTCACACCCTCTGCCTTTTTTAGATGAACTGTGATCAGGACAAGCTAAAAGTTTCTCACTTGTCTTCTTTGCCAAGTTAGACTTCTGGTTAGAGACCCCTGTCACTGCAGTTGACTTTGAAGAATTTGTAACTAAATCAAGATTCATCATCTATTTTCACTACCTGGCCTCCAGCCCCCTCACAGCATCATTACATATAAGAAGTTTAACATATTTCTTTTATCATAAAGTCACCAAAAATTTATTACAAATAAGCAATAAATCTTGATTAGTTTTCATTTACCAATGAATCCCAACATCCTAAAACACAAATGAGAGAATTGTATTAGCAGTGATTTTTAAAATAAATGGACTTACATTTGTAAAATATCCTAATGAATTTTTTTTTTTTTAATTTTTGAGACATGATCTCACTATGTATGTGGCCCAGGCTGGCCTCAAACTTAAATCCTCCTGCCACCATGCCTGGCTTTCATTTATTTATAATACTTCAGAATCATATCCAGTATTGTCTTTGGATATATATATTTTATAATTGTAAATTCATATAGCTAATATTTTGTGTTCTTCTAAAGTTGCTGTACATATTCCCTTATGTTAACATAGACAGCATACTTGTAATGCTTGGTATCTATAATAAACTGGGATATCATCACAATGGAACGTAGTTTTAAATCTATTTTAATTTTATGCAGAAATTGAGGTTTTCTAAATGGTTTGCAATTTTAAAAGGGGCATTGATATATAAATAACCTTTTTTCTCCAGCTTTTTTCTGTGGGCCATATTCCCATGATGGAACTACAAAGTCAGCAAATATTAATTTCCCAACTTTTGTGTGACAGGGATTGTGTAACCTTGTTGTCTTGTAAATTCTAGGTTCAGGAGCTCCACGAGGAAGAGGCACAGTGGGTGAACTATGATGAGGATGAGTTGTGTGTGAAAATGCAGCTGGCTGATGGGATCTTTGAGACCCTGATCAAAGACACAATTGATGTTCTGAATCAGATCGGTGAGAAACAGGGGAGAGTGCTGCTTGTGTGACATCTTGCAAATAAATGGAACACTGAGTGCTAACATGAGTCCTGGACCTTTCTGCCTCCTGATACGCACCCCATCTCCATCATAGCAAGAGTGCTTCTGGACCTGTTCTATGGACTGCTGGTGTGGAGCTCATGGGACCCTGCAGGGTAGCTGGTATTTCAGCCTTTGCCTGTGGAGACTGTCCACTGGATTGCAGTGGGCAGGGTTACACTCCTGATGTTGAGACATCTCTTGTTAGCACCCCTGCTAGGTCTCAGGTGAGGGCAGGGAACACCAGAATTACCTCTGAGCTTAGACAAGGGTATCACTTCCTTGAACCTGAAGTCAGGAAAAGGATATATAAATAAATTCATCATTAAATGTTTGAAATGTTTGAAAAGTCTATACCATGAAAGTCATAAATGGACACAGTCTCTAAACAGTATTAAACCCTTAACTGCTTCTAAAATAGGCAAGTTAAGATTGTCTGCCTATTTTGTTTTCTGAAGTTTATTTCAGTTTTTTTTTTTTTTTTTTGAAGATCATTTTCTTCCATTATTGCAGTTGAGCAGCTCCAAGTTAGGCTATCAAGTCAGTAGAAATAAATAGCCTTGCTTTCTGAGCACCACCTAAAGAACTGTGTGACCCTTTGCATTGTGTGGAGTTTTTCTGTCTGGGTGTGAAAACAGAGAAATGCCCCTCTGAGGACTGGGCTCAAGGACTGCTGCAGGGCTTCTTCCTCTACCCTTTTTCACCCCTGCTCTTTTCTTACTCGTCCTGAACCTCTACCGGCTGCTCCCAGAATCACAGATACTCAGGACCATCTCAGGCATCCAGGCATGGCAAAAGTGGAAATAATTCATTTTGGCCTTCAACTCCCATCTCTCCCCAAGAAGTCAGAGATGCTGTTACTTGAATGATTTAGGAAATGAGTGTGTGCACCAAAGACAAAAAGATACTGTCTATAGTTTGTGTGCTAGTTTTGCTCTATGGAACATTTTTTAATTTATTTTAAGGTAAATTATTAAGTTGAAAATGTGTCCCTATTCAGAAGTGAAAGATTCTTATAATAGTTGAGCCTCCGTCTTGCACAGGAAAACTACGGTTTTAACAAACCCATACACATATCGAAGAAGTCATTAAATTCAGTGAAAAGAAGATAAGTATCTCCAACATCACCTGCAATAGCAGAAGTGGGATGAAATGATTTAAGGACACTGTAGAATTTAATCCTGCCTCTCTTGCAGCATTGCTTCTTACAACCATCACCTGTATCTGAAAAAGTCTATAGACTCCAGCTGCTACATTAGAGCGCACCAGATGCTCTCCTGGGACCTCAGTATACCTGCCTTCCTGACTGGTTGCTCTTAATCAGTCCTGTCCCTCTTCAAGTAATCTAGAAGAATGTGGATAATAATAGGCGTGAATGTAAATGCCTTAATCTTGAAGGCCCTGATTAGAAGCATGATATAAGACATCCACTGGATTCGTAGTTACAAATATCCTGGAATGTTACCGCTTCAAAATATGTTAGAAAAACCCCAAAGATAGTAAAGTCTCTAAGTGTGCACGTTTGTTCATTTCTGCATCTCTCCTCCAAATTTGCCTTTGCATCTTAAATGTTTCACTATGCACACTTCCATTCTCTTCAGTTTCATCGTGTCATTACGAGAAACTTACTGAAATAATCATTGGAATACTTGCATTTTGCACAATGACTGGTGTGATAGCTCTTGACAATAAGGAAAGCACTGATGTGTGATGGGATCTGGGGAAATGCTCACATTGATGTATTACCAGCATCTCTTCTGGACCTTTGATGGTGAGCTATAGCCTTGTAGCCATAATGAGCAGATTGACTAAGAAAAGCAAAAGTTTCTTGGGGTTACTAACCAGTAGTGTGGAAATATTATTTTTATGTGGTCAAGGAAAAGCAAAGACGTTTCTCTTCAGTTTGTGTTATTTGGAAGACAGAAAACATCTTGTGTACATCCTTTGGCTGTTTGTAGGATCAAATTGTCCTTATGATACTGAAACTTTACAGCTGCTATAAATTTTTATAAATGAATATCAAAATAATATAGGAATATAGATGGTTTTCTACATATTCATTATTTGAACCTAAAATCAATTTTTAATAAGAAAGTGTATCTTTACTCTTTATGACATTATGATTCCAGAAAAGGAAAAAAAAACATATTAATGTAAGTCCATGGAATCAAACAGTCTGGACTTAGAGTTCCCTGGTAAGAAATGCTGCCAAGAATGTGGCAACTGTCATTACTGTCCCAAGAATCCTGGGTTCCAAATGAGAGGCAGGAATAGATCAGTCATATCCTTTGCTAGAAATTATCATCCATAGTTTGGAAGCAAAAAGCAAAGGAATCTATAGTTAACAGATTTCTTAATATTTTAAGTATTTGGATCTAATTGAGATTGGTTTTTTTGTTGTTGTTAGAATTAGGAATGATAAATATGGATACCCAGCCACTCCTTCCATACTGGGATCTTTTTAATCAAATTCTGCCTCTTAACCAAGTACCTAAATATTCCCTCCTTCTAGTCTTCTCCTTCTCCCTACACCCCATCCTCTTTCAGTCTTTCTCCATAATTCCTTTAAGAAAAAGATCTTTGCATCAGCAGTAATATCTTTTAGAATAGCACTATTGGAATTTAGTAGTAAACCAACATGTAGGCTTCAGATTTACTTCTGAGTCCAAGATAATTTGTGCTACCCAGGGCATTTAACCTGGGTTAAATAAGTACAGGGTATAGAGTCCCTCTTCAGGTCTAAACAGGAATTTTTACTCTAGGGAAAAGTGGAAAGAGCTCAAAAGTAGTTAATAAGGAAGGTTCTTTTTTCCTTAAGGAAAGGGAAATTCCTTCTGTGACTACAGGTCTCTGAGAAATTATCTTTCAAAAGAGATTTCATTGCTCATAAGAGTGTTGTGGCCTATTGATAAAAACAATTTTGTTCACTTTCTTGTCTTGAAAAAAAAGTGGCCTTAGCTTTTTGCAATACTTGAATAAAGTGTGTACTCGCAAAAGAATTTCTGTAGCACAGCATTAGAGACTGATAGCTTTTCTGCAAGAAATTCAGACTTACATCTTCCTCTTACTACCTTCAGAATACTAGTGAATAAAACATTAATTCACAGAACAAGTGATAGAAACTACAATGGTGTTTAATGCAAATTGTAGGAGTTTACATGTTTACAAATCATCTTAAACTGGTTGTGCAGCAATTCAATAAAATATCTCTGTTGTAAAAATGTGAAGGAAAATGTAAACTGATGTAAAGGAGGTACTGTCATTTTACCCTGTTTAAAAGCTTTTCCTTCTGGACTTTGCAAAGCCTTCTTGGTAAACACATTGCAAAGCATTACCTGGGAGGTGTAGCCTCCTCGTGTGTACTGTACTGTGCAGACATGAAAAATAAACCCGTTTACTGTGTATGTGTAAATGGCCTGTCTACAGGCCACTTCAGCCAGTGTCACATCCAGTGCAGCTCTACACAGAAGACTAAGGCTGTGCTTTGTAAGTATGATCTGTAAAATAACTGGGATGAATTCCCATGTACACCTGTGTAAATAGATTTGTTAACTAAAGTACTTTAAGGAAAATAAAAATCTGTAAATAAACTGATTTATAAATTAATTTTGTGTCAGGTGATCATTTTCCACTCGTGAACCAAGTTCAGAATAGACATTCTCATAAAATTCCATTATTTCCGATTTCTTGTTTGGCTGCAGGACACTTTCTCTTGGGCAATAGAATAAGGAAAGGTGTGTATAAGAGGTATTTGCCCTACATTCAAGTACCATCAACAGATAAATTTAGCCAGGCATGATAGTGCATACCTGTAATCCCAGCTACTCAGGAGGTTGAGACAGAAGGACCTCAAATTGGAGGCCAGCTCCAGCAAAGCTAAGGAGACGTCTCAAAAACAAAATACAAACAAAAGGGCTAGAGGTGTGGCTCAATTGGCAAAGCCCCTGCCTTAGGATGGCAGGGACCTAAATTCAATCCCCAGGAAAATAAATAAAAGCCACATAAATCTGAACAGCCTGGGCTTTGATAAGTCAGCACTAATTCTACAGATAGCCGTTAAGCACCACCTTCGTGTCAGCACTGTGCTGAGTGCCAGAAGACAGCAAAGGAAGCAGGCATGGTTCTTGGCCTTACGTATCTCAAACTAATGAAACAATCACCAAAAAGTAACTTGAGGAGAAGGTTTTTTTTTTTGTCTTTTTTGGTGCTGGGATCGAACCAAGGGCCTCACGCATGCTAGGCAAGCGCTGTACCACCAAGCTACATCCCAGCCCAAAAAATAACTTGAAAACCAGTGTGTGATAAACCAACAAGTACTGGGTGAGAGACTAATTCAAAAGACTGGGATTGCATCCGGAGTGCCTGAGTTCACTGATGAGTTATAGCTTCGGATTGTATCTGTTCTGGGGATGGGATCTCACTGTGTAGCCTCCAGCCCCTGGGCTCAGTCAGTCCTCCTGCCTCAGCCACCCAGGGAGCTGGAATTGTAGGTGTGTACCACCACGCCCAGTGTATAACTTTGTTTTGAACATTGATAGGCTTCTTCCAGTTCATGACAAATGCCATTCTCCAAATGTCTTGAATTTTGCTCACCCCTGCAAGATGATGTAAAGTCACTCACAGTTCAGTGGGCCACAAAGAACAGCAGCCAACTGACAATAAAGTGGGGAGGATATAATTTGTTTCTGGAAATAAGTGCTTGGAGGAGAGTGGATGTGAAGAAGAATAAAAACTCCAATGGCAGAAATGTATGGCACTCGGAATAATAAATCATGTCTGGGTAGCAGATAAGAAGTGACTGCCATCCGTGCATCTAAATTCTACTTGCCTCCTGATGGCTGTGCTACACCTTTAGGCCCCTTGCCATGTTATGGAAATTCTCAATTAACCACTCACCCCAAATAACAGCAGATTCGAAAATTCCTCAACTCAGAACAGACATGTGTGCGCCTACTATGGCCAGGAGCTAAGGACAAAATAGTAATGTTCAAATCCTGATAAAAGACCAAACTCCTGTAACTTTGAACCAAAATCTGTATTAAAAAAAAAGGGGGGGAGTAGATTGGAGGATGACAAGAACTGTAATGGTGAGTGTCTCCCAAAGACAATACTGAGGCAAAACAAGCCACTGCCCTTCAAAATTCCCAAAGCTCAGAACTTAGAGGCACTGGCTGCTCAGGAAAAGGTGCAAAGCATGAAAATTGGTCCACCTTTACAGAGCGGTGAGACTGCAGCCGAGAAGTGCCTCCCAGGGAGAGACCAGCGCATGATTCCAGGTCGCCCAGAGCAGAAAACACACACACCAGGCTTAAGTGGCATAGCACTTAGAACCACTAGATCCAGCCCCAAGCAACGCCTCTGTCCCCATGGGCAACATGGGCAATGTGATTGCAAGGGGCCCACTCAGGCAACAGTGGGAGACAGTCTCCCTTGTCCCTCCTACATGGGGCCCGAAAGACAAGCTGGGGGCCTGCTGAGAGCCACTGACGCATGAGCCTGAGCAGAACAAGGAGTACCACTGAGCCTGAAACAGAAACGGCGGTGTAGGCTGCAGGACTCTTGAAAAGGAAGTGAACCAGACCCACAGGGGCAGGGAACCTACTGCTACCACCACTGAACTAGCCAATGCAAATGCAGGATCAAAACCAGCAGAAAACATTCGCTCCAAATGTAGAGGCAGAGCCCAGTCTAACAGGTCCTGAACAACCTGCATGAGTGCAGTTTGCTAGAAGGGCCTCACTTTCTGAAATAGCATTTTTACCAGGGTCACCATGTGAACCAGACCAGAAAAATAATGAGACCTCCCTAGAGGATGGTCTTCAGCCAGGAGCCCCACATGCCTGGATTAAGCCAACCAAAGGGGTTAAAAAAAAAGAAGTCTTCTGAAGACTGCTAGCTATAGCTGGTAACCATCCCACCTAAGCGTGTGTCTTAGCTCTATGTCTTCCTTCCCTAAACTGTTGGTACATGCATAGCAACTAAATGCCACCCGGTTCTGCCAGCAGATAATTGAGGGCTATTCTTTTGTCCATTACCCCCTTGGCTGAGTTTAGAAACTGCAAGTCCTTGGGGATAGCCAAGCCGTTACAGTGGAAGTGTGGGACACAGTGGACTTATTTTTGGGATGACAAATCCAGTGTTGTTTGAGTCTGCTTCCCTCACCTTATCAGCTGCTGCCATGCCAGGCACAGCAGAGGCTTCTGTAGGAACGAGAAGACAACA
This sequence comes from Castor canadensis, assembly GCF_047511655.1. Lineage (NCBI taxonomy): Eukaryota > Metazoa > Chordata > Mammalia > Rodentia > Castoridae > Castor > Castor canadensis. Next base: position 83,317,775 of record NC_133396.1, on the reverse strand, counting down.
AGGTTTGTGAACAGGCCCTCCCTCATGAGTCTCCCAGTGCTGGAGATGCTCTTGTCTGCCACTTCCTTTAGATATCCACTGTCCGTGGTACTTGATCCAAACCTTTCCACTCCATCATACAACCCAGGGAGGTAAGTCACCTTACATGAACTTGACATATCCCATAATATCACCCACTTGCACTGAGGAGTTGGGGGTCCTCAGCATGACTAAGTGTGACCAAGAGAGCCCAATGTTCTGTTGGCCTTTCCCCCATTCCCTGGGGTCTCACAGGAAGGAGGAGGCCTGGAAGACTGTGCTGCCTCCTCTAGATTTGCACTGGGGGGACTCAGTGGTGGTGTAGCCACAGCTCAGACCACAACAGACACCCCAAGGAGTACATGGGTTCTGATGGGAGTAAAGAAAGAAAGGTTGGGTGTACTGAAATCAGGGTTACTTGGGGCAGCCTAATGGGGCACCCACCCTCTCCTCCACCTCCCAACCCCAGGTTTAGGAACGTCCAACATGTGTTGCAATCTTGTGTTTTTCTTTCCCTGGAGTGTAGTGTTTAATGCCCGGATGGCTTTGGTTAGGTGGGAAATGCCATCAGTGAGTTGAGGTTTTTATGGCTCTTCTATACTTGTTTTTCAAGCCTCATGTTTCGTCGCTTTATCACCCTATTCGTCTAAGGGTGACAGGTTCATCTTATGTGACTGGAATCTGTCCATTGTGGAATTGCTTGGGTTATGAGTGTGATGTCTTACTCAGACTGGAATCTTTCTCCATATCTGAACGTCTGACAATGGTGGTTTTTAAAGCCACGGTGGTACCTCAGTGCCTGCATGGCAAACTGGAATGGAGGTCTAATTTCTGTAATATATGTCCACTGCAGTGAGACACCTCTGCAGTCTCTGACTGGGGGCTAGTAGTACACTGTGATTCATTTGTCACATGGGGCAGGTGGCTGAGCCCCACTTTATAGTCCAATTTGCGATGTTGTATGGCCTGGGCTTGCATTTAGGAGTCACACAACTGCATTGTATCTGGAGCTTTACTTTTTTGGGGTGTGAGTCTGTGTGATTTGGTCCATTTTCTTCAGTGGGCTTTTATGCTCTGTTCTGAGGTGAACCCAAGAAGCAATTGCAGCAATTTACTGAGCGGAAGTTAGGTTCAGTCTTCAGTTTCTTCCTTTCCTTTTAATGACTCTTTGTTATAGGCATTAATATGAGCAATGAGTAGGGTTGTTATTATTGGTGTGTTTATTTGTTGTTTTTCAATTCACAAGCTATTGTCACAGGCCCTTTTCCCACACAGGGGAGCCTTTAATGGTTCAGTTATTAATGTGTCAGTTACTAGACCATATAGCTAGCCCAATTATAACAACTCATGAGTCTGTAGATGCGTAGCAGAGAGCTGCTGTTTGAGTGACCTATTCAGCCAGGCTTCCATGTACAGTTTGGCCCATTGGGCAGAATGTTCTCATCTGGTCTCAGTTGAAAAGTGGTTATCCTAGGGGTGGATGGCTACAGCATCCAGTAGACTCTTACCAGCTTTGAGTTTCAAGGGCCTAAGTGGGAACCAAGCTGAACCATCAACTAGAATCTCTGATCCCTGAACCCTTCTTGGTTATAGCAAGGGCAGGAACATGCCTCACAGGCTGTTTAGCCTCCTCCAGTAAAGCCCTCATTTTTTATAGAGTCATTGACCCCTGGCATCCCAGCGGGCCCTGTATTGACTGTGCCACATCTATTTAATGATGGAGCTTTGTTAAGCCTGTCCTGTGTGACCAACATGATTAGTGAGGACCCAGGAAAGGATGGGCAGCTTAGGTCTTAATGTTTCATCCAGTGCTTTAGGGATCAGGGCCTCTGTTTCCAGTAGGGCCCCATAGCAGACTAGAGTTGCCATGTGAAGGTGGTTTGCCTGGTGGCCACTTCAGATAATTTATGTGTCTAAATTCTAGGAAACAAAGGAATGTGGTAGAAGTCACTTGCCACAGATTCCAATCTGTAAGGCAGGAGTCACCTAGGCTTGTAGTTTCATAGTGTTGGTGAGCTCCTTGACCCCAGTGGCAGACCTGTCATTGTACATTACATAGCCTCCAGGGCCTGCTATCACTGGGACCACATTCAAAGGTAGCCACCTTGAGGGTAAACTTGACAAAAGGAGTCAAAAGAATCCCAGATGTGGCACTTTAACAGCTGAACAGGCCTACCAGTTGCCGAATCCCTTTCTTATTAGTGGGAGTTATCTTTTAAACTTTATTTAATCTTGTTAGGAATATTATTTTGATTACTGGCCACATCGCTGTCAGGAACTGTACTTGTTCAGTAGGTCCCTGGACCTGTTCAGGATTGATGACCCACAACTCAGCTTGCCTGTGTCACAGTGTCCATAACCTTGTATAGGGCCTGGTCAACTTGTGTCTTAGGTCTGGCAGCATGAGAATGTCCTAATATAGTGCGTGACAAGTGCGTTGAAAGTGATGGGATATGGGGTAGATATAGCCATCGTCTGTAGGAGGCAGACTATAGGGAACTGAGGCATCTCTGGGAAGGACAGTGAAAGGATACTCAGGCCATTCCACTTGACCATGAATTACTCCTGATCTTTATCTTGCCAAAAAATTGAGGAAAATGAACTGGCCAGATCAATATCAGCATCAGCCTGCACACGAACTGTCACCACCTCTGTGGGGCAGCAGTTGGGTACTGCAGGAGTCAGGGTGACAACTGGATGTTTGATTTGTGGCAGTCACTGTGAGCCTGAAGGCTCCTGAGGCCCTGTTTATGGGCGAGACTGGTGGTAAAATGTGATAAGATATTGTGTAATATTCCTACCTAGAGCAAGCCCTGAATTAAGGAGGTAATGTCCCTTTTGTCCTCCTGATACATGGTATTGCTTTTGTCAAATACCCTGTGAGGGCATGGATAAGACAGGAGGCAGTGGCTCCAGTTCTTTGTAGGAAGAAGTGTCTTTCCTCAGATGATGGTGCTCAGCAAAAAAAATGGCCTTTAAAATGCTAATGTCTGTAATGCACTCCATGGTAGGAACCATGATCGTTAGCACCCAATAGCAACCAAAATGACCAGTAAACCTTTCTGTCACGGGTCACCACCGCTGTTCTCAAACCCCTTGAGGTCATCAGTTTACTCTTGCCCTTGTGAAGACCAGGATTATTGTCACTTGGGGACCAGTATCTAAGACCATACTACCTGAATTTCTGCCCCTCCCTTTTTTATCCTGACAGGAGTGTAGGCTACTGGTCCTCAGTGCAGAAACAAAGACATTGACCCCACCCCTGTGGTATTCTGCCTGCTGCTTGAGACAGTTGAGTTTGCAAAGCTCCTTTATGAAACAGATGTAACCAAACAGGCTGCATCAGACTCCTGGCTATGGCCAAATCTATTTTTCAGTGTTTGTGTTTTATTCTCAGAAAAAGAAAACAGTTTTCTTTTCAGTAACACCATTACTGGCTTTGTGTTGAACCAAACTAGGACTTCCTTGAAGCCCACAGGCAACCCAGATGGGAGCCCAGATTTACCTCAGACGTTGTGAGTCCTGATACCCCATGGAAGATGGTGGATGGTGGGGAGCTTGTAGGAAGCCAAGAGCCCTGAACACTTTTCCTGCTCCTTCCAGGGCTCACTTCCTCCATCTCCACCATCATGTATCAAGTCAGCTCATCTGGGGTCACAGGGAGATTCCTGGTGTCCCGTTTGTCTGTCTTCAGGACAAGGGCACCTGAAGCCACCTCAGGAGTCTCATCACTACCACCTGAGGACCAGCAGCACCGAGTGTCAGGGGATGAGCTATTATGCTCCCACCATGCCATAGTGGGTATCTTCTTGGAGGCTCTGCTCACAGAGGTAGTGAGGAGGTACAGCCAAGGTCAAGCAGATAAAAGCCTCCCAAGGAAAGACCAGTGCATGATTCAAGGTCATCCAGAACAGACATGCACACCAGACTTAAGTAGCACAATGTTTACATACAGCCACTAGATCCAGCCCCATGCAATGCCTCTGTCCCCATGGCCAACAAGGGCAACGTGACTGAAAGGGCCCCACCTGGGCTACAGGGGAAGACAGTCTCCCTGTCCCTCCTCCACTAGGGTCCAAAAGACAGAAAGCTGGGGGCACACTGAGAACCACTGACACATGAACCTGAGCAGAACAAGGAGTATCACTGAGCCTGAGACAGGGACAAATATTCCCTCAGGAGGAGATAACGCCCAGCATAGACTGGCTGCAGGACTCTTATTTTTTTTAATTTTTATTTTATTCATATGTGCATACACTGTTTGGGTCATTTCTCCCCCTTTCCTCTTGCCCCCTCCCTTACTTCCCCCCTTGCCCCCCCTTACCCTTCGCTACCAGGCAGAAACTATTTTGCCCTTATCTCTAATTTTGTTGTAGAGAGAGTATAAGCAATAATAGGAAGAACCAAGGGTTTTTGCTAGTTGAGATAAGGATAGCTATACAGGGAGTTGACTCGCATTGATTGCCTGTGCATGTGTGTTACCTTCTAGGTGAATTCTTTTTGATCTAATCTTTTCTCTAGTTCCTGGTCCCCTTCTCCTATTGGCCTCAGTTGCTTTAAAGTATCTACTTTAGTTTCTCTGCGTTGAGGGCAACAAATGCTATCTAGTTTTTTGGGTGTCTTACCTATCCTCACACCTCCCTTGTGTGCTCTCACCTTATCATGTGATCAAAGTCCAATCCCCTTGTTGTGTTTGCCCTTGATCTAATGTCCACATATGAGGCAGAACATACGATTTTTTGTCTTTTGTCTTTTGGGGCCTCACTCAGAATGATGTTCTCCAGTTCCATCCATTTACCTGGTTGCAGGACTCTTGATAAGGAAGTGAACCAAGCCCAAGGCCCATTCTTAAGTGACATTGCAGGAGCAGGAAGCTGTCCATGATTACCTTTCCCAACAAGGATGAAAGCAAAGAAATTGATGGGAAGTCTGGAAGGAACAGTTAGAAACCCTGATGCCCACCTCCCTACTAGATCCAGGTCACTGCCCATCCCCTCTCCAATGCCCTAGAGAGAGATCATTTATTCTCTTAGAACTTGAATCAGATAGGCCCAGAACTTGGGCACGAGAAGGCATGAAAGTGAAGCTACAGGTTGAAAATAAGAATTGAGCGCAAGTCTTAAGTACTGAATGAAGGGACCCAGCCAGACTTATCTACAACCATTCATCCCAGGAAGAGAATGGAAAAGCTGAATTGCCTCAGAGGAAAGACCCAAAATTTAGGAAGTCCTCCAAAGAAAAGCTGCTACCAGATCTCCTTCTAGTGAAATTCACAAATGCTGAATTATTCATCAAAATTTTAACATATTACCCATAGCAAACAGAAAACCAACCACCTTGAAACAGTGAAGGAAGCCACTTATGAAACAAGATATTTATAGTCAATATGAAATGGACCAAACCAAAAAGAATAAATGGAGGAATTCTGATGAAACAGTGATGCCTGGTCCAGAAGAAAACACCATAATATATGAAAAGCCGTAATTCAAATTCTCAAGTAGCTGAGTGTGCTCTAAAAAAGTAATGAGTCAGAGAACATACTGAAGCTCTTAAAAGTATGGAACCTGTCATTTAAATTCAGTAGAAAATTGGAAGGCAAAGTTGAGGAAATCTCCTCAAATGAGAAAAATAGGAGAGAAACATAAAACTAGAAAAGCAGTCCAGGAAATTCAACATTCAAGCAATTGGATCAATAAATTGGATCAACAGGAACAGAGAAAATAAAAGGAAAGTGTACGAAAAAATACTCCAGAACTTAGAGATATGAGTTTCCAGGTAGAAATGGTCCCAGCACAAACAATGAAAATAAATCCACACTGAGGTATCATTGTCAAGTCAAAAGGACACAGGTAAGGAAACTATTCCAAAAGTTTCTGAAAAGACAAATAACATTGCATGCAGAGGATTGGGAATAAAAATGTCAATTTCCTCATCAGCAACTTGGGGGGTCTTAAGAAAACAAAGCGGAGGATTCCAAGATGGCGGCTAGAGGTAGGAAGCAGAAAGCGACCCTCCTATAGTGAAATCTTGGAGAGACACTGGAGACACACTTTGCAGGCATATTCACCGAGAAAAGGCATAACTTTGACCCCTCCACATCTCCAGCCGGTGCAGAGAATCTCCACTTCACGTTAAACGGAGAACCGAGGAGGGCCCCCGGGGCCGCCAGTGGCCAGCGCCCATACAGCTTGGGAAGACGCGGACCAGGTGAGCTTTGTGGTACCGCGGTAGCCCCACAGACAAGCCTGGGCCAGAGCAGCATAGCCCCCTGGACAGACTGACCTCCACCCAGGAAAAAAAAAAGAGAAACTGAGTAATAAGCAATAAGAACAGTTAAGACATGCTGGAAAGAGGGTGGGGCGCCCTGAGCGCTGAAGATTGGGGGAAGGGAATCCTTCCCGGGACTGTAAATAAACAAGCCGGGCAGGCCGGAGAGCCTCTGGCAGGAGCGGGGCGCGCGCCCAACAACCAGGAGCGGGGAAGCTTGTGAGAGGAGGGAAGACCCACTTCCCACGTGAACTGTAAATAAACACGCAGGCCTGACAACGCGGGGGCAGTGTCACCTTTCCCAGTGCTTGGAAAGGGGAAAGCCTGTAGCAGAGGCTCCCGCACAGGAGAACTCTGAGCAAACAAAGCCTGTGGGACCAGGTGAGTGCTAGCTCACCCCAGAGATCTGCATAAATAACGCCACCAGCTACAGGCTGAGAGCAGCAGGCAGGCAAGCCACAGTTGCAGATACCACTCTCAGAACTGCCTCCAGACGCTTTTTTTTTCTTTTTCTCCCTACCTTTGATGAGAGAACAACCGAATTACACCTGCAAGCCGAAAAACTTACTGAAACTGTATTGCATTTGAACTGGGGACACTTGGTGGGGCTTTTTTTTTTTGTTTTTTGTTTTTTGGTTTTTGGTTTTTGTTTGTGTGTGTGTGTGTGTGTGTGTGTGTGTGTGTGTGTGTGTGTGTGAGAGTGTGTAGTTTTGTTCTACTTTATGCATCCCCTTTGATGAGACAACTACAGAACAACATCTGAGGCACCAACTCCAGGACTGGAGATTGAGACAGACACCCAAATTATTAAGACTGAAACTGCATTGCATATAAACTTGGAAGTTTTTTGGGTTTTTTTTTTTTTAATTTTCTATTTTCCATTTTATTTTAATTCATTTTTATATATAGATATTACTTTCATTTACTTATTTTTTATTTTTTTATCTTTGATTTTCAATCCTCTCTCTGTCTCTCTAATGTCTGTTCAGCTTACTGTTGATTAGTACACTAACACTCCCTGTTTATACCTTTGAAACTCTCTTGTCTGATACCTTGTTCTGCTTTCTCCCTCTTGTCTGTATATTTGTTTTCCCCTTTTCTTTAACTTCTTGCTTTCCATCTCAGCTCACTCTTCCATTCTAAATATTACCATTGTTATTATTACAAGCTAGAAAATACTTAATTACACACAGTACAGGGACAGTAACAACACCAAGGACAATGACGGGAAGACAGAAAAAACAGGGAAACCAGTTTCCCCACAGCAAAAAATTAGTACAGGAACCAGAGGGGAATGAAGAGAACAGAAACTCAGATCCAGACTCCAACAAAATGAAGATAAACTATGCCAAAGGACCCAATGAAGCCCACAAGAATAATTTAAAAGAAGACATACTACAAGTATTCAATGAGAATTTTATAGAGATGATACTGGATAGGGTCCACCAAAATGTACAGGAGACACTCAAGAAATTCCAAGACAATAAAAATAGAGAATTTGAAAAAGCAAAAGAAGAAATAAAGGAAACCATAGAAGCACTGTATAAACACCAAAGTGAAAGAGAGAACACAATGAATAAATGGATAAATGAACTCAGGACAAAAATAGACAACAATAAAGAAGAAAACCGCCAGGATATGGAAAACCTCAGAAAAAAGAACAAAACAGAACTGCAAAACAAAATGGAAGGCCAATCCAGCAGAATAGAACAAACAGAAGACAGAATCTCAGAACTTGAAGATGAAATGGTAATTAAAGGAAACACCAAAGAACTATTAATTAAACAACTCAAGACCTGTGAAAAGAAAATGCAAGAACTCACTGACTCCATCAAAAGACCAAACTTGAGAATCATGGGCATCGAAGAAGGAGAAGAGGTGCAAGCAAAGGGAATGCGTAATATATTCAACAAAATAATAATGGAAAATTTCCCAAATCTAGAGAAAGATATTCCCATACAAATGCAAGAGGCCTCCAGGACACCAAACAGACCAGATCAAAATAGAACTACTCCACGACATATCATCATTAAAACAACAAGTTCAGAAACTAAGGAAAGAATATTGAAGGCTGTAAGAGAGAAAAAACAAGTAACATACAAAGGTAAACCCATCAAAATCACAGCAGACTTCTCAACAGAAACATTAAAAGCAAGAAGAGCATGGGGTGAGATCTTCCGGGCACTGAATGAAAATAACTTCAACCCCAGGATACTCTACCCAGCAAAGCTATCATTCAAAATAGATGGAGCAATAAAAGTCTTCCATGATAAGCAGAAACTAAAACAATATGTGACCACAAAGCCACCATTACAAAAGATTCTGCAAGGGATCCTGCACACAGAAAGTGACACCCAACTTAACCATGAAAAGGCAGGCAGCACCAAACCACAGGATAAGAAAAAGCAAGACAGTAGAGAGTAACATCAAGTTAGGTACACACAATCAAACCTTCAAACAACTAAGACAACTAAATGGCAGGAATCACCACATATCTATCAGTACTAACGCTTAATGTTAATGGACTTAATTCACCCATCAAAAGACACCGTTTGACAAAATGGATTAAAAAAGAAGATCCAACAATTTGTTGCTTACAGGAGACTCATCTCACCGACAGAAATAAGCATATGCTTAGGATGAAAGGCTGGAAGAAGATTTACCAAGCCAATGGCCCCCGAAAACAAGCAGGAGTAGCAATACTTATCTCTGACAAAGTAGACTTCAAACCTACATTGATCAAACGAGATAAAGAAGGACATTCCATACTAATAAAAGGGGAAATAGACCAAAAGGAAATAATAATCATCAATCTGTATGCACCCAATGTCAACGCACCCAATTTCATCAAACATACCCTGAAAGACCTAAAAGCATATATAAATGCCAACACAGTGGTTGTGGGAGACTTTAACACTCCATTATCATCAATAGATAGGTCATCCAAACAAAAACTCAATAAAGAAATCCAAGATCTAAAATATGCAATAGATCAAATGGACCTAGTAGATGTCTACAGAACATTTCATCCAACCTCTACACAATATACATTCTTCTCAGCGGCCCATGGAACCTTCTCCAAAATAGATCATATCCTAGGGCACAAAGCAAGCCTCAGCAAATATAAGAAAATAGAAATAATACCGTGCATACTATTTGACCACAATGCAGTAAAAGTAGAACTCAACAACAAAAGTAAAGACAAAAAACATGCAAACAGCTGGAAACTAAATAACTCATTACTTAATGAAGAATGGATCATCGATGCAATAAAAGAGGAAATTAAAAAGTTCCTGGAAGTCAATGAAAATGAAAACACAACGTGCCAGAACCTATGGGACACAGCTAAGGCAGTCTTGAGAGGAAAGTTTATAGCCATGAGTGCATATATTAAAAAGATTGAAAGATCCCAAATCAATGACCTAATGATACATCTCAAACTCCTAGAAAAACAAGAACAAGCAAATCCCAAAACAAATAGAAGGAGAGAAATAATAAAAATAAGAGCTGAAATCAACGAAATAGAAACCAAAAAAACCATACAAAGAATTAATGAAACAAAAAGTTGGTTCTTTGAAAAAATAAACAAGATCGATAGACCCCTGGCAAACCTGACTAAAATGAGGAGAGAAAAAACCCAAATTAGTAGAATTAGGAATGCAAAAGGGGAGATAACAACAAACACCATGGAAGTCCAGGAAATCATCAGAGACTACTTTGAGAACCTATATTCAAATAAATTTGAAAATCTAAAAGAAATGGACAGATTTCTAGATACATATGATCATCCAAAACTGAACCAAGAGGAAATTAATCACCTGAATAGACCTATAACACAAAATGAAATTGAAGCAGCAATCAAGAGTCTCCCCAAAAAGAAAAGTCCAGGACCTGATGGATTCTCTGCTGAATTCTATCAGACCTTTAAAGAAGAACTGATACCAACCCTCCTTAAACTGTTCCACGAAGTGGAAAGGGAAGGAAAACTGCCAAACACATTTTATGAAGCCAGTATTACACTTATCCCAAAACCAGGCAAAGACACCTCCAAAAAGGAGAACTATAGGCCAATCTCCTTAATGAACATTGATGCAAAAATCCTCAACAAAATAATGGCAAACCGAATTCAGCAACACATCAAAAAGACTATTCACGGATTCCAAGATGGCGGCTAGAGGTAGGAAGCAGAAAGCGACCCTCCTATAGTGAAATCTTGGAGAGACGCTGGAGACACACTTTGCAGGCATAATCACCGAGAAAAGGCATAACTTTGACCCCTCCACATCTCCAGCCGGCGCAGAGAATCTCCACTTCACGTTAAACGGAGAACTGAGGAGGCCCCCGGGGCCGCCAGTGGCCGGCGCCCATACGGCTTGGGAAGACGTGGACCAGGTGAGCTTCGCGGTACCGCGGTTCCCCCACAGACAAGCCTGGGCCAGAGCAGCATAGCCCCCTGGACAGACTGACCTCCACCCGGGAAAAAAAGAGAAACTGAGTACTAAGCAATAAGAACAGTTAAGACACGCTGGAAAGAGGGTGGGGCGCCCTGAGCGCTGAAGATTGGGGGAAGGGAATCCTTCCCGGGACTGTAAATAAACGAGCCGGGCGGGCCGGAGAGGCTCTGGCGGGAGCGGGGCGCGCCAGCAACCAGGAGCAGGGACGCTTGTGAGAGGAGGGAAGACCCACTTCCCACGTGAACTGTAAATAAACACGCAGGCCTGACAACGCGGGGCAGTGTCGCCTTTCCCAGTGCTTGGAAAGGGAAAAGCCTGTAGCAGAGGCCCCCCTCCCCCGCACAGGAGAACTCTGAGCAAACAAAGCCTGTGGGACCAGGTGAGCGCTAAGCTCACCCCAGAGATCTGCATAAATAACGCCGCCAGCTACAGGCTGAGAGCAGCAGGCAGGCAAGCCACAGTTGCAGATACCACTCTCAGAACTGCCTCCAGACGCTTTTTTTTCTTTTTCTCCCTACCTTTGATGAGAGAACAACCGAATTACACCTGCAAGCCGAAAAACTTACTGAAACTATTGCATTTGAACTGGGGACACTTGGTGGGGCTTTTTTTTTATTTTTTCTTCTGTGTGTGTGTGAGTGTAGTTTTGTTCTACTTTATGCATCCCCTTTGATGAGACAACTACAGAACAACATCTGAGGCACCAACTCCAGGACTGGAGATTAAGACGGACATCCAAATTATTAAGACTGAAATTGCATTGCATATAAACTTGGAAGTTTTTTGGTTTTTTTTTTTTTTTTTTAATTTCCTATTTTCCATTTTATTTTAATTCATTTTTATAAATAGATATTACTTTCATATACTTATTTTTTATTTTTTTTATCTTTGATTTTCAATCCTCTCTCTGTCTCTCTATTGTCTGTTCAGCTTACTGTCGATTAGTACACTAACACTCCCTGTTTATACCTTTGAAACTCTCTTGTCTGATACCTTGTTCTGCTTTCTCCCTCTTGTCTGTATATTTGTTTTCCCCTTTTCTTTAACTTCTTGCTTTCCATCTCAGCTCACTCTTCCGTTCTCAATATTACCATTGTTATTATTACAAGCTAGAAAATACTTAATTACACACAGTACAGGGACAGTAACAACACCAAGGACAATGACAGGAAGACAGAAAAAACAAGGAAACCAGTTTCCCCACAGCAAAAAATTAGTACAGGAACCAGAGGGGAATGAAGAGAACAGAAACTCAGAGCCAGACTCCAACAAAATGAAGATAAACTATGCCAAAGGACCCAATGAAGCCCACAAGAATAATTTAAAAGAAGACATACTACAAGTACTCAATGAGAATTTTATAGAGATGATACTGGATAGGGTCAACCAAAATGTACAGGAGACACTCAAGAAATTCCAAGACAATAAAAATAGAGAATTTGAAAAAGCAAAAGAAGAAATAAAGGAAACCATAGAAGCACTGTATAAACACCAAAGTGAAAGAGAGAACACAATGAATAAATGGATAAATGAACTCAGGACAAAAATAGACAACAATAAAGAAGAAAACAGCCAGGATATGGAAAACCTCAGAAAAAAGAACGAAACAGAACTGCAAAACAAAACGGAAAGCCAATCCAGCAGAATAGAACAAACAGAAGACAGAATCTCAGAACTTGAAGATGAAATGGTAATTAAAGGAAAAACCGAAGAACTATTAATTAAACAACTCAAGACCTGTGAAAAGAAAATGCAAGAACTCACCGACTCCATCAAAAGACCAAACTTGAGAATCATGGGCATCGAAGAAGGAGAAGAGGTGCAAGCGAAGGGAATGCGTAATATATTCAACAAAATAATAATGGAAAATTTCCCAAATCTAGAGAAAGATATTCCCATACAAATGCAAGAGGCCTCCAGGACACCAAACAGACCAGATCAAAATAGAACTACTCCACGACATATCATCATTAAAACAACAAGTTCAGAAACTAAGGAAAGAATATTGAAGGCTGCAAGAGAGAAAAAACAAGTAACATACAAAGGTAAACCCATCAAAATCACAGCAGACTTCTCAACAGAAACATTAAAAGCAAGAAGAGCGTGGGGTGAGATCTTCCGGGCACTGAATGAAAATAACTTCAACTCCAGGATACTCTACCCAGCAAAGCTATCATTCAAAATAGATGGAGCAATAAAAGTCTTCCATGATAAGCAGAAACTAAAACAATATGTGACCACAAAGCCACCATTACAAAAGATTCTGCAAGGGATCCTGCACACAGAAAGTGACACCCAACTTAACCATGAAAAGGCAGGCAGCACCAAACCACAGGATAAGAAAAAGCAAGACAGTAGAGAGTAACATCAAGTTAGGTACACACAATCAAACCTTCAAACAACTAAGATAACTAAATGGCAGGAATCACCACATACCTATCAGTACTAACACTTAATGTCAATGGACTTAATTCACCCATCAAAAGACACCGTTTGACAAAATGGATTAAAAAAGAAGATCCAACAATTTGTTGCTTACAGGAGACTCATCTCACCGACAGAAATAAGCATATGCTTAGGATGAAAGGCTGGAAGAAGATTTACCAAGCTAATGGCCCCCGAAAACAAGCAGGAGTAGCAATACTTATCTCTGACAAAGTAGACTTCAAACCTACATTGATCAAACGAGACAAAGAAGGACATTCCATACTAATAAAAGGGGAAATAGACCAAAAGGAAATAATAATCATCAATCTGTACGCACCCAATGTCAACGCACCCAATTTCATCAAACATACCCTAAAAGACCTAAAAGCATATATAAACGCCAACACAGTGGTTGTGGGAGACTTTAACACTCCATTATCATCAATAGATAGGTCATCCAAACAAAAACTCAATAAAGAAATCCAAGATCTAAAATATGCAATAGATCAAGTGGACCTAGTAGATGTCTATAGAACATTTCATCCAACCTCTACACAATATACATTCTTCTCAGCAGCCCATGGAACCTTCTCCAAAATAGATCATATCCTAGGGCACAAAGCAAGCCTCAGCAAATATAAGAAAATAGAAATAATACCGTGCATACTATCTGACCACAATGCAGTAAAAGTAGAACTCAACAACAAAAGTAAAGACAAAAAACATGCAAACAGCTGGAAACTAAATAACTCATTACTTAATGAAGAATGGATCATCGATGCAATAAAAGAGGAAATTAAAAAGTTCCTAGAAGTCAATGAAAATGAAAACACAACCTACCGGAACCTATGGGACACAGCTAAGGCAGTCTTGAGAGGAAAGTTTATAGCCATGAGTGCATATATTAAAAAGATTGAAAGATCCCAAATCAATGACCTAATGATACATCTCAAACTCCTAGAAAAACAAGAACAAGCAAATCCCAAAACAAATAGAAGGAGAGAAATAATAAAAATAAGAGCTGAAATCAACGAAATAGAAACCAAAAAAACCATACAAAGAATTAATGAAACAAAAAGTTGGTTCTTTGAAAAAATAAACAAGATCGATAGACCCCTGGCAAACCTGACTAAAATGAGGAGAGAAAAAACCCAAATTAGTAGAATCAGGAATGCAAAAGGGGAGATAACAACAAACACCATGGAAATCCAGGAAATCATCAGAGACTACTTTGAGAACCTATATTCAAATAAATTTGAAAATCTAAAAGAAATGGACAGATTTCTAGATACATATGATCATCCAAAACTGAACCAAGAGGAAATTAATCACCTGAATAGACCTATAACACAAAATGAAATTGAAGCAGCAATCAAGAGTCTCCCCAAAAAGAAAAGTCCAGGACCTGATGGATTCTCTGCTGAATTCTATCAGACCTTTAAAGAAGAACTGATACCAACCCTCCTTAAACTGTTCCATGAAATAGAAAGGGAAGGAAAACTGCCAAACACATTTTATGAAGCCAGTATTACACTTATCCCAAAACCAGGCAAAGACACCTCCAAAAAGGAGAACTATAGGCCAATCTCCTTAATGAACATTGATGCAAAAATCCTCAACAAAATAATGGCAAACCGAATTCAGCAACACATCAAAAAGATTATCCACCACGACCAGGTAGGCTTCATCCCAGGGATGCAGGGGTGGTTCAACATACGAAAATCAATAAACGTAATAAGCCACATTAACAGAAGCAAAGACAAAAACCACTTGATCATCTCAATAGATGCAGAAAAAGCCTTTGATAAGATCCAACATCATTTCATGATAAAAGCTCTAAGAAAACTAGGAATAGAAGGAAAGTTCCTCAACATTATAAAAGCTATATATGACAAACCTACAGCCAGCATTATACTTAACGGAGAAAAATTAAAACCGTTCCCTCTAAAATCAGGAACCAGACAAGGATGCCCACTATCTCCACTCCTATTGAACAGAGTACTGGAATTCCTAGCCAGAGCAATTAGGCAAGAAGAAGGAATAAAAGGAATACAAATAGGTAAAGAAACTGTCAAAATATCCCTATTTGCAGACGACATGATCCTATACCTTAAAGACCCAAAAAACTCTACTCAGAAGCTTCTAGACATCATCAATAGCTATAGCAAAGTAGCAGGATATAAAATCAACATAGAAAAATCATTAGCATTTCTATACACTAACAATGAGCAAACGGAAAAAGAATGTACGAAAACAATTCCATTTACAATAGCCTCAAAAAAAAATCAAATACCTAGGTGTAAACCTAACAAAAGATGTGAAAGACCTCTACAAGGAAAACTATAAACTTCTGAAGAAAGAGATTGAGGAAGATTATAGAAAGTGGAGAGATCTCCCATGCTCATGGATTGGTAGAATCAACATAGTAAAAATGTCGATACTCCCCAAAGTAATCTACATGTTTAATGCAATTCCCATCAAAATTCCAATGACATTCATTAAAGAGATTGAAAAATCTACTGTTAAATTTATATGGAAACACAAGAGGCCACGAATAGCCAAGGCAATACTCAGTCAAAAGAACAATGCAGGAGGTATCACAATACCTGACTTCAAACTATATTACAAAGCAATAACAATAAAAACAGCATGGTACTGGCACAAAAACAGACATGAAGACCAGTGGAACAGAATAGAGGATCCAGATATGAAGCCACACAACTATAAGCAACTTATCTTTGACAAAGGAGCTAAAAATATACGATGGAGAAATAGCAGCCTCTTCAACAAAAACTGCTGGGAAAACTGGTTAGCAGTCTGCAAAAAACTGAAACTAGATCCATGTATATCACCCTATACCAAGATTAACTCAAAATGGATCAAGGATCTTAATATCAGACCCCAAACTCTTAAGTTGATACAAGAAAGAGTAGGAAATACTCTGGAGTTAGTAGGTATAGGTAAAAACTTTCTCAATGAAACCCCAGCAGCACAGCAACTAAGAGATAGCATAGATAAATGGGACCTCATAAAACTAAAAAGCTTCTGTTCATCAAAAGAAATGGTCTCTAAACTGAAGAGAACACCCACAGAGTGGGAGAAAATATTTGCCAATTATACATCAGACAAAGGACTGATAACCAGAATATACAGGGAACTTAAAAAACTAAATTCTCCCAAAACTAATGAACCAATAAAGAAATGGGCATGTGAACTAAACAGAACTTTCTCAAAAGAAGAAATTCAAATGGCCAGAAAACACATGAAAAAATGCTCACCATCTCTAGCAATAAAGGAAATGCAAATTAAAACCACACTAAGATTCCACCTCACCCCTGTTAGAATAGCCATCATCAGCAACACCACCAACAGGTGTTGGCGAGGATGCGGGGAAAAAGGAACCCTTTTACACTGTTGGTGGGAATGTAGACTAGTACAACCACTCTGGAAAAAAATTTGGAGGCTACTTAAAAAGATGGACATCGATCTACCATTTGATCCAGCAATACCACTCTTGGGGATATACCCAAAAGACTGTTACTCCAGAGGCACCTGCACATCCATGTTTATTGCGGCACTATTCACAATAGCCAAGTTATGGAAACAGCCAAGATGTCCCAGCACTGACGAATGGATTAAGAAAATGTGGTATCTATACACAATGGAATTCTATGCAGCCATGAAGAAGAACGAAATGTTATCATTCGCTGGTAAATGGATGGAATTGGAGAACATCATTCTGAGTGAGGTTAGCCTGGCTCAAAAGACCAAAAATCGTATGTTCTCCCTCATATGTGGACATTAGATCAAGGGCAAACACAACAAGGGGATTGGACTATGAGCACATGATAAAAGCGAGAGCACACAAGGGAGGGGTGAGGATAGGTAAGACACCTAAAAAACTAGCTAGCATTTGTTGCCCTTAACGCAGAGAAACTAAAGCAGATACCTTAAAGCAACTGAGGCCAATAGGAAAAGGGGACCAGGAACTAGAGAAAAGGTTAGATCAAAAAGAATTAACCTAGAAGGTAACACCCACACACAGGAAATCAATGTGAGTCAATGCCCTGTATAGCTATCCTTATCTCAACCAGCAAAACCCCTTGTTCCTTCCTATTATTGCTTATACTCTCTCTACAACAAAATTAGAGATAAGGGCAAAATAGTTTCTGCTGGGTATTGAGGGGGGGAGCGGGAGGGGGCGGAGTGGGTGGTAAGGGAGGGGGTGGGGGCAGGGGGGAGAAATGAACCAAGCCTTGTATGCACATATGAATAATAAAAGAAAAATGAAAAAAAAAAAAAAAAAAAAAAGACTATTCACCACGACCAAGTAGACTTCATCCCAGGGATGCAGGGGTGGTTCAACATACGAAAATCAATAAACGTAATAAACCACATTAACAGAAGCAAAGACAAAAACCACTTGATCATCTCAATAGATGCAGAAAAAGCCTTTGATAAGATCCAACATCATTTCATGATAAAAGCTCTAAGAAAACTAGGAATAGAAGGAAAGTTCCTCAACATTATAAAAGCTATATATGACAAACCTACAGCCAGCATTATACTTAATGGAGAAAAATTAAAACCATTCCCTCTAAAATCAGGAACCAGACAAGGATGCCCACTATCTCCACTCCTATTCAACATAGTACTGGAATTCCTAGCCAGAGCAATTAGGCAAGAAGAAGGAATAAAAGGAATACAAATAGGTAAAGAAACTGTCAAAATATACCTATTTGCAGACGACATGGTCCTATACCTTAAAGACCCAAAAAACTCTACTCAGAAGCTTCTAGACATCATCAATAGCTATAGCAAGGTAGCAGGATATAAAATCAACATAGAAAAATCATTAGCATTTCTATACACTAATAATGAACAAACTGAAAAAGAATATATGAAAACAATTCCATTTACAATAGCCTCAAACAAAATCAAATACCTAGGTGTAAACCTAACAAAAGATGTGAAAGACCTCTACAAGGAAAACTATACACTTCTGAAGAAAGAGATTGAGGAAGACTATAGAAAGTGGAGAGATCTCCCATGCTCATGGATTGATAGAATCAACATAGTAAAAATGTCGATACTCCCCAAAGTAATCTACATGTTTAATGCAATTCCCATCAAAATTCCAATGACATTCATTAAAGAGATTGAAAAATCTACTGTTAAATTTATATGGAAACACAAGAGGCCACGAATAGCCAAGGCAATACTCAGTCAAAAGAACTATGCAGGAGGTATCACAATACCTGACTTCAAACTATATTACAAAGCAATAACAATAAAAACAGCATGGTACAGGCACAAAAACAAACATGAAGACCAGTGGAACAGAATAGAAGATCCAGATATGAAGCCACACAACTATAAGCAACTTATCTTTGACAAAGGAGCTAAAAATATACGATGGAGAAATAGCAGCCTCTTCAACAAAAACTGTTGGGAAAACTGGTTAGCAGTCTGCAAAAAACTGAAACTAGATCCATGTATATCACCCTATACCAAGATTAACTCAAAATGGATCAAGGATCTTAATATCAGACCCCAAACTCTTAAGTTGATACAAGAAAGAGTAGGAAATACTCTGGAGTTAGTAGGTATAGGTAAGAACTTTCTCAATGAAAACCCAGCAGCACAGCAACTAAGAGATAGCATAGATAAATGGGACCTCATAAAACTAAAAAGCTTCTGTTCATCAAAAGAAATGGTCTCTAAACTGAAGAGAACACCCACAGAATGGGAGAAAATATTTGCCAACTATACATCAGACAAAGGACTGATAACCAGAATATACAGGGAACTTAAAAAACTAAATTCTCCCAAAACTAATGAACCAATAAAAAAATGGGGATGTGAACTAAACAGAACTTTCTCAAAAGAAGAAATTCAAATGGACAGAAAACACATGAAAAAATGCTCACCATCTCTAGCAATAAAGGAAATGCAAATTAAAACCATGCTGAGATTCCATCTCACCCCTGTTAGAATAGCCATCATCAGCAACACTACCAACAACAGGTGTTGGCGAGGATGCGGGGAAAAAGGAACCCTCTTACACTGTTGGTGGGAATGTAAACTAGTACAACCACTCTGGAAAAAAATTTGGAGGCTATTTAAAAAAGCTGGACATCGATCTACCATTTGATCCAGCAATACCACTCTTGGGGATATACCCAAAAGACTGTTACTCCAGAGGCACCTGCACATCCATGTTTATTGCGGCACTATTCACAATAGCCAAGTTATGGAAACAGCCAAGATGCCCCAGCACTGACGAATGGATTAGGAAAATGTGGTATCTATACACAATGGAATTTTATGCAGCCATGAAGAAGAACGAAATGTTATCATTCGCTGGTAAATGGATGGAATTGGAGAACATCATTCTGAGTGAGGTTAGCCTGGCCCAAAAGACCAAAAATTGTATGTTCTCCCTCATATGTGGACATTAGATCAAGGGCAAACACAACAAGGGGATTGGACTATGAGCACATGATAAAAGCGAGAGCACACAAGGGAAGGGTGAGGATAGGTAAGACACCTAAAAAACTAGCTAGCATTTGTTGCCCTTAACGCAGAGAAACTAAAGCAGATACCTTAAAGCAACTGAGGCCAATAGGAAAAGGGGAACAGGTACTAGAGAAAAGGTTAGATCAAAAAGAATTAACCTAGAAGGTAACACCCACGCACAGGAAATCAATGTGAATCAATGCCCTGTATAGCTATCCTTATCTCAACCAGCAAAACCCCTTGTTCCTTCCTATTATTGCTTATACTCTCTCTACAACAAAATTAGAGATAAGGGCAAAATAGTTTCTGCTGGGTATTGAGTGGGGAGGAGAGGGAGGGGGCAGAGTGGGTGGTAAGGGAGGGGTTGGGGGCAGGGGGGAGAAATGAACCAAGCCTTGTATGCACATATGAATAATAAAAGAAAAATGAAAAAAAAAAAAAGAAAAAAGAAAACAAAGCAACATTTTAAAAAAACAAGTGAAAGTTATTTTCATCCTAAAGTTTACATACAACTAAACTATGGGTCAAATGTGAAGGTGTAATTAGTATTTAAATATTCTCAGAAAGGCAAAGTCCTTACTTCCCAAGTAAACCATGAAAGATGAAGACTTGAGGTCTAGGAACAGAGGCTCAACCCAGGAAAAGGGAGGAGAGAAACTCCCAGGCCCCAGGAAGCCAGTAATCAATATGAGCATGCCCACGCTGTAGCAGGGTCCCCAACAGCCA
Organism: Castor canadensis; assembly: GCF_047511655.1. NCBI lineage: Eukaryota > Metazoa > Chordata > Mammalia > Rodentia > Castoridae > Castor > Castor canadensis. Next base: position 83,297,364 of record NC_133396.1, on the reverse strand, counting down.
GGGGCAGGGAACAAATACCAGATTCTCTACTCATCTGAGGAAAAGAGGAGGACAGAGTTAGTAACAAGTCCTAAGAAGAGTGGATAATGAAAAAGGGAAAAGTAAAGCATCATACAAGTAAGGAACAATCAATACATTTCTTGGCTCAGCAATGAACAATAGGTATAGTTAAATATAAACATTGAATGCTGTAATGTCACTGTATTGAGGGTGGAGAAGGGAATGCTGGGTCTATGCTATCACACGAGGAGTGTGATGGTTAATTTTGTGTGTCAACTTGACTAGATCTTGATACCCAGATATCTGGTCAAACACTAGTGTAGATATCTTTGCGAAGATATTTTTTAGAAACTAACATTGAAATGAGTCAACTTTGAATAAAGCAGCTGTCCCATCATGGGACAGGTTTCAGCCCATCAATTCAAGGCCTAAAAAGAAAAAATGAGGTCTCAGGAGGAAGAAGGAATTTTGCCTCCATATTGCCTTCATATGGAAGCTACAAATCACCTCTTCCCCTGCATCTCCAGTTTGCCAGCCTGCTCTGCAAGTTTTGGACTTGCCAGCCCTCACAACAGTGTGAGCTAATTCCTCAAAATACAGCAACCAACCAACCAGCCAATCTGTGTGTGTGTGTGTGTGTGTGTGTGTATTTGTCAGATTTGTGTCACTATGCCAAAATACCTGACCTAGGCTACTTGTGAAGAAGAGGTTCATTTAACTCACTGTTGTGGAGATTCAAAACCCAAAGAGCACAGATCAGGCTCTGTGGCACAGGCCACCTCTTGGCTGCATTTCTTCAAGGTGTGATAGCAATGCAGGAACATGTATAAGAACAAGCAAGTGATGACATCTCCAACTAGGAGCAGACAGAGCTGGGCAGGGCCGAATGCAGATTTTTAGAGCAATCCTCTTCCAAAAACTACCAAGGCCCCACAAAAACTACTTTCTATGAGCATGCCCCCGGTGACCTAAGGACTTCCCACTAAGCCCCACATCTTTTAAAAAATTTTATTAGTGTGTATTTCTTACATAATATAATAGGTTTCAGTATGACATTTTCATATATGTATACAATGTACATTGGTCGTATTTCCTCTCCACTCCCCTTTTTTGTCCCCCTCACCCTCCTGCTGTTCCTCTTACCTAATATTTCCCCTTCTACTTTATTAGCTAATCTTTTTTTTCTTTTTTTTTTTTTTGGTGGTACTGGGGTTTGAACTCAGGGCCTTATGCTTGCTATGCAAGCACTCTACTGCTTGACCACTCCATGAGCACCCCTCTTTTACTTGTATGTATTTTTTTAAACTTAGATTCCATATATAAGAGAGAATATGCTATATTTGTCTTTCTGAGTCTGAATTATTTCACTTACCATGATGCTCTACAGTTTCATCCATTTTTCCTGCAATTGACATATTTCATTCTTCTTTATGGTTCAATAATACTCCATTGTATATACACACCACATTTTCATTATCCATTCATTCATTGATAGGCATCTAGGCTGATTCCATAACCTCACTACTGTGAATAGTGCCAACAATCAACATGGCTGTGTAGGCGTCTCTATTGTATCCTGACTTTCATTCCTTCAGATGTGTCCCCAGGAGTGGTAGAGCAGGATTATACGGTAGTTCCATTTTTAGTTTTCTGAGGATTTTCCACAGGTAGGCCCTACCTCTTAGGGGCCAAACCATCTTTCAAATGCTACCACCCTGCACACTAGGTTTCCTTCAACTTTTGGGGGGACACAAACCATAGCAGTATGTTAATGTACATGTACACTAACCTATATGTGTGTACACATGAACACACACACACATATATATATATCCATATATGTACACATATCCTACTGGTCTGTTTCTCTAGGGAGTCAATAGCTAAAGTCTGAAACTAATTATTCAAGAGATAGCATATACTTTGGAACGCAGACGTAAACACCAGAACAAAGAACAATGGGTACCTCTGGCAAGTGGGATGATGGGAAGGAGAAGAATGGAGCTGAAATCAACTCTTTTTTTTCTAATGTGTGCAAGTAACACCTTGGTAAGTAATTTTTCCTCTCTCCCCAAAAACAAGCATCTCCAAATGGCCGCAGTCAGCGTGTTTTCATTTATTTCTCTGCTAAGAGCTGCCCAGGGCACATTGAGATTGAAATACACTCCCCTTCTTCTTCCCATACTGCTGAAATTAAGAAGCTAAATTTGAATTGAAGCTTTCAATCTAAATATTTTTCATTTCAAGTAAGAATTAGACTCAAAGTAATGACAAACTTTGTTGGCATGCATAATTTAAGTGGTATGTATGACACAATTCTAAAAATGGCAGTGCTTTTTTGTAGTTGAAGATTAAAGATATCCATTTAATGGGATGTGGACAATGTAAGGAAAAGAACTGTGATGTCATGTCACTAAATAGTGGTCCTCAGTGGAGGACCTGTGTGAACTACACTTTGGAGGCCACATGTCTTTCTTGTGACTCTCTATTTCTTATTAGAATGTTTTTGTTTTCATGATAATGGTATCTCTTGCAAGTACATGTCACATTTTCTTGTGCTTCTGCACTGAACCAGAATACCACTGAAAAATGTATTTCAGGGCTGGGGAGTGGCTCAAGTGGTAGAGCATGTGCCTATCAAGAGAGTGAGACTCTGAGTTCCAGCCCATCAACTGCCAATAAATAAATACATAGAAATTATGCACCTTGTCTCTCTGCCTTAGGAATGCATGTTGGGAAACTCAGCACCACTCTGTTAACTACAGACACATTCCAGGATTCTTAGTGTCTATCACACAAAGAGGCACGAGTGGTGACCCATTTTAAGCACAGTCAAAATATTTTCTTTAAATAATAATCACCCAAATAACCACCCTAACTGGTCTGCTAATGCCATTGCTACTATTTTGAGAAAATTAATTCAATTACATGAGCCAAATGGAATTAAAACTCCAAATTTCTTGCCTAGCCTGTGCAAGGCTTCGAGGTTCAATCCACAGCACCACAAAACAAACAAACAAACCACTCCAAATTACTATTGAAGTCTCCGGATGATTCTTCACAAAAGGCAAACACCTCAGAGATTCCGTGGGTACTGTGAGATAATCCTTGCTTCTGGCCTTACAGATCATTATGCTCTTAACTCTGTTTCCTGAAAGTAGAATCGCCTGAAATACACATGACATGACAATTCATCTAAGTAATTTTGCATTATTTTAATTGTTCAGGAAGATCAAGAATAGAAGATAGGAGAAGTTTGCTGGTTTCTGTTCAGCTCTTTGGTTTTGGTTTTTTTTTTTTTTTTTTGGTGGTACTGGGGTTTGAACTCAGAATCTTGCACTTGCTAGGCAGGCGCTCTACCATTTGATCCATAACCGCAGCCCCAATTTGCTGGTTTCTAATGAAGAAATTGAGCCATTAAAGAGTTTGCGCTTCAAAGAGGGGTCCCGGTTATCTTGGAAAGAAAATCATTTCGTTTTCTACATCTTTGCGAAGAATCCTAATGTGCAAAGTATCCGTTATGAAAAGTAAATCTTACTAAGATGATTTAAAGAAGCTAATATGCATTTGACTGCAAGGAAAAAAATACTTGACTAAAAGCATCTACATGAGTAGTAACAGGAATCTCAGATCAAAAGAATAGAGAGTGGACAATGCCCTCCAGTGTGGTCTGTGATTGGCAACAGCAGAGTTTTGGGTCAACTCCTCCTTGATTCTCTTGGTCAAGATGACCAGATGATCATAGCAGCTTCAGGTGTCCTGTGCTCACGCTACAAGAGCAAAGTGAAGAGAGGGAAGGGCTTTCTATTTTCCTTAGTCTCTCTTAATCACAGAGTAAAACTGTGCCCAGAATTACAATGGACGGTTCTCCCTGCCTCCTGTCCACCGTGAGGTGATCCACTTTGCTCTACCCCACGTTCCCTGCCATGTTTTGCTTCACCATGCATGAACCCAGGAGCCACGGGAGGAGCCATTAAAGCCTGGAAAGAACACACTAGGGAGCATCAGACTACGAGACAGATGGAATCCAGGATTGTTGGTCCACTTCATAGAGCGAAAGAAAAATAAACGTTCTGTCTTATAAAAATGACAGAAAATTACCATGTGTTGAAGTGTTCAAATGAGTCAAAAAGAAGTATGTGTTCATAAGAGCAAAAAAAAGTTACACAATAATTTTCGAAAATTTTTTAAAGTTCCTGACAGAGCTGAGATTGTAGCTCAGAGGTACTTAGTGTGCACAAAGCCCAGGGGTTGAGTCCCTGGCAAACTTCTCCTCGAGTGTACTTGGCCAGAGGTGTGATATACCCCCCTCAAATGATAAGAGGTTCAGAAAACAGGTATCCAGAATTTTCAGCTTCTGAAGGTAGGTTCCATGGGGAAGGAAGAGGAGGAAGAAAAGGATGCTTAATTTCATAACCAGCAGTGTTTGTCAGTGTGGAACTGTATCCTAATCTACTGACTTTCTTGGCAAAATCAAGGGTTTGTGAGTACATAAAGGTGTAACTGAGTAACTGGGTGATAACTGCTGACCTTTCATCACCACACAACACCCTCCCCATGTTCTCTTATGACCAGGAGCCTCTGGGCACTCCTCTTTTCCTTCCCTCCACCCTTGGGCATCAAACAGCCCCCAAATGGAGCAATTTCTCCAGCCTAGGGGCTGGTGGAGTGGCTCAAGTATGAGGCCCTGAGTTCAAACCCCAGTACCACCAAGAAAAAAAAAAATCACTCTCCAGCCTAAGAGCACTAGAGATGAAGGCATTGCTTTTGAACTCATTCATTAGCCACGGGCGTTCACATTTCCCAGAAGGATATTTCTTGCCCTTTCAAATTGCATGACTTGTAATGGGATGTGGAGAAAAACACATACATGTTAATAAGTAAAGGACACCAAGGCCAGGTTCACTCATTCATTCCATAAATAGTAACTATTCTGTGGCACTGTGGATCCCAGCAGAAAATAAGCAACCAAGGGCCCTATTCTAAGCGCTTCTAGTGTGAGGAGACAGACAGTAAGCAAGTGACCACTCATAAACAGGGTAGTGGTAAGACCTGCGAGGACTCTGGAACAGGTAATGTAAACTAGGTGACAGGGCAGTTGCTCCTTCAAACAGGAGGGTAGGGAAGGCCCGTTTGAGACCTGGTGATGAGAAGAAGCCAGGTGTGAGAAAGATCTCAGGGAAGAGCATTCTGGCAGAGAGTCAGCCTGTGTAAAAGCCCTCAGATGAAAACGAGGAATAGAAAAAAAAAAAAAAAAAGACAAGTGTGGTTATGGCATAGTGAGTGAGGAGGAGCTGCAGAAGCTCAGGTTTGCTCATTTCAGATAGGGCTTCAGAGACCAAGGTGACAGTCTGCGATTTATTTGAGGTCGATATGTCACCTTGCAGAATGATATGCCTAAGTTGGGTGGAGAATGGATTTTAAGGGGTCAAGTATCAAAACAGAAGAATGAATTAAGATGTGACTTTGGCCTGCACATCCCGGTGGCTGGTGCACCACTGATGGACATGGGGAAGGCTAGGACTAGACTGTCACATGGTGGTTTTAGACCCAGGCTATTCAGAGGATGGACAGATGATTGAGGCCTTTCAAGAGGAGTCACAGGGGGTGGGGGCAAGGGGGAGAAATGACCCAAGCATTGTATGCACATAGGAATAATAAAAAAATTAAAATAAAAAAAGAGGAGTCAGAGGAGGGTGTTCTGTGCAAAAGGAAAATGTGAGCAAAACCTGAAAGCCGGCTGTGTGGCTAGAGATAGAGCTGGAGAGACATGGTGAGACCACACTATGGCCACTTGAACCTCCCTGAATAAATGACTCTTCTCCTCAGGTCTTTGGCAACCATATGGAGGCCATGTGCAGGTGGGTGTGAATGTGTGCATTGTGGGAGGCAGAAGGCCAGCCCGCTGTCCCAATCAAGGGACCTCACTAGAGGCATTAGCTACTTGGGGTGATTTACCACAGCCAGGACTGCTCCCCCATCCTGCTAGGTTTAGCAACAGTAAGATATCTATTCTCCCAAAGAGGAGTAGACACTCTGGAGAACCCAGAACACTCACATAAACTGGAGGAATGATGTAGAAAGTCACCTTACTAATTTACAGGGGAAGAGTTTCATTTTCCAGAAACCCAAATGCACTGATCTTCTATCCACAGCCAGCCATGCCCCTTTCCTACTCCCAGATGTTGTGTCATTAATTAGTAGTAAGATGGGTGAGTAGTAAGTTGGGTAGAGACAAATCTTGAGGGACAGTTCACCTAGACACCATGAGCCTCAAATTCTCTCTTCCCTCTCACAACATTCAGTCTCTCCCCTGGACAATGCTTCATCTCACCACTTCCAGGTTTAGTTCTCAGACTCTCCAATAGAAACCCTAACAACAGCCACAACTGCTCACTGAGCCTTAGCTTAGCTGAGAACTTTGCCACACCATTGTATTTAGTCTTCACAGCAAGCTTACGAGGTAAACCCCATTTTGCAGGGGAGGAAATTGAGTTTAGATGGTTATGGACCTTGCCGGAGAACTCAGAGCTCTTGAGTGACACAACCTGGACCCAGCCAGATCTGTCTGACTCCCAAAACAAGCAGTCTTTTTTCCTATGTTTATTTGTGGTCATTGTCCCTTTTCTTGAGGTCTTGTCCTCAGGACTCAGAACACGTTCCATCCTCTCCTATATAACTTTAAGTGCAACCTCAGTTTCCAGATCACCAAATCCTAGATAAGACTCCAAGCAAAATTAAAATCTTTAAATTCCTCCCTCTTAGCATAGGCTGTAAGGCTCACCACCACCTGGGTCTCTGTCCTCATCACATATCTATGCTCAGTTAGGGAGTTATTAAAATGACCATGTGGTGGCACCAATTTTCCCATCCTCTAGCCTGGTCCCTTTGTGATGATTAATAGTGATGACCACTTACTCTTGCTAGTTATGGTCCTAAGTGTTTTACATGTATTCATTCACTTAGGCCACAAATTACCCTATGAGACAGATTCCATTAGTAGAACTATTTAGTAGATGAGATGATTGAGGCATAGGGAGGGTAATTAACTTGCTTAATATCATCAGCTAGTAGGTGGTGGAGCTGGATTTGAACACAAATAACAAGCTCAAGACCTACACATTGTGTCAATCCACAGGCACAACAGCCTACTAGGATCAGATCTACATCCTGAATTTGGATACTGGATTCTGCTGAAAACAGACTATTGAAGTCTGGCTTCTAGGTGTTAGAGCAGAGAGGAGAAAGCCAATTAAGTTTGCAGGTAACAACTGTACTCTGTCCTTCGGGAAACCAGTAGGCCCAGGTTTGAACCAGACTGGTTTAGTTCCACTACAAGAGTTCTGACCCCACTTCTGTCCAAACAGAGCAAAAGGAAGGAATGACAACTTCAACATCCGGTTCTTTAGAAATCCCTGGTGCTTTCTTCCTCAACCCTACCCACAGCAACACCTTGCTCCAGATGGCTTTCTTAATGAGTTGAAAGGCAGCCCTCATTTCTCAATATGAGAAATTAAACTCTTGTTAAGAGATGGTCTATATTTAGCCATTAAAAACAAGCTAACCTAAAATAATTTGCATGTCTATGAATTTGTAAGTGTGTCTGATGTGTGGTGCAATTACTGATAGCAAAGGGGCAGGACTGGCACCGTTCACAAGAAGGATTGAAAAGGAAGTAGAGAATCCTGAAGGTGGTATCTTGGCCCACCATGTTCCAGGACTGCCCACAAGAATCTGGTTTTGAGCACTGCAGAGAAAAATTGCCACCTCATCCCTTCTAGCTCAGCTCTTCCAGGACCCAGCACTTACCATTAGGGGTCTCCGTTGTTCTTTATTTCAGATCCTGTTCCTCCCAACTCTGTGCTTTGAGGTCTGCCTCAGGCAGCTTCCCTGAGAGACAGCTGAGCCACAGGGTATTCTCCCCAAGCAAACGGTAGAGGGTGTGATGATGGTAATAAGCATTGCTTCATTTATCAGGTGTGTAGACTTTCCCTTTACTCCTTGAAGGTAGGACATAAAACAGGTCAAGAGGTTCAGTAATTTGCCCAAGTCACACAGTTCATAATTGGGGGAGCTGGAATGTGAACACAAGGCAAATAAATGCTTTGAACCACTTGAGGATGACTCGTGGCCAGTGTCAGGACACTAGACAAAGCTGGCCTCCAGTATGAGAGAGCCTGAGGTTTGTGGAATCAGTGCTGGAGCTTCTGGGGAGGAGCAAACGAATGGTGGGAGTCAACACCCACTGTGTAAAGTCCCCTCTGGAAAGGGACATGACCCAGGACACAAAGTTGTCCTGGCAAAGCATGGCAAGTAGACCAAAGCCAGGCTGCTGGAACCCACACTCTAACTCTACCACTTGGTGCACCTCAACATCTGTGGGGCCCAGGTCAGGGGGACAGATAGAGTCCACAGATGCCATCTGTCTAAATATAGTATTAAAAATATCTGAAGGTTATCAAGCCAACAAACTGTTAAGTAAAATATGTTTATCCTCCTACCTTGACACATAAACCTCAGAATGACAGGAAAAGTCAGATTTGAATTTAGAGTTTTGGGTTTGAATGAAGAGAAAAGTGGGCCACAGCCCATGGCCTGGCCCCTCTCTTCTCACACCCTGCTTATAGCTCCTCTTAAGTGGCCCTGCCCACAATGTGGACACTGGGCAGGTGTCCACACCATTCGTAAAAGCTGCTTATTCAGGCCCACTCAAGTGGCACCATTCATCCATAGGAAGATAAACCCAGACAAGAGGTCCTGAAAGCAGACTTGTGGCCTTCTGTCTTGGGAATTCCACACCCTCCAGTACCCAAGTGTGGTCTAGAAGAAGGCCCAGGCTCTCCTTGGCCCGGAGGGGTAGCATTACCACCAGAGAAGGGTTGGAGTGAAGCCTTCCAAAGCTTGGGGGCTGGGGCCTGGGGCCCCTCCAGTGTGGGGCCTAAGGAGGCTGTTGCTTCCACTTCCTTATTGTGAAACTTTGAGCATATTAATTAATCTGTCTGTGCCTTGCTTTCCTCATCTGTAAAATTGAGAGGATTATAGAAGGAAGAACTGAAGAATAAGAGAGACTATCCAGTATGGGTAAAGTGCTTAGGACAGTATTTGGCAAATCGTACGTGTTATATAAATGCTAATAATTAAGTGTAACTCCTCTTTGGACTTAGTCAGGCATCCTCAAAGTTGTTAACAGATTGAGTGCTGAAAAAAAAACTCATTTTCTGACTGGTGACAGGCAAGAGATAGTCCCCCAAACCTAGAGAAGTCTTTCCTCAGACCAGAGCTTGTAATGAGAACAAAAATTGTGGAAAGGCAGCTGGAGGAGTGGCTCAAGTGGTAGAGCACCTGCCTACCAAGTGGGAGTACCACCAGTACCACCAAAAACAACAACAACAAAATACTAGAAATTGTGGAAAGAAAGGGTATGCTCAGGAGGGAGTGAGAAAGAGGGAAGGAGGGACATTAGCTGCTGATCAGTTCACAAAACATTCACTGGGCAGGCATTTTCTAGGCCCCTGGTAATGAGAGTGAGCCAGATAGACAGGCTCTTGCCTTCATTCACTTGCCTTCTTGAGGCAGGAGGGGAAAGGGGGATATTTAATAAGAAAGTGAAGAAATAAGTATGATCATTAACATCAGAAATAGGGGAATGAAAGAAATCTAATAGGGTAAACTGTACGAGAATGACTAGTGAGGGGAGGTGGGGCAAATGGAGAACTACTTTCACCAGGATGCTCACAGAAGACCTCTCTGAGGAGGTGACATGGAAACTGAGATCTGAGTAACAAGGAAGACTGGCTATGTAAAGAAGAATAGGGTGCCGAAGAAGAAGAAGAAGAAGAAGAAGAAGAAGAAGAAGAAGAAGAAGAAGAAGAAAAAGAAAAAGAAGAAGAAATCAGCTTTTGCAAGGACCCTAAACTGATAGTGTGTTTGATGTAATGAGAAATAGAAGATCAATATGGCATAAAAAGCAGCCAGCAAGGGGAAGAGTGACAGGACACAGAAGACAAGAAGGAAATTGAATATGCCTACCCACCATCTGGGGATCTTGTTAAAGTCGGGGTTCTGATTCAGTAGGCCCAATATGGGGCCTGAGATTCTACAGTCTTAACCTGTTCCCAGGTTAGGCCAATGCCACTGGTCCACCACAGACCACACTTTGAGTACTGAGAGTTTAGGCAACAGATTTTTTAAAACTCAGTTGAGAAAACTTTGGATGATCTTAAATAAGGACTTGCCTTGATCTGGTCATATTTTTTTAAACATTTTTATTAGCATGTATTAGTTGCATAGAGGAGATTCATTGTGACATTTCCGTATATGCTTACAATGTACCTTGGTTAGGTTGGCTGTTTATATTTTTAAAAACTTGCTCTGGCTGCAGTGTGAAGACTGGGTACGGGTAAGGATAAACACTAGACACCAGCTGGAAGGCAGCTGCAGGTGAAAGTGGCCCATACGGAAGGTGGCAGAGGCCTACATCTAGATAGTGGTAAGGAGGGCAAGTAGCTCATCTGTGAGCCTGGCTAGTCAAGTGGATGAAGGGGATGAGTTAAAGGCATGTCCAGCATGACTCCCAGGTCTAGGGCCTGAGTAACCAGCTGGTGTGATGCTGTTACTGAACTGGCCAAAGCTAGGGAGAGACGGAGCTTATAAAGAAAGCAGAGTTTCCATTTGGACATGTTAAGAGTGAAATGAAAGGATGGTTTGTTCCAGTGGAAATACTGAGTGAGATATATAAATCTTGAACTCAAGAGTACATTTAGGGCTAAAAATATAAATTTAGGAGCTGGACACCTGTGGCTCATACCTGTAATCCTGGGTACTCAGGAAGCAGAGATCAGGAGGATTGCAGTTCAAAGCCAGCCTGGGGAAGTAGTTCATGAGACCCTATCTTGAAAAATACCAGCACAAAACAGGGCTGGTGGAGTTGCTCAAGTGGTAAAACACCTGTCTAGCAAGCATGAGGTCCTAAGAGCAAACCCCAGTACTGCAATATATATATATTTATTTAGGAGCATGGTCTCAGTATTTTCAAAGCACAAGTTGGATGGGGTTGAGGAGAAAGCAAAGGAGATAAGGAAAAGGACTGAGGGTTGAGACTATGGGCCTCCAACATTCAGAGGTCATGAGATGATGAAGAGTCAGGAAAGAAGGCTGAGGAGGAGTTGCTAGAGAATTAAGAAAAGAATGAGAATAGTGTAGTAGGCCTAACAATGGGTCTGAAAGATGTCCACACCCTAATCTGCAGAACCTGTCCACACATGACCTTACATCGCAAAAGGGACTTTGAAGACACAATTAAGTTAAGAACCTTGGATTAGGAAGACTATGCTAGATGATCTCAGGTCCCAATCTAACCATTCCTGGAAAAGGCAGGCAGAAGGCATTAGAGAAAAGTTATAATGGAAGAAGAGGCACATGAGACGTGAAGCATGAGAGAGAGGGGTCTGGAGCCTCCTTTGCTGGCTTTAAAAATGGAGACCAGGAGAATTCTGTCCTCTGGTCAAAGCTTGCAATAGGAATAAACTGGAAAGGCGTGGGGGGACAGAAAAGAGATAAATAGAGGAGATGGAACATTCACTGCTATTATCCTTTGCAGGCACTTTTCTAGGCCCCAGGTAGCCAGAGTGAGCAAGACAGACAAAGCCAAGGAATGCAGGTGGCTGCTAGATGCTGGCAACAACCCTCAGCCCAGACATGGGACCTCAGTCCTACAACCACAAGGATTTAATTCTTCAACCTGAGTGAGTAAGGGAATGGTTTTCCCCTAGAACCTCTGGACTGGACACTCACCCTGCCACTGGGACAGTGGTAGATTTCTGACCTACAGAACTGTGAGATAATAAATACACAATGTTTGAAGCCACTAAATTTGTGGCAATTTGATTCATTTTTGCAACAATGGGCAATAAATACATGTGGCTTAAAAGTCAAAAGAAGTGTTCTAAGAAGGAGGGGCCATCAGCTGTGTAACAGGCTTCTGAAGGTTGAGTAAGAGGAAGACAGATGGGATGGAGTAACACAGAGTGTTGTCAACCTGACAAGCAGTTTCAGTGGAGAGGTGAGGTCAGAAACCACATGGGAGTGGGGTGAGGAACAAAAGGGAGGGTAAGGAAGTGGAAGCAGTGAGTACAGACAACTCTGATGTAAAGTTTTGTTGTAAAGAGAAGGGAGGGGATGGAGAAAGGTTGGAAGTTCATCCAGGAGTTTTGCTTTGTTTTAGCGGGAGACAGAGAGCATGTTTATTTGCTGAAGGAGTTGATCTTGTGGGGGGTGGGGTGGGGCATTCAGGAGCAAAGTCCTTGAAGGACAAGAGGGCCAAGGACCCAGAGCGCACACACACACAGAGGTCAATGGTGATGAAAGGAAGGATCTGGGGAAAAAGAAGATGAATGAATGCATGCTGAAGGCAGTTTGTAGTGTGTTGGTGGAAGGAACCATTTGGTGGCTTATGTTTTGTCATCAAAATGACTGAAGTGAGGTCTTGTATTCCAGTGCAAGAGAGAGAAGCATGTTGGAGGTTTCTCGTGGAGCATGAAGAACAACCTGGTGACAAAAATGCAGCAACATTGGGCCAGGAAGGAAATGGCCTTTGCTGTCTCTCCCTGCTTCCGTAGCTGGGGCTATGAGTGGTCTGTTAGGTCATAGGTTGGACTCTCAAGAATGTCATTCACTAGACAAATAACCCAGAGACCCTTCCTTAGCTTTCCCAAGCCTTGGTTTCTTCAGCTTTATCACTTCAATTGTGTTTGCCCCTCCTGCTTCCACCAAAGGAGATGGCAGATGCCAAAGTGCTTCTTGGACTGTCAAGGGCTGTCTTCTGAAGAGTCTTGATTCTTTCCATTCTCTAACACCTGGCCGTGGAAGATGGAGATCCCCAGAAGGCTGGAGATGAGCTAAGCATAGGACTGGGCATCTGTCTAGAAAGCAGCAGCCCCTGCACCCTCCGACCACTCCCTCCCACAGCATGAGCAGTCACTGCCACTCCACCCTGTCCTCAAGAGGCTTGAGAAACTACCTGCTTGAGTTTCTTCTCCCAGCTCCTGGATTCAAGGAAACATGAATCTGTCTGTGTCCAGGGAGTGTCCCAGCCATGACATGTGTAGTTGTCATCTGGCTACATGAAGGAAGGGGGAACGTGATCCTGTCCTCCCACTGGCTGAATGTTTGTCCTATGGGGTTGCCCTAGAGATGGCAATTAGTTTTTGATTTAGGTTTCCTGCAAAGGCCCTCTGGTGGTTTAGACCTTGTTTGTATGGCTGGTTTGGGAAAGAATAACTTTATAAAAATTAGATAAGTAAGCCCAGACTGTGATCAAAGAGAGGTTTTTCTCTTTGAAATAAGTCATTCTTCCAGTGGAAAGCAGGAAGATACAGGTCACTGACAACCCGGGCACCAATCAGATCTGTTTGACTCCAACCTCATATTTCCTTTCCACCATACAACTCTACCTCTCTGGATCCAGCCGCCCTACCTGCTTGCTTGGAAACAAAGAGGATGGAAGGAGCCAGCATTTACTGAGTGCTTGCTTACCAGGCCTGTGGCTTTGCCGGGCAGAGCTGGGGTGGGAGAAGGAGTCTGGATCTCTGGGAACTTCTGGGTCTAACAGTGATAGAGCTGTTCTATGATCAGCTGGCAATCAGAATTCAACAAGAAGCAGATAGGCTCTGGCTGAAGCCAGGCTGCGTTCAGTATTTGATCCTGGTCACTGAAAACAGAAGGACCAAGGAAATAACAGGAATAAATACCACGTTCTCCAATCCAAACACCTTTTCTCCTCCTCTCATTCCCCTAATACCATGAAGTGATTCCTTTTTTACCCGAAAAAGGGGAAACAGGAGACAAAAGGAAATGATCGGGGTGGGCGGCTGAGACTCCTTTATGTTTCATGAGAACATTCAAAGGGTGACTAATAACACAGAAAGAAACTGGACAGGGAATAAAAAGAGAAATAGGCAGACAGCCCTCTGGAATGTCCCCAAACAGTTCACTTGTGTTCGTTATTCATTTGTCGTGTTCTACACACATTAGCTGGTTATATGGACCTCTTGTTATGGTGTTCAATGCCACAGCCCCCAAAAGGAGCCAGGAAGGAACAGAATGTTGAGCAGAACTTTTCTCTGCATGAAGCTTTATTGTGTAGTTTAATACAGAAATGAGAAGACAGAGAAGACACTGATAATATTTCTTTAGATTCATGATGGGATCCTTGGTTGAGGTTTTGGTACCTTTCCAAAAAAAAGTTGGGGCTGCAAATGTAACTCAGTGGGAGAATGCTTGTCTGGCATGTGCACTGCAAAAAAAAAAAAGTTTGTACACTTGTACACAGCTGTGGTCATGTAAACTGGCACAGTCCTTTTGGAAAGTGCAATGAATCTCATGATCTACAAAATTTTCCATCTATTTTGACACAATAAACTTTTTGAGGAAAAAAGACATAAGCATTAAAGACATGCATAAGTGTTTATGATGATGAAACATCAAACACAATCATAATATTCAGTGTCTAGGAATAATTAATTAACTGTTAGCCATTCTGATGATGGAATATTATACAATCACTACAATTAGTGGTGTGCTGGAGCCAGCCCACACTGGCTTGAGAGAGGCAACCGTGTTCATTCTTCCCAATGTGCATTCAGTGATGTCATGTCAGTAGCATGAAATTGGCCATGGATGGGGGATTTAAATCAGGGAAACTGGCAAACACTACCAACTAGGGCTCACTCCCACTCCCAAAGAGCAAGTCCTTAAACATCTTCTGGCACACCATTGGTTACAGCGTCATGTAAGCAGGATACAAAGTCATACGTGTACAAGGATAAAAACTGGATGAATAAAGATGAGATATAGATGCAAATAGAGACAAATTGAAAAATGACCATTGTGGATAAATTATTACAAGCTCTGTTTATTGCTATGATCTTATTTATGTATAAAAACAAACTTCAAAATGTTTAAAGCTAGACTTCTGTATCCACTATGACCAAGTAAGCTATAGACTTCTCACTTAATAGAACTACAGTCTTGTATTAAAAAACTGTAGACAGACATTGGAGAGTGAAAAAGACAGGCAGATTATGGAGGGGAGTTGACTTTTGGAAGAAGGAAATAGTATGCACTAAAGTATCCCTTTTTTGTTTTGAGAGTTAGTTTGAGAGCAGGCTGCAATTGGCTCTGTATGCACAGTAGCTAAAACTCTGATAGAAAATCAGCAATATTTTCTGGCCTGAAGACCAGGGAACAGAGTTTAGGGTACCTAAAGCCATTAGAAAGTGAGGAGTGGGCTGGGCACTGGTGGTTCACACCTGTAATCCTAGCTTCTCAGGAAGCAGAGATCAGGAGGATTGTGGTTGGAAGCCAGCCAGGGCAAATAGTTCGAGAGACCTTATCTTGAAAGAACCCATCACAAAAAATATAGCTGGTGGAGTGTTTCAAGGTGAGGACACTGTGTTCAAAACCACGGTTCAAAACCAGAAGAGAGATCAAAGAGGGGAGCTCCCAAGTTTTGTGCATAAACTCTGCCTGCCCCTGAACCACACAGATGTGGTACAGAGTCAAACCAGCCCAACTTGAGCTAGAAGTGGATTGATTAAGAGCTGCTGCCCAAGAGATGGTGTTTGTAGCTTGTGTCTAGCTGAGTTGAGTTGTTTTCTTGTTAAAAACCAGACCAAATGAAAAAGATAAAGCCCTTGGAGAAAGATAAACCAGTCTCTATAACCTAACATTCACAATGTCCAGGGGACAATCCGAAATTACTTGACACAGAAGAACGAGGAAAATAAAACGTACTGTCAATGGAAAACAATCACAGAATGAGTCAGATGCTGGAATCAGGAAGCAGGATTTAAAGCAGCTATGTGCCTTCGCTCCGTAATGTAAGGGGAAATATGCTTGTAGCGAATGGAAGAGCAGGGATTCTGCAATCCTAGCGCACAGGAAGCTAAGGCAGGATCAGGAGTTTGAGGCCAGCCTGGACTACAGAGGAAGACCCTGTCTCAAAAAATTTTTTTTCTTATGAATGGAAAAGCAGGGACTCTCAGGAGAAAAATAAAAACAAATTATTTTAAAATAATTAAATGAAAATTCTAGAACTAGAAATTGTAGTATCTGAAATAAACTACAAGTTGCAGCATCTGAAATAAAAAATTTTGCAATGGTACTTAGCAGAATGGAGATGACTGAAGAAAAATTCGGTGAATTTGAAGATGGAGCAATAGAAATTACTCGCTCTAAGAACAAAGAAGAAAACAAAATTTTTTCAAAATCAGAAAAGAGTTTCAGAAACCTAAGGGAACTGTGTCTAACACAATTGGAATAAAAGGAAGAGGCAAATGAGAGAATAGAGCAGAGAATTGTAGTTGAAGAATACTGGCTGAATCCTTCCCAAATATGGTGAAAGACATACGCATTTATAGATGAAAGAAACTCAGTGATCCTGAGGCAGAATAACTAGATATGGAGAAAACCACTCCTACACACAACATAGTCAAAATGTTGAAAAGCAAAGAGAAAGAGTAAAGAAGAACAACACATTTTACTCAGGGAACAATGACAATGACAGCTAACTTCTCATCAGTAGCCATGAAAATGTCCTTCAAGAGCTGAAAAAAAAAGTTGTTAATTCTATAACTAGTGAAAATATGCTTCAAAAATAAGGGCAAAGAAGACACTTTCAAATGAAATAAAATGAAGAAAACTCATTGCTGGGAGGAGTTTCTACAAGAAATGACCAAAATCTTCTTCATACTAAAGGAAAATACTGCAAGATTGACTCAACTCAGGTCTTTAAGAAGGAATGAAGAAAGTGGACATGGTTGTCATCTAGACCAAGTACTTTTTTTTTCTTTTTTTGGGCAGTACTGAGGTTTGAACTCAGGGCCTCACACTTCTTAGGCAGGCTTGAGTCACTCCACCAGCTGTATTTTTTGTGTCAGGTATTTTCAAGATAGGGTCTCAAGAACTACTTCTCTGGGCTGGCTTCAAACCACAATCCTCCTGATCTTGCCTCTGAGTAGTTGGGATTACAAGCATGAGCCACTGGCTCCTGGTGCTTTCTGTACTTTGTGGGAAGTACAATACTACTTGTAAGCGGGCTGTGAACAGTTGATGTGACATACATTAACGCTAAGTGGACTGTGAAAAGTTAGTGTCTCCCAAGAGCATTACTGACATTTTGGCCAGATACTTCTGTTTGCCCCCAGGCAAATAGTTAGGGAAACCCTATCTCAAAAATACCCAACACAAAACAGGGCTGGCTGAGTGGCTCAAGTGGTCGAGCACCTGCCTATCAAACATGAGGTACTGAGTTCAAACTCTGGTACTCCAAAAATTGAACTTACTTGGCAATAAGATTTTTGCCATTAGGGGGTCCTAATCCACCACAAGTGAGTCTTTCTTCCTAAGAAGGAGGAATTTGACACAGACAGACACGTGTGGAGGGAAGATCACATGGAGCATAGGGAGAAGCCATCTATGAGCCAAGGACTAGCTGAGGCTGACAGCGAGCCCGGGCTGAGAGAGAGGCCTGAAACAGCTTCCCCCTCACAGTCCTCAGGAAGAACTGACCTGGAGATGGTTTGATCTTGGGCCGCTGGCCTCCAAGTGCCTTAGACTGTAAATTTCTGTTGTTTAAGTTTGTGGTTCTTCATTATGGCAGCCCTAGCAAATGAACTCACTAAGTAAGTAAGAATAAGCATTTGGGACTCTTCTCCTGTGACTTCTTTGGAGGAAAGAACAGTGTGAATACAGGCGAGGCAGGAACCAGCCCTGTTTTCCCCTTTGGGCATTATACTTGAGCACCCAAGCCAATGAATTTCTAGTTATTAAGAAAACATTCATAGAGTGGAGCATGGTGGTACATGCCTGTAATCCCAGCACACAGGAGACTGGGGCAGGAGGACTGTGGGTTTGAAGCCAGTCTGCGCTATATAAAGAGATCCATCTCAAAAAAATTAAAAATTAAAAACTGAAAAAATTAGAAAACTGCTTTTAACCCTTGGACTGGTAAACTTTGTCAAGAGCCTTGACTGGTCTAGGACTGGTAATGAGAACCATATGGACTCCCTACAGCCTTCATAGATGAGAACAACACACTTAAAATTATTGCTGTGTTCATTTTATAGATGATGAAGCTGAAGTTCCAAGAGATAGAGGCAGTTGCCAAGGACTGAAACTCAGTTACTCATTCCACAGACCGAGTGCACATTTACCATACCTCTCAGTCTTCCCAGAGTTTTGAAATGGTGACTTTGGGAAAGAAGGAAGGTGCCCCATGCTAGCCTCAGCTGACTTCCCTCTTCCAACATGGCCCTGCTCCTCCCCAGCCCTGCCCTCCACACTCACAGGGGTAGCACGGCTTCTGACATGCACTGACATCATTGTACCTACCTTCTCCTCAGGCCGTTTCTGAAAATGCTCTTGTTATGGAAAAGAGTTTACAAATTCTGGCCTCTCACAGAAACAGTGATATACCTTCCCTGTAGCTGTGTCTGTTACATGAGAACTGGGGTATACGCCCTAAGTCATGGCAGAAAATACTCTAGAACATTTACTCCAGCAGACAAGAGCTGCTGGAGTAAATCTCCTCACAGTACTGCAAAGTTGGCAAGGTCCCCAGAAGCCTTCTACAGGAAGGCTAGGCACTCTCCACCCCAACAACTCAGCAGTGTGGCCTTCTTGCCTTTGACATCAGACCTCTTTTTGATGACTTGCAGGTTCCCATGACATTAGTTAGAGTCCAGACAACGAGACCTTGAGCTTATAAGTTTATATCTTCATTCTACTATAAATAATTCTTCTGTGTGTTCTGTGTGTGTGTGTGTGTGTGTGCGCACACTATTTGCTTTGACTTGCCATCAGATGGGGGCTTTGTCCCACTATTCCTTTCACAGATGTCCCCTTCTCAATAGATAAGGCTCAGAGGCTACACTGGAAAACTTGACAAAAGTGGACTTCATTGTTACCCTCTGTGGGCCTTGAGCAAGTCCCTCCAGTTTTCAGGCCTTGGTCTCCTCTAAGGATACAGAATAAAGCAACTGCACTCACTATGAACCGGAAAGAACGCGAAGTGGGGAAGGAACAGCTTAGCTACATTCTGCTACTGGCTGAGGTTGGGATGGTTTCTAGTCCCCCACATCTACCCAGGAGACTCAAAGGATGCTCAGGAATTTTTGTTTTCTATTCTTATTTCTAAAGCCTCCAAAGGCCCAAGTTTAGGGACTCTGTTCTAGGCACTTTATCCTCCATTTTCCACCCTCCTCTCACCTGCCTTTTGTCTCAGATGCCAACTCCTGTGGCCTATATAATCAGAGCACACCTGCTCTCTGGCTTTGATCTGGTTTTGCCAATGGAGGGCACTGATAAGAGATCAGAGGACTGGAGGAGAAAGAACTGGAAGTTCTACTTTCCCAGCGCCTCCCTGCTTCCCTGAGTTTCTGGCAGCAGCGGCATTTTGTGTGTACAACTCCAGTTAAGTGACCCCTCTTGCTGGACTATAGTTTTCACCACCGAGTTCCTTCTCCTTCTTTCCTCTGGTCTAGAAGTGCTAAGAGGACTTGTGCTTGCCACCCTATCTTAATTCCCTTCGCCCTGCGCATGCCTCTGTACATAGTCCTTCCATCAAGCCTGTTCAGCGAATGGAATGTGCCTTCTCTTTCCTGCCATACCTGGTACACTCTTCCAACTGCTTTTCTGGCTTTCAGAATGAGGATGCTAGAGTTTGGATACGGTTTGAGTGTGTACCTCAAGATTTCATATGTTGAAATGTAAGCCTCATTGTGAAGTATTAAAAGGGCGGAAACTTAGCTGAGTCTGGTGGAACACATCTGTAATCCCAACTACTGAGGAGGCTGAGGCAGGAGGATCAGAATTCAAGGCCAGTCCCAGAAACATACTGAGGTGCTTTTGGAAAAAAAAAAAGGTAGAAACAATCTGACTACTGTATTTAGGAGGTGGGGCTTTGTGAAGTATTAGGCTTACAAAATACCATCTGGGGGAGCCCCCACGAAAGCCTGGTGGCTTTCTTTCCTTTTCTTTTTTTGCTGGTTTGATCTCAGGGCTTTGTGCTTGCTAGGCAGGCACTCTACTGCTTGAACTCCAGCAGCCCTTTTTTGTATTTTCAAGTTAGGGTCTCATGAGCTATTTGCCTTAGAGTGACTTTGAACCTCGGTCTTCCCTAGTAGCTAGGATTACAGGCATGAGCCATTGGTGCTGGAGCCTGGTGGCTCTCCAAGAACAGGGAGAGACAGACAATGGACAAGCTACTGCCCTGTGGTGCCCTGGGCCACCTCAGGACTCTGCCAGTTGTGGCTCCTGGATCTTGGACCCTAGAACCACAAGTCAGAATAAACCTCTCTTCTTCATAACTTACCTGGTCTGTAGTATTGCGTTATTAGCAACAGAAGAGGGACTAATGCAGCAAAATTCAGCTAGAAGACTTAGAGGCAAGTGTTGAAGGGACACAGCACAGGTGCCTTCTCTGTTGCTTGGCACTTGCCTCCAGCTGCACAACCCTCTGTATCTTGGCGCAAATGAGTAAGTGGAAAGTCATCTAATTCTCTGCTACCAGGTGACACTTCGCCAACTACTCCTCTGTTGCTCACCATAATTATCTGTATTTGTGTATGAGCCGAATACCTTTGGCCATCTACCTCATTAAGACCTCCAAATTGCCTCTTTTATTCAAGCATAGCACATGAATGATTCACAAGTGGGAAAGTCAACAGGACTCCTTCTCCCTCAGTCTCCTCATCTGTAAAATGAGATAATATCCCTCATAGGGTTGAGAGAGGACTAAATAAATGAGTAACTTCTGTAGTGCTGAGAAACGCAGATGCGGTGTTAGCAAATGCTGTTAGTATTGTCTCATCTGATTCAGTTTGGCCCAGTTTCCTATGATTTATTTATGTGCATGAAAGGAGAAAAGGCGGTCTGGCTAGGAATCTCTAAGTTCTCCTCCCCACTCCTTAGCACCCCATCCACTCTCCACACCTCATTCCTTTTCTGTCACCTTTTTATCACAGGAAGCTCCAGGAAAGGGAATCAGGGAAAGCTGGTTCTTATATTTCTGCTAGTTTTAGACCAATTTGTGTGTTGGGAGATTTGAACTCAGGGCCTTGTGCTTGCTAGGCAAGTGCTGTACCACTTAAGCACCTCTAGCCCCTTTTTTGTTTAAGTTATTTTTCAGATAGAGTTTCTGGTTTTTTGCCTGAGGCCAGCCTCTGACTATGATCTTTCTACATATGCCTACGTGTATCTCCACCACCCAGCTGGGATTACAGAAGCATACCACCACGCCCAGCTTGCTTGTTGAAATGGGGTCTCATGAACTCCTCCAATCCCCCACTGACCTCAAACCATGATCCTCCCAAATTCTGCCTCCCAAATAGCTGTGATAATAGATGTGAGCCACCGCAAATGGTTTTCAAATGGTGGCCTATGGAGTCTAGAAGCCCCATAGACCACAGAAAGTGGTCTAGGTCACCCTTGGCTTCTTTAGCTTTCTTTCAAAACTGTTTGAACAAATGCTTCCAAGACTTAAAAAAGTTCAAAACTCCTGCTCTGGTGCAGTATTGAAACCTCAGACTTTGCAACTTTCAGTCCTAATCTTCTTTGGTCTCTCAGCCAAGAAACCTCTCTATTCCATTCAAATTGTCTGTTCTTTTCTATTTCTGATGCACTGAAAAAGATAGCCAAACAAGCAAATCTTTGTGTACTTATCTGGGGTGTCTTTCCCAGGCACGCAGCATGTTCAGCAGACAAAGTCTCCCTAATTCCCAGGCCCCTGGGGAAGGTAACTACAATGCTGTTTAACAATAGAGACATTTGAAGGCACATTTTACTGGCACCTGATCCAGCAGCTGCAGAACTTCCTATTCCTGGAATACTTCCAACCCCTGGAATACAGAGTTACTCAGGACCAGACACTCTTCTGCCCCTGTGTCAGGCCTGGTCCTAGCAGTGGCTGCTAGGAGTGAGGGAAGTGGAACCATAAAAGCTGTAAAGGGACTGAGTCCCAGGAAAGAGTACCAGCATCTGGCGTTACTAACACTCCAACTGATGATGTCATTTCTTTATGCAGTTTAAGAGGTTGGACAGAGAGAACATGAACACGCAAAGGCAGCAAAAGCTCCAGCCACAGGGCCTCTGGCTGGAATTGCTCTTATCCCACACTCTATTGGGACTTTGGATCCAATGTGACCTCATTAGATTGCCTTAAAATTGGGCTAACAGGAGCACCTAACTTGGGACTCTCTAGTCCTCTTCCAGCCATGTTACTTTCCACGGAGCAAGAAATCTGTGGGCCAAGGATATGCGCCCACTTAAAATGCCTTCCCCCACACCTGTTCTTAGATCATCCTGTGGACACCTGAGACTCTAAAATTCACTCCCCCTATAGCAACAGGCAGCACCTGAGAAACAGCCTTCACTGGCCCTTCCCCAAGGTCTGCCCCTAGAGGATACTTGTAAGAGGTGTGTAGGAAGCTTGGATGTGCAAACAGGGATGTCACAGGTCTGGGCACAAGGCAACAGAGGTGGGTGCAAAAAGGAGGAGAAAGTATGAAGGTCAGGAACCAGTCACTCTCAAAGCCATGGCATTCCAGTAAACATTTCAGAAGACTCCAAGAATTTTAAACTTAAATTTGGCCTTCCAGATTATTGTGTGAAGATAACAGGGTGGAAATTTTACATAAAAGTTTAATTTGTTCTGTAGTTTTTAAACACTGTGACACTCTTCTGAGAAGGACCTTCTCCTTTTAAAATAACTCTAGACACTCCAGCTACAAAAGGTGAGCATGGAAAATCCATGAACACCTTCACGCTTATGAACACAAGGCTGGTTGATCAGGTTCTTGTGTGAGAAGCAGCAGAGAACCAAGGTCTGAGTAGGCTGAAGAGTTAGATGTGCGGAACCTGGGCTGCGGGAACCCCAACTGAGGGCATCGCCCGAACTACCTTATGAGTGTGGGAATTAAGAAACCTTGATTCCATGGAAATGCAGCCCAGCCCACCGTGGGGAGGGTACTTCTTATCCATGACTAGGAAGCCCCCAAATAATGACTCCCTTTCGATGGTCAAGGGCCTCAGGAGGGATGGGTGTATCTGATCCCCATTGGTGGTGGAGGTCACAGGCTGGGTGGCCCTCTTTTCGCCCATCTATTTGGAATTCATAACGTCACACTGTTTTGGAGGGGTCCCGGGAACTTTCCTGGAACAGTACACTTCTGTAGCATCCATTCCAATGGCCTCCGCTTCCGACGAATACGGGGACCGCGAGAGGTCAAATGACCTCTTCAAGGCCCCGCAGCGACACCGGGTCGTGGCCTCTGCTTGGCCAGCACCCACTATTCCGGTTTGCAGATGAGGATGCGCGGGAACCGGCTGCCCCTACTCTGAAGGTCTTGCCCCAAGTTCGAGCCCAGCAGGCTGCAGCACACCACGCCGACCGGCAGGGGCGGAATCAAAGGCCGTACCAAGCCTGGGGGCGGGGCTTCGAGCCCGGGAGTTATGGGCGGAGCGTCCTGGGCGGTGGCGGAGGGGGCGTGGCTTAGGGTGTGGTCACGTGGCTCCGCCCAGCGGGCGGAGGCCCAAGGTACCGCAGCGCCGCCCGGCACCCGCCGATCACAAACTCGCACGCGTTGGTGGGTACGGCCGCCGAGGATGGGGAGGTGCGGCCGCCACTCGGGGCCGTCGCGGTCGCCGCTGCTGCTGCTGTTGCTGCTGCTGGCCGTGCCCGGCGTTGGTGCGGCCCAGCTCTCGGTGCTGTACACGTCCTCCGACCCGCTGACGCTGCTGCAGGCGGACACCGTGCGCGGCGCGGTGCTCGGCTCCCGCAGCGCCTGGGCGGTGGAGTTCTTCGCCTCCTGGTGCGGCCACTGCATCGCCTTCGCCCCGACGTGGAAGGCTCTGGCCAACGACGTCAAGGGTGAGGAGTCTAGGCCGCCTCTCGGCTATCCGGGCCGACCCCGCCACCTACCCCGCGAAGGGCCCCTTGCTCCGGGCCAGCTTCCCGCCTTCGGTCCCCTCTGCCCAGCGCTTCCTGTCTGCCGGTCCCCGCTTTCATATCCCTCAAGCCCATTTCTGCCTTTTCCCCTTTGGTCCCCCCACCTCTTCGCGGCCTGCGCACCAGACCTCTGCTCGTCGCTTCTTCCTCTGCCGGGTGGCTGTCCCCATCCCTACGAGGGGTCTCTTGTTCCTCGTGCCCTTGCGACACTTTAGGGCGTCTTCCTCCAGTCCAGCCTTATGGCAGTCCCTTTCCTGTCGCCCACGGACCCACGTCCCCTTCCTGCCAAGTTCCCTAGCTGCCCTGGATCAATGCTGGGGAGAAAAGGGAATTGACAGTCACTCTACTGTCCTCACCACCTTTCTCCGCCCCCATGGCTAGTTGACACAGCTGGTGCATAGATTTCCTGTCCCATCTTCGAGGTGGGTGCTCTCACAGGGCAGTTTTCCTGTTTCTGAGCCACGCCTGCCCTGATCCGCTACCCCCCAGCTTTCTAGCTTCCCATCCACATCCTTAACTCTTTTCCCCTTGGCCTTCGGCCCTTCCAGACCCTAGATTTTGACCCCATGAATCCAGAGGCCTGACTGAAAGCAGCCCTGTGGAGTGTGTTTGGCCCTTACTCCATGTTCCACTGGCCTGGGCACTGAGACTATGTTTCTTTGACTCTAAGATGCTAATTTAAGACCCATCATTCATTTAATAGCAGTTTGAGGGGTGGCAGGGTAAGAAAACCACTAAATGTATAGAGATGATAAGGTGTACTCTGTTACAGAAATGTTACAATGTTTAAAAACCTAAATCTTAGAGCTGAGGAAATATGGTCATGATAGTAATGAATATTTACTTACATATGAGACACCTTACTAAGTACTTCAGTTTCCTTTCTACAACATAAAGATCCCTGTTGTATCAGACATCCACAGGTCGTGGATATTTTTTTTGGGGGGGGAAGATAGGAGTGGCATGGTAATAATAATTTGTTTCCGATTTGCTTCTTCTGAATGGAGCTACTTCCTGATTATGGGGCCAGGGCACTAGCAGGGCTCCTGCCCTGAAGCAGTCATTGAATGAGAACTGTAGGCATCATAAGGAATAGGCTTTTCTAGAGAAAGGAGAACCAGAACTGTTTTCCCCTTTCCCTAGTGTTGGTCTTTCTTGTTAACGTAAACCATGTGGTGGAATAATGTGAATGTGGATGTTAGTTTCCAAACAGAGCCCCCTCTGCCCCTTGAGCAGCTACGAAGTGGTTTCTGATGGAATGCTGTGTATGCTTTTAGCCATATATCCCTGGAAAATAAATTTTTAACAAAACTTAAACTCTTTACCTCCAATTTATGCTTGCCCACATGCCTCCTGTCACCCGCATGAGCCATCTCTGAGCAGTCCTTCACACTATTTTTGTGATGTCAACACATCTGGTCAGGGCAGGAGGAAGGAAGAATGTGGGCTATGGAATTCAAGCAGGTAAACTTGGGGGACAGTGTAGGCCTGAACATCACAATCTGTTTCCGCTTTGAGACTGTAAAGAGGTCTTTAATGGCTCATTCTAAAAGATTCTTGTGTCTTGAGAGTCCTGAAAGGAAAGATTACCTTCCCACTGACTCATGTGTCTGACCTCTTGCAGCCCAGAGTTTTCCTATGAGTTGCACATATAGATACTGACCCAACCTGTTCCTGGATTAGGGTTCCTACTTCCAAAGGGGTCTTTCAAGCCAGGCATTGTGGTACACACTTATAATCCCAGCATTTGGGAGACTGAGGTAGGAGGGTTGTGAGTTTAAGGCTAACCTTGGCTATATAGGGAGACCCTGTCTCAAAAAAAACAAAGCCAAAAGAAACAACAACAAAAGGGTTTTCACCCAGTGCGTAGAGTGACAATCTTTTCCTGAAAAGAAAAGCAAGAGCACATTTTTTTTTTCCATACAGAGGTTTGAACTTAGGGCTTTCTACTTGCTAGGCAGGCACTCTACCACTGGTGCTATGTCCCAGCATGTTTTGCCTTAGGTATTTTTCAAAAGGTTACAGCATTTATGCCTAGGCCAACCTGGACGATATCCTCCTATTTATCCCTACTTCATAGCTGAGGTAACAGGCATACACCACCCTGCCCAGCTTTTATTGATTGAGATGGAGCCTCTAAAACCTTTTGCCTGTGCTAGACTTGAACCATGATCCTCCCAATCTCCATCTTCCAAGTAGCTAGGATTACAGGTGTGAGCCATTGTGCCTAGCCAAAAGCAAATCTTAACTTCTGAAAAGAAAAATGGAAGCATCAAAGTCTTGGAGGTAAACCAAGGTAAATGAGAGGTAAGAAGTTTTGATGGAAACTGGGGTCTCTGGTGAGCCATGGGGGTGAATCTGCTCCAATGCAAGACAATATAGATAGCAGGCACTGGCAGAATCTGGTGGTGGCCTGTGATGAGGAACATCTTCTGCTCCAACCTACAGGGCTGTTGCCAGGATTGGTCTCACCTCTTGTTTGTGTTCTGAGGTCCCTTGACAAAGTGTAGTGTGGGCCAGCAGAGGGCTGCTCCCATACCACCCTGGGCTGTGCCAGTGTGACACATGACCTGATAAAAGTATCTTGGGGCAGGAACAGAGAGAGTATGGAAGGTCATGGGGGGAGAGAAGAGTTTTGCATTCCTGCCCAGCTGGCTTCTGGCATTTAATCTGATTGAATAGGATAGCGCTCATTTCTTCGGTGACTTGGGTGAGAGTTCTCTGGGGTGGTTGCTGCCTAGGGCACAGCACTTGTTTCTGAGAACCTTGCCCCCTTCTCCAGAGCAGCTCCTCCTGTCTCACCATATGTTTGGGAACTTGCGTCCAGTTGAGAACTTCATTACTGTTCACTGACTAATCATTCAGCAAATATTTGTTGAGTCACAAAGCATTGTTTACATAGCAGTTGGGGCAATGAACCACACACAGCAGGAAAATTGGCAACAGTATGAAGTTGTGTTTGAAAAGCATCAAAGGAGTGGTTCAGCCATTTCTTATCATAGGAATTCAAGCACGGGGACAGTCACAGAGGGATCACCAAAGGCCTTCACTCCAGCAGTTCTTTATCATACACTTATCTTACTCCAGCACTTGCTAAGGATGTTTAGACTATTATTATGTATACAATCTTTACCTGAGGAAATATCTGGGCTGTGTATGCCCTCCTTCTTCTATGAAGTAAAGAGAGGTTACTTTGGCTCATGGTTGTGGAGGTTCAAGTTCAATATAGGGCAGCCCCATTGGTTTGGGCCTTTGGCAAGAGCAGCCCATGGTAGCAGGAGCACATGTCAGGTTGAGTGTTCATGTTCTGATCCAGGAAACAGACGGCATCTTTTGTGTTGAGTTATTTTGTTTCCTGACGGTGCTGGGATCGAACACAAGGCTTCATACTTGCTAGGCAAGCACTCTACCACTTGAGCTATGCTCCCAGTCCTTTGGCTTTTAGTTTGTTTTGTAGATAGGGTTTCCACTTTTGCCCCAGCTGGCCTTAGACAGTGAACTTTTTATCTCTGCCTCCTTGAGTAGCTGGAATTTCAGGCACATGCTACTATATTGGCTTGTTTTTGTGATGGGGCCTCTGGAACTGCGATTCTCCTATTTCTGCCTCCCAAATAGCAAGTATTATAGGTGTGCACCATCGCGCTCCGTCCCTGGAGGAGGTTCTTGATCCCTGCTCTCTCTGACTCTCCAGAGCCTGGGCTGGAAGAGAGGTGGGTGGAGGAAGGGCACTCCAGGTAGGAAAACAGCATGTGCCGGGCTATGAAGAGGAGATCTGTAAGGCATGTAGGTTTGAGTGACAGCATTGTTGGTTTTGCCTCCCTTTCCTTTTGAGAGCACAGATAGCATCTCTTCCACATATCCCTGTGATGCCTAACTCAGATTCTGGTACAGGTTGGGATCCCACTGGATACTCAGAGTACCCAGTGGCCTGAGCCTCATAAGATTGTGACCAACAGAATCTTCTGCTGGTGCTGTTACTTCTGTCCACACAGACCTGATGCCAGCCAGGTGTGAGGGGTAGAGGAGTTATTTTGTCCATTCCGTGATCTCACTGTCCAGAAGCCTTCAACAGGGAGGAAAGAAGGGATGATATAATGGTGATGGCATAGCACTGACTAGCCAGGCATGAAATAAGCTAACTGTCTGTATCAGGAGGACTCCTGAAGATTTGGATGGGGGGCCAGGAATGAGATCAGGTTTGGTCTAGTCAGTGGACCACTGGATCTTACTGGCTGTTGGTGGTTTGGGTAAGTCTGTCTTCCTTGATGAAGGATCAGGCTTGCTTAACACTCAGAGGCAGCATGGCCATTTTCTTATCAAGAGTTGCTGGGCGCCAGTGGTCCACGCCTATAATCCTAGCCACTCAGGAGGCAGAGATCAGGAGGATTGCTATTTGAAGCCTGTCCGGGCAAATAGTTCATGAGACCTTATCTTGAAAAAAAGCCACCACAAAAAAAGGGCTGGTGGAGTGGTTTAAGGGGTAGGCCCTGAGTTCAAATCCCAGTACTGCAAAAAAAAAGAACAAAGAGTTATTTGACATCTAGACCTGAATAGTCGTCAGAGCCGTAAAGGGCAATAGAAGCCATTAGTCCTGGCCCTTATTTGACCCTCGAGGAGGCTGAGGTCCAGAGAGAAGACATGTGGAGCTTAAGGTACTGCAGTCAGGTGTGACTACGCACAAGTCTTCTGCCTCTGGATCCAATGCCCTTCCTGCACTTTGGAGCCTGCAACTCCAGAAGAAGCTTGCGTAGGGGCACAGCAGAATTCCCACTGTAGGGTGTGCCCTCACCCATCACTCCAAATTCACAGCTCTCTTGACTTCTCTTGACCCTACCTTTCCCCTCTCCATTTCCTATTTGTTGTTAGAAGAAAAATTACTCTGCACATGTCAATAACTATACCATGAAATTTTTTTCAAGCATGGGTAGGGTGCTGGTATTAAAATCACCAGACACCAGACACTAGAAAGCCTCTCTTGCCCAGACAGCACTTTGCTGTCTTATGTGCAGTTTGCTTTACCAGTGGGGCCTCTGTATAAGGCAGATTTACTTTAAAGGTCTTAATTGGCTTTTATTTATGATTCTAGAGTCAGTTAATATTTCATTTTATAAAGTAGAATGTCTATTCTGAGGAGCTGAGCAGGAGAATGTGGCTTTATAGACAGAAAAGGGCTGAAGACAGCAGAAACTGAACAAAGGATGGATTAGTCATTTCAAAGTTACTTTCCTTGGTAACATTAAAGCAGAGGGCACTTCCTTATGTTGTTTGCTAGCACTAGCCTGTTTTGGAATTTGGTCATTGTCTCTCTCCTGATTTCTTGGGAGGCAGATAACTTAGTTTCAACCTGGTGACATGGAACTTCAGCATGAGTGACTCCATTTTGGTTTGGTTTCTTGGGCCTAGAGCTCAGTCCAAACCAATGGCTTTCTACAAGTTATGTTTAACATACTAGAATGATGACTTGCCAGGTCCACAGTGCTTAGTGCCAAACCAGAGCTTTATATGTCATTATGGCTCATTGAAATACTGACACTGATAGTCCTGAGAAACATTCCTCAGTCAGGATTTTCCCAGCCCCGACTGGCCCCAGTCTCCACCTCCTTCTCCCATTGAGTCTAGGGCAGGTAAGAAGAGGCACTGGTTTCATTACATAGCAGGGGAATCAAAGCATAATGAGAAGGAGGCAAAGGCAGCCCCAGGCACCGCCTTTCCTCTTGTCCTCCACTGCTGACCCACCGCCCTCCCTTTGTCCTAGTTTAGAGGCCAAACAGACAGAGGGGCTGCCTGTTCTGCCCTGAGCCCCCTTGAGATTAGCTGCAAGGCTCAAATCCTGGGTTCAGATCCCAGGTTCATGTTCATTAACTTACACTGCCTTGAGCAGAGTTATCTGATCTCTGTTTTACAGTTGGGGAAAGCAGGTTTAGAGATAAATACCTTCTTATTTCCTTATAGGGTTGTTGAGAGCACTCAACTAGATAAATTCAGCACACGGTAAGCTCAGTACCTGTGCTGATAGCATCTTCCTCTAAGTAAGATCCGAGCCTAGGCTGCTGACTGACTGCTGTGAGTTACAGGAATAATATTTAACTAGAAGACAAACTTATTTCTGCCACTCTCTCATTACATAGAGAGTAATGAGAAGGCTGTAATTGGAGCAAAGCGTATAGATACAAAGTTGGTTTTCAAGTCTGGTAGGTCTTGGGCAACTGGGAAGCTTCTCAGTCCATGTCTTCGTTTGCAGTGGGGGCCATGATACCCACCTTAAGAGGTGGTGGAGGAGTTGATGATACAGTGTGCTGTGGGTGCTCATGAATGCTAGCTTCCTGTCCTTTCCTCATCCCATTGTGCCTCAGTGGCAGTAGATGTCAACTGGCCTGAGGGATGGTGGCCTGCTTTCTTGGAGGGAGGAGGAGCACTTGAGGACATTGGGTTCTTGGTCACCTGCCCTTAGTTACCTAAAAGCCCTCACTGATGGAAGGCTACCAAATTGCCTGTCTTCTGTCTTTCTGTCTAACTGACATACTGACACTTCTTGAGAGCAGCTGAACCTCTCTGTGGGTCTCCCCAGACCCCCAGATGCAGAACAGAAGGAGCCAAGCTTCAAGTGTGCCAGATGGCCCTAAGAGGTGACCTGGCCCTGCCTTTGACATGAGGCACAGATAGGACCTGGGGTGCTCTTGCCTGTGGTCTAGGACAAAACTCTGGATCAGTCTGCCATCGGAGAGCTCTTCTTTCCTGTGGCCTTGCTCTTTCTTTAAAATAAAAGGATATATAATGAATGAATACAGGCATAATCACTGATGACTGGCTTTTATTCACCCAAAAACCTGGACATGGGAAAAGATAGGTTAGGAGTGAAGTTCTAGCATAGAGCTGCCAAAAGATGGCTCCTTGCCTGGGTTGATTGTGTAATTGAATCACTGAATGCCTACTGTGTGCCCTGTAATGGGATGCTAGGCACTATGAGTGCAAAAAAAAAAAAAAAGACTTTTGGAGAGAGACAGACTTGTCACTGTGTGATAGAAACATGAATAGGGTCCCTGAGCTTGGGAGAAACTCTTCCTGGGGAAAGTAGTATTCCATCTGAGTTGGACCTGAGAAAGGGAGTTTGTAGGGAGGGTGAGTAAGAGTGCATTAAAGAGAGGCCTGGAGATGGAGAAGAGAACTGAGCTTTCAGGGAAGGAGAAAACCTCTGGCTTTCCTGTGGGGAAGTGATAAGATGCTTGTCCAAAGGCCAGATGAAGACTTGCCTACCGCTGTAAGTTTTCTTCTGAAGGCAATCAGAGTCAACAAAGCGTATTGAGTAGTGGGTGACTTGATCAGACTCACAGGTGGCAAAGACCATTCATTAGGTGG